>NC_086104.1:121896309-122197537 GCF_963921235.1 Mobula hypostoma
TGTCTGACCCTCGGAGTGTGTGATGGGACGGTGTGGAGGGAGCTTCACTCTGTGTCTGACCCTGGGAATGTGTGATGGGATGATGTGGAGGGAGATTGATGGAGATTGTGTGAGATGAGGACACATCGCCGTGCTATACACATGTTCTCTGGAGAATTGATGAGGTTGTCACATCTCCGATGTCTGATTTATCATTCTAGGAATCACCTGTGATCCGGCTCTGAATCTCGGGAATGAATACTATGATGACATTGATGACCCTGACTCACTGAAGGAAGGTTAGTGAGAGTCACACATTATTGTGTGGGCCCCTGCCCCACAGATCCGACACATCTGTATCCCTGTGTAAGGCCACACTGGGAGTACCGTGCACACCCTCCAGTTTTTGCATGATATTGAGGTTGATATTGATGGGTGTATAGGCAGTTACAGATGGAGGGGGGAGGGTGGTGTAGGGGCCAGACAGAGATACGGGAATTGGCAGAATTGTCTCCCAGAGTTGGTCCAAGTGAGTGTGGGATGTTTGTTGTTGAAATGGGACGGAGCTGTTGATACGTTCTGAATGTTTCGGGAGGGATGCTCCAGGCTGGTGAGCCTGAGGAGGCAAGCAGATTGGATTACGCGAACGTCCCAGAACATTCTTCGGTTCCGGTTGGGAAAAAAGGACATCCAACTGCTGAGGATCGTGATTAAACTGTTGAAGCAAGATAAGGGAATACTGCATTCCTCCATGTTCCAGCCCTGCACCCCTCCCTGTGTCTGAAACCCACCAGAATGCTCACACTTCTCAGCAGCTTTAAAACATCCCCTGTACCTCTGTAATCTGTAGTTCTGACCAATCTGCTCTGGAATCCAAACCCTGCGACAGAGCACATCAGCAGAACCATGCACAGTTCCAGTCCCATTTGCTGGGGTTAGATCTCACCGGGAGCTTAATTGTACCCTGTGTGGTTCCTGACTATAGGCGTTCTGCTGTGTGTCTCATCTCGAGTGCGTGATGGGACAGAGTGGAAGGAGTTTCACTCTACATTTTACCCGGGGGTGTGTGATGGGACAGTGTGGAGGGAGCTTCACTCTGTGTTTGACCCAGCAGGTTTGGATGGGATGGTGTAGAGAGAGTTTCACTTTACATTTGACCCAGGGGGTGTGTGATGGGACAGTGTGGAGAGAGTTTCATTTTGTGTTTGACCCAGGGGCATGTTGTGGGACAGTGTGCAGGGAGTTTCACTCTGTTTGATCCAGTGGTGTGTGATGGGATGGTGCAGAAGGAGATGATGGACGCCTGTGTTGTGTATAGCCAGTAAGATGGACACATCACTACCCAATGTACTGTAGAGTATTGATGAAACTGAGGTTGTCACATCCCTGACCTGTGATTTATCATTTCTGGAATCACCAGCAAAACAGCTCAGAAGCCAAGGGATGAACATTATGCTGATGATGATAAGACTGAGTCAGTTATTGTCCCGTGGCCTCCTACCCCATGGTGCAACCATACATGGATCCTACACACTTCCCCAAACGGTATCCATGTGTTGAACCACACCGGGAGCACTATGCTCAATACTCGTCTCCATATCCCTGGGTCAGACCCACACCGGGAGCACCGTGCACAGTTCCAGTCTCCGTATCCCTGGGTCAGACCCACACCGGGAGCACTGTGCACAGTTCCAGTCTCCATGCAATACTTAAGTGAATTTTGCCTGATGTGGAGAGGGTTATAGAGAGGGAGTGGTTTTGGAGCCAGAGGGAGATACAGGGATGCGGGGAAGTGTTTCCCAGCTTGGCTCCAAGTGAGTTTGAGATGCTGGGTGTGTTGAACTGGGATGAAGCTGTTTACATATTTTGTATGTTTCAGAACGGGCGCTCCAGGCTGGAGAGGTGGAAGAAGAAAGTAGAAGAGATTACGAGAATGTTCTGGAACCTTCTGCAGCTCTGTTGGGGAAAAGAGGATGCCCCAGTGGTGAGGACCATGATTGAACTGTTGTTGCAAGTCTTGCGACAACTGAATGAAGCATTTCTCCCCATCTCTGTAAATCCCTACACTCATAAGACCTTAAGACATAGGAGTGGAATTTGGCTATTTCGCCCATTGAATATGTTCTGCCATATAATCATGGCTGATTCAGTATCCGTCCTGACCCCATCCTTCTGACTTCTTGCCATAACTTTTGAAGCCCTTACTAATCAAGAAACTATTTACCTCCGCTTTAAATTTAGCCAATGACTTGTCCACCACAGCCGTCTGTGACAATGAATTCCACAGATTCACCCACCACACTCTGGCTAAAGAAATTCCTCCTCAGCTCTGTTCTAAAGGGTCATCCTGTAATATTGAGTCTGTGCCCTCTGGTCCTAGACTCTCTCATTATTTGAAATGTCCTCTCCATGTCTACTCTATCTAGGCTTGTTAATATTCAATATCCTCTCTGTCCCTCTCTGTCTCCTTTACTCATCTGGTCCCTACACCCCAACTCGTCTCTATGAAACCCTCTCTGGCTCCTGCACCCCTCCCTATCTCTGGGTCCCCTTCCCAATCTCTGTGATCCCTTCCAGCCCCTGCATCACTCCCTGTTTCTGTGACCCTTTCCAGACCCTGCACACCTTCCTGCCTCTATGACCCACCTCTGGCCCCTGCACCCCTCCCTGACTCCATGACCCCTTCCAGCTCTTGTACCCCTCCCTGTCTCTGTAAGCCCAGATGACTTGAAAGGGATTTCATTTCAGAGATGACACTGGTCTCTCTGTGTGATCTGGATGGTTCACCTCAGTGTTTAGGAGAGTTTGAATCAAGCCATTTGTAATGTGGTAAATAAGCTGGGAGTTATTGGGCATACGTCCCCCAAAAGAGGGAGAGATATGGGTTGGTCAATGAGGGGATGAATGTAGGGCCAGCAGAAGTCTGGATGGGCTGAATGCCCACCAACCTTTCAATGAGAATGCAGTAGAATAACACACTGGGCCCCTTATCTGTTCTGAGTACATGTTTCAGTGAAAGTGGAGACACAGGTAGACAGCATGGTGAAGAAGGCATTTGGCAAGCTAATCAGTATCAGATAGGGCACTGAGTACTGTAGTTGGGACATTATGTTGCAGTTGTACAAGACACTGCTGTTTTGTGCACTTGGACTATCGTGTTCAGCGTTGATTACTTTGCTGTAGGATAGCAACGGAGCAAAGGAGATTTCGGAGGATGTTGCCTGGCCTCGTGGGACTGAGTTATGGAGAGGGGTTGAGCAGATTGGGACTTCATTTGCTGGAAAGTAGGAGAATGAGGTGTATAAAATCATTAGGAGAGGGTGAATATACAGCCTTTTTCCCCAGCGCTGGGGAATCAAGTAGAGGTGAGAAGAGAGATTTCACTGGAACCTGAGGGGAAACTTCTTCACACCCAGAGGGTGGTAGCTATATGGAATAAACTGCTGGGAAGTTGTTGCGACGGGTACTCTACACTGACGATGTTTAAAAGACAGTTGGACAGGAAAGTTTAGAAGGATATGGGCCAAACACAGGCAAATGGGATCTTGGTTGGATGTGGATCAGTTGGGCTGATGGGCCTGTTTCCGTGATGAGCAACTCAAGGATTCTAAGGTAAGATCATTCGGGTCTATGGTGCTGGCCCTCACTTCCAGTGAGCTGTTGAACACTGCTGGTGTGGCAGTGACGAACTCTGCTGTCTTTTACCTGTGTGTGAAGGTGTATCTGATCAGAGTGAAACCAACACCATGAGAATGCTTCCAGCTGGAATTGAGGAGGTGTGGGCTCAGGATGTCCCCAGTTAGGTGAGAACCATCTTGTTATAGGCTCCTACTGCATCATCCCATCACACACTCCTGGGGTCAGAAACAACATGAAACTCCTCCACACCATCCCATCACAAACCCCCGGGGTCAGACACAGAGTGAACCTTCCTCCACACCATCCCATCACACAATCCCGGGGTCAGACACAGAGTGAAGCTCCCTCCATACCATCCCATCACACACTCTCGGTGTCAGACACAGAGTGAAGCTCCCTCCACACCATCCCATCACAAACCCCCGGGGTCAGACACAAGAGTGAAGCTCCCTCCACATCATCCCATCATACAATTCTGGGGTCAGACACAAAGTGAAGCTCCCTCCACACCGTCCCATCACACACTGCGTCCTGGGGTCAGACACAGAATGAAGCTCCCTCCAAACTGTCCCATCACCCACTCCCGGGGTCAGACACAGAGTGAATCGCCCTCCACATTGTCCCATCACACACTGCGTCCTGGGGTCAGACACAGAATGAAGCTCCCTCCACATTGTCCCATCACACACTCCCAGGGTCAGACACAGAGTGAAGCTCCCTCCACACTGTCCCATCACACACTACCGGGGTCAGACACAGAGTGAAGCTCCCTCCACACTGTCCCATCACACACTCCCGGGGTCAGACACAGAGTGAATCGCCCTCCACATTGTCCCATCACACACTCCCGGGGTCAGACGCAGAATGAAGGTCCCTCCACACTGTCCCATCACACACTCCCAGGGTCAGACACAAAGTGAGGTTCCCTCCACATTGTCCCATCACACACTCCCAGGGTCAGACACAAAGTGAGGTTCCCTCCACATTGTCCCATCACACACTCCCAGGGTCAGACACAAAGTGAGGTTCCCTCCATACTGTGTCTGACCCTGGGAGCGTGTGATCGGAGAGAACGGAGGGAATGCAGAAGCAGGCCATTTGACCCAACATGACCATGATAGCCTTTCTCCCCATCTACACAATTCCTTTTCTTCATTAGCAACTCATTGCTCTATGCCATGCTGTGCAAGTGCCTGTCTAAATGTGCTTGTCTGGATGGTGTGATTCTAATGTGGCAGAGGAGCAAACATAAATGGCAAATGTGTCAAGTTAATCAAAACTGGCTGGATGTGGTTTGGAAAGATCCCAAGCTTTATAAATACTGTAAAAGAGAATAAGATAGGCAGAGACACAGCACTGAACATTACATCACAGTACAGGCCATCAGCCCTCAATGTTGTGCCAACTTTTTAAACTTACTTTACGATCAGTCTAAACCTTCCCTCTTACATAGCCTTCCATTTTTCTATCATCCATATGCCTATCTAAAAGTCTATTAAATGTCCCTAATGAACCTGCCTCTACAACTACCTCTGGTAATGCATTCCACACATCCACTACTCTCTGTGTAAAAAAAAACCTCTTCTTCCAACAATCCTTCTACTTTCCTCCCATCAGCTTAAATTATCCCCCCTCATATAGCTATTTCTGCCCTGGGAAAAAAGTCTCCGGCTCAACACTCGATCTATCACTGTAATCATTTTGTACACCTCTGTCAAGTGATCTTTCTTCCTGCTTTGCTTCCGTGAGAAGAGCCTGAGGTTCACTTAACCTTTCTTCATAAAGTATGCTGTCTAATCCAGTCAGTATCTTGATAAATCCCCTAAGCACTCTTTCTAAAGCTTCCTCATTCTTATAATGAGCAGCCAGAACTGACCTAACCAGGGTTTTACAGAGGTGTGACATTACTTTTCAGCTCTGGATCTCAATATCCCCATTTATAAAGGTGAATGCACCACATGCCACCTTAATCCGATCAACCTGCTTGGCAATTTTGAGGGATCTACAGACAGGGACCATAGAGATCGCCCTGTCTATCCACACTGCTAAGAATCCTGCCATTAATCCTGTGTTCTGCCTTCAAATTCAACCTTCCAAAGTGAATCACTTCACACTTTCTGTATTGAATTCCATCTGCAACTTCTCAGCCCAGCCCTGCATCTTCTCATTGTGCCACTGTAACCTACGACAACCACAGTTCCGCCAACCTTCATGTCATCTGCGATTTTAATTACCCAGCCTTCCACTTCCTCATCCAAATTATTTATAGAAATCACAAAGAGCAGGGGTCCCAGATCAGATCCCTGTGGAACTCCACCGGCCTCCAGGCAGAATATGCTCCTTCTACAACCATCCTCTACCTTCAATCAACACAGAACCCCAAGCCTCTTGAATGAGCCTACTACGAGGAACCTTCTCCAACACCTTACCAAAATCTATATACACCACTTCTGCAGCTTTACCTTCGTCAATATCCATTATCACATCCTCAAAATATCAATCAGGCTCGTGAGGCATGACCTGCTCCTCACAATCTGTATTCAGACTATGGTTCTGCAAAAGCTCATAAATCCTGTCTCTAATAACCCTCTTGCCTACCACTGAAGTAAGACTCACTGGTTTACAGTTCCCAGGGAGTCAAGGCATTGGATACAGTGCAGAGAGGATTTACTAGAAATAATCCAAGGATAAATCATGAGCTTCCCAGTACAGAAAGAGGCCCTCTGGCCTGCTTATGTCTCCTGGCCTACCTCAGTTTGACAAATTTGCATGCATTTGCCCCATCACCTAAATCTTTCCTATCCACATATGTCCAAGTGTCTTTTTAATGTGATAATTGTACCCACTTCTACACTTGCTCTGGCAACTCGTTCCATACATCCACCACTCTCCGTGTGGAAAAACCTCCCCTCAGGTCCCATTTAAATCTCATTTTAAACCTGCACCCTCTTACACTTCCCTATCCTGGGGAAAAGGCAGTAACCATCCACCTTATCAACATCCCTCATGGCTTTATAAACCTCTATAAGGGCACCCCTCGGCCTCCTTCACTCCAGGGAACTTCCAGTAATGCCCCCACCACCCCCCTTCATCTTTCCCCATCCCCTTTTCCCTCTCTCACCTCATCTCCTTGCCTGTCCAACGCCTCCCTCTGGTGCTCCTCCCCCTTTTCTTTCTTCCACAGCCTTCTGTCTCTTTCAGCAATCAACTTCTCAGCTCTTTGCTTCATCCCTCCCCCTTCAGGTTTCACCTGTCACCTGGTGTTTCTCTCTCCACTCCCCCACCTTTTAAATCCACTCCTCAGTTTTTATTCCCCAGTCCTGCCGAAAGGTCTCAGCCTGAAACATGAACTGTACTCTTTTCCATAGATGCTGCCTGGCCTGCTGAGTTCCTCTAGCATTTTGTGTGTGTGTTGCGTGGATTGCCAGCATCTGGAGATTTTATCTTGTCTGTAAATACTCTAATTCAGTGGCCCCCAACCACTGGGCCGCGGACCGGTACAGGGCTGCAAAGCACGTGCTACCGGGCTGCAAGGAAACGATATGAGTCAGCTGCACCTTTCCTCATTCCCTGTCACGCCCACCGTTGAACTTGAACACCTCCCCCCCCCCACCCCCCTGTTGGCCGGTCCGCAAGAATATTCTCAATATTAAACCAGTCCGCGGTGCAAAAAAGGTTGGGGACCCCTGATCAAATTGGCTGGAGTTGTGTGTGGTTACTCTGATTGGTTAGAGTTAGGTTGAGAATGAGTATGTTTGCTCTGACTGATTGGAGTTGCTTTGAGAGTCAGTACAGTTGCTCTGATTGGCTAGAGTTGCATTGAAAGTGAATATGATTTGCTGGAGTAATATTGAGTATGAGTACAAAGCTCAAAAGTTCATGGTATCTTTGATATCACAGTGCATATATGTCAGCATATACTACCCTGAGATACAGTAGCTCTGATTGGGTGGAGTTATATTGAGAGCCAGTGTAGTTGCTCTGATTGGCTGGAGTAGTATTGACAATGAGTATCTTTGCTCTGATTGGTTGAAGTTGGCACTAAAAGTGAGTACTCTCACTCTGATTGGCAGACCCTCAATTTGAGGAGGAGTGTAGCCCTTCAGATTGCCTGCAGTTGATCTTGAGGGCTCATCTTGCCCATGACAGATTGGAGTTAAACAACACTCACAAAGTACTGGAGGAACTCAGCAGGTCAGGCAGCATCTATGAGGGGAATAAACAGCTGACACTTGGGCTGAGACCCTTTATTAGGGAAAGTTTGAATTATTGCCTGGAGTGCAGGAGTTAGTAAAGGGAGATTTGATAGGGGTATACAGAATTATGAGGGGTATACAGAATTATGAGGGGTATACACAGGGTAAATGCATGCAGACTTTTGCCTCTGAGGTTGGGTGAGACTAGAACTAGAGGCCATAGGTTAAAGGAGAAAGGTAAAATATTTAAGAGTAACCTAAAGGGGAACCTCTTCACTCAGAGGGTGATGACAGAGTGGAACGAGCTGCCAGTGGAAGTGGTGGATATGATTTTTGACTTCAACATTTAAGAGTTTTTTTGCCGGAGCAAGTGGAAAAGGGTTGATCATTTGCTGTGGAAAGAGGAGATGGCGCTTTGGGGTTCTAATGTTTCCTGTCCATTCATTCTTTGGGTTGTTTCTTTTTTCTCTTTCGTGGATGTCTGTGAAGAGTAAGGATTTCAGGTTGTATACACTCTGATATTAAATTGAACCATTGACATTTGGACAGATACATGGATGGGAGGGATATTGAGGGTTATGGTCCGGGTGCAGGTAGTTGGGAATAGGCAGAGTAACATTTCAGCATGGACAAGATGGGCCAAAAGGCTTGTTTCTGTTCTATGACTATCAGGACTGGAAAGCAAGCGGGAAGAAGGTTGGGGGGAGAGGTACAAACTGACAGGCGACAGCGAGACCAGTTGACGAGGAAGATGGGTGCGTGTGGGAGGGGGTATGATGTAAGAAGCGAAGAGCTGAACAGGAAGCAATCTGATAGAAGAGTATCGTGGACCATGGAAGGAAGGGAAGGATGGGGGACACCAGAGGGCGGTGATGTGCAGTTCCTGAGGGCAGGGGAAGGGAAGAGAAGCAGTGGGAGGGGTAAACAGAATCTGGAAATCAAAGGGGGGTGTTGTCATCAGGCTGGAGGTTACCCAGGTGGAACATGATGTCTTGCTCCTCCAACCCGTATCTGGCTTCGTCATGGTTGCAGAGGAGGTCAGTGTAGAAATTGGAAGTGGGAGTGAAATGGGTAGCCACTCAAGATCCTATCTGTTACGATGTCTGGAGTGAACGTGCTCAATGAAATGTTCCCCCCACCACACCCAGTCTGCACTGGGTCTCAGTGGATCGAATTGACTTTGGGACAGCCAGGCCATGATCTTCAAACAGCTGCCACCTGTTGATCCTCTAATTCTCTCTCCCTCTGCAGCTCCTGGACCGAAGGAGTAGCCCTGCGGGATCCATTGCTGGGAAGGGCCTCCCGAATCCACCTTCGCCACCACCACATCTGTGGGGGAAGGGGTGACAGGGTCTGTCTCTTCTATTTGTGTTATTGCTCCTGCTTCCTGATCAAAGGGTGGACCACAGAGAGCCTACGTCAGATTTCGGCATCTGCTTACCCCCACCGCCAACTTGGGTGGGACTGGGTTAACAGGCCGTTCCTCAAAAATCTGCGGAATTACCGCTCAATGGCGACAAGCTTGTGAATTCTCATTTCTTTTGCATTTTGTAGATTATCTGATGCTTGGAAATTATTGCAACATAAAGGTTGTAGTTCCATTTAATGGGGCGTTGACAAAAAGAATGCATTAAAATGCCAACAATGCTGTTAAAGTTGAAAGTTGTGTGTTGATTGTCAAGTGTGCTCAGGGGCAAGGAAAAACAGGCATAAAACATCAGGGAGTCAATGTTCACAAGGAAAACATAAATTAAATGTACAGCTGCAGCTCGGTAATATCTCAGTTAATGTAATGTTATTTTAGAGCCGGTGACCCGGGTTTAAGTCCACCTCTGTCTGTAAGGAGTTGGTGCATTCTGCCAGTGACTGTGTGGCTTTCCTCTGGGTGCTCTGGTTTCCTCCCTGTTTCATACGGGTTACTTGTTTAATTGGTCACGTGTTGGCATGGGCTTGTTACCACACTGTATCCCTAAGTTTTAAATAAATGATAAGATACACAATTCTTTACAAGAAAGATCACATCCAGGAGGTGGTACAGGAGCCTGAAGACAAACATTCAACATCTCAGTAATAGCGTCTTCCTTTCCACCACCAGATTACTGAATGGAGAATGAACCTACGAACACTACCTCAGTGACACACAAAATGCAGGAGGAACTCAGCAAGCTCGGCAGCATTGATGGAAAGGAGTAAACAGTTGATGTTTCAGGCCTGGTGAGAGTCTCGGTCTGAAAAGTTGATTGTTTACTCTTTTCCATAGATGATGCCCGGTCTGCTGATTTTCACCAGCATTTTGTGTGTGGTTTGGATTTCCAGCATTTGCAGATTTTCTCATCTTTGAACACTACCACAGTATTCTTTTTGCTCTCTTTCTGCACCATTTAACTAATTTAATTTTTTGTATCTACCTACTGTAATTTATAGTTATTATTATCTATTGCAATCTGTTATCTATTATTATTTATTATTATCTACTGCTGCCACGGAACATCAGATTTCATGACGTATGCCAGTGATATGAAACTGATTCTGATAACTAGAACTAAGCAAACACCATTGTAGTGAGTGAAAGGTCATCTTGAAGTTGCTATACTGAGGTAGTGATTAGGGTTGTGCCAGTTGGTTCGAGGGTAATAGCTGTTCCTGAACCTGGTGGTGTGGGACTTCAGGCTTCTGTACCTCCTGACTGATGGGAGCTGCAGTATCTACATCTACTTCCCTAATAAAGACCTGCCCCCCACACCCACACCACTGAGACATTTGATTTCTCAAATCCTGGGGTTTGAGAGATGGCTCAGATGCTTTAAGAGATTTAGGGTTGCAAGCAATCTCAGTCAGGCTTCATAAAAGCATCAGGTAAGCACACTGATATACTGCATGGGTAACAAGGCAGATGACATCATGCATGGATTAGGACCCAGATGCTCAGAAATGGAGTACGAAATAGTGTAGGATAAATTCAAAGAATATTTCACAGGAAAGAGAAGTGTGAAATATGAGAGGGCAGAGGGCAAAGTTCAACTCCAGAAGACAGGAGTTGGATGAAAGTGTAAATGATTTCAACACAGCATTGTTTGCTGTCAGACACCTGTGCAAAGGGAAAGCTGAGAGTTGAGCACCTTACAGACAGGATTGTTGTCAGGCTAGACACCAAATTGCCAGAGGAACTTCAGTAGTAGGCAAATCTCACATTAGAGAAAGCAATTACTATGGTCAGTCAGAGTGAGAATGCTTGTCAGCAGTAGGCAGAACTCAGGCATGAAAATGATACTGAGGTAAAGCTAGAAGCTATACAAGAAGCAAAGTACAAACCAGGTACAGTCAGAAAGATTACAGAAAGAGGAGACAGTACAACTCAGTTCAAACAACAGACAGGCAAAATAAAGAGCAGGTAAAATGTCCAACTGCAGAAGATGCAATTTAATGTGGATAAATGTGAAGTTATCCACTTTGGTGGCAAAAATAGGAAAACAGATTATTATCTGAATGGTGGCCGGTTAGGAAAAGGGGAGGTGCAACGAGACCTGGGTGTCATTATACACCAGTCATTGAAAGTGGGCATGCAGGTACAGCAGGCGGTGAAAAAGGCGAATGGTATGCTGGCATTTATAGCGAGAGGATTCGAGTACAGGAGCAGGGAGGTACTACTGCAGTTGTACAAGGCCTTGGTGAGACCACACCTGGAGTATTGTGTGCAGTTTTGGTCCCCTAATCTGAGGAAAGACATCTTTGCCATAGAGGGAGTACAAAGAAGGTTCACCAGATTGATTCCTGGGATGGCAGGACTTTCATATGAAGAAAGACTGGATGAACTGGGCTTGTACTCGTTGGAATTTAGAAGATTGAGGGGGGATCTGATTGAAATGTATAAGATCCTAAAGGGATTGGACAGGCTAGATGCAGGAAGATTGTTCCCGATGTTGGGGAAGTCCAGAACGAGGGGTCACAGTTTGAGGATAGAGGGGAAGCCTTTTAGGACCGAGATTAGGAAAAACTTCTTCACACAGAGAGGGTGAATCTGTGGAATTCCCTGCCACAGGAAACAGTTGAGGCCGGTTCATTGGCTATATTTAAGAGGGAGTTAGATATGGCCCTTGTGGCTACAGGGGTCAGGGGGTATGGAGGGAAGGCTGGGGCGGGGTTCTGAGTTGGATGATCAGCCATGATCATAATAAATGGCGGTGCAGGCTCGAAGGGCCGAGTGGCCTACTCCTGCACCTATTTTCTATGTTTCTATGTCTTTCCATTTCACATCAAAGAGCTCTGTTCAGGAAAAGAAGGGAAATGCCACCAATGCAATAGAGTTGGCCATCATAAAAGCCAGTGTCACTCAAAAACATTCAGGAGGCCAAAGAAGACCATGATTCAGACAAAGAGAGAGCTTTCCTTGGGGATCCAGATTCAAGTAGACAAGGCTGCTGTTCATTTGCAAAATGGACACTGGGCCAGATGTCACAGCCATCCCCAAATGTCTGTTCACAAAACGTGTAAATAAAAACAGACCTTACACTAACCCCAACGCAGCGAGTGCTCATGGAGCCAGGGAAACATAAGCTCACTGTTAAAGGAATGTTTACTACCTCCATCTGTAAAAATGAGAAACAGTTAAAGGAGGATGTCGATGCTGGTCAGAGCCTCTTCTTACCACTACTGGGACAACATGCCATCAAGAAGCTAAATCTCAATAAAAAGTTGGATTGGCGAAACAATGTTCAGTGGCAGCAGAAGTACCTGGAGTTGTTCATGGGCCCAGGTGTACTGAAAGAAGAGACCTTATCCAAATGAGGCCAGCAGTGATCTCCTACTCTCTGACAACAGTGAGGCGTATACCAGTCCCAGTGATAAACAAGGTCAAATCTGAACTTGAGAGAATGGAGGCATTTGACATCATAGCTAGAGTGAATGGACCTACTGACTGGTGTGTGGGCATTGTTCCTGTTCCCAAGCCAAATGGCACAGTGAGGAACTATGGCAATCTAACAAAATTGAATAATGCAGTGAGGTGTGAGAGGGTTATTCTGCCCTCTGTTGAGCACACATTGAGTATGCTGGCTGGAGCAAAGTTCTTCACTGAACTAGATGCAAACTCAGGGTTCTGGCAGATCCATTTAGCTCAGAAGCTCAGAAGCTTTATCATACCATATGGACACTATGCCTTCAAGAACAAACAAGAGAAAATCTGCAGTTGCTGGAAATCCGAGCAACACATTCAAAATGCTGGAGAAACTCGTCAGACCAGGCAGCACCTATGGAAAAGGGTAGATTGATTTTTCAGTCCGAAGCTCTTTGAGAGACTCCCTTTTGGCATCACATCTGCCCCTGAACTCTTTCAAATTTTGGAGGGACTGGAAAGAGAAGTCTGCCACATGGACAAGATACTCATCTTCAGAGGCTCAAGTGAAGAACGTGACAAAAGAGCGGAAGCTGCCTTGGAGGAACTGAGACAGGCTGGAATCACTCTGAACAAAAACCAGTGTGAATTTCTTGGAGGTGAAGTTTTTAGGCCCCCAACTTTCCTCAGACAAAGTGCAAGCAGATTCAAACAAACTTGCAGGCATTCAGAATATGGAACAACGTACAAGTCCGTTCCAGATCTGGCAGAGAAATCAAAGCCGCTCGGTAATCTCCTCTCTCAGAGAAATGTTTGGACCTGAGATGCGCCGCAGAAGACGTTCTCATCACTTAAAGCAGATCTTATCTCTCCATTAACACTGGTGTTCTTTGATCCAAACAAAGCAATGAATGTCTCAGCAAGTGCCTTTTCCTTTGGTTTAGGGGGAGTGCTCATGCAAGACTGCAGTGGTGTATGGAAACTGGTGGCATATGCATCATCAGCACTGCCTCCTCCTGAACAACATTACGCCGAAATCAAACAGGAGATGCTGGCTCTCTTGTGGGCTTGCGAATGCTTCAGCTGCTCCATAATAGGCACTAAATTCAAAACAGATGACTTGCCTCCATGTCTCCAAAGCTCCAGAATGAGGCTGATGTGATACTGTTATGACAATGAGCATGTCCCCGGAAAATCGTTCACAGCACCAGACACTCTGCTGAGCATACCATGCAAAAGTGAATGGATGGAAAGCTGACTCCATCCTCATGGAAGAGAGCAACATCTACTTATCTCAGGTATGTGAAAGCTTCCCTGCATCACAGAAGAACGTGAACTCATTTGGAAGGACAGATATTGGAAAATCATCATGCAGACAATGGTCTCATGCAGAAAGTACTTGTAATCACACAAGAAAGTTTCAGACACTTTGTACTTGAACACTCCTTTGATATTTATTTATGGTTTGCTTGGACTGTGTTTTCAGGCACTGTGAGTAAACCGGATAGATTACGCAACAATGAGCTCCAACGATTATGTGCACACTTTTTCTGTGTAATGGGCCCTTTTTTATTTTGTTTGTTGTACCTTAAAATACTTTGTCAATACAATTTCAATTGAAGTTTATACTGGTGTGAATTAAATTATTGCTTCCAGGTGATCAGTAAAGTTGCACGGGTGTCTCAGTGTTCATACAAGGAGAAATCCTATGTCCCTTTCAATGGACATTCAAACTTTTATGTTTGTATTTTGCCGAATTATATTTACCCTAGACGTGTTTATTAATTGGAAATGGCCTCGAGTTCCCCATGCTGTTAGGTTACATTCACAGTCATAACTAACTCTTCACAAGCCTACAGTGAGAAGATTACACTTGTGTATGCATCTGTGTGCTGGACACAGGGGAAGACACCCAATATGTTAACACCCAGGAATTTAAAGCTGCTGTTTCTTTCCAACACCAATCACCCATTGTAGACTGTTCTATGGTCACCATCCTTAAAGACTATTACATGTACACCCTCTTTCCCTTTAGCAATCAGCTCCTTAGTTTCACTGACATTTCTCAAAAAAACATTTCACTCTGGTAACAAACAAGACTCAAAAGTGAAGTGTCGCCTAGCCCGGAAAGACTGTTTGGAGCCCTGAATGGTAGTGAGGGAGGTGTAGGTGCAGGTGTAGCACTTGTTCCCCTTGCAAGGGTAAGTGCCGGGAGGGAGAAGGTTAAATGGACAAGGGGGTCGCATAGACAACGATCCCTGCGGAAGGCAGAAAGTGGGGCGGGGGGGTGGGGGAGAGGTGCGGGAGGGAAAGATGGCATTGTTGGTGAGATCCCGCTGGAGATGGTGGAAGTTCCAGAAAATTATGTGCTGGACGCAGAGGCTGGTGGGATGGTAGGTGACAACAAGAAGAACCCTATCCCTGATAGGCTGGCAAGAGGATGGGGTAAGAACAGACATGCATGAAATGGAAGAGATGTGGTTGAGGGCAGAGTTGTGGAAGGGAAGCCCCTTTCTTTGAAAAAGGAAGACCACCCCTTCGTTCTAGAATGAAAAACCTCATCCTGAGAACAGATGCAGCAGAGATGGAGGAATTGAGAGAAGGGGATGGCGCTTTAACAAGTAACAAGGTGGGAAGAGGTATAGTCCATTTAGGTGTAAGAGTCTATGGGTTTATAATAGATGTAGCCTGGGGAAATGTACACACTCAGGACAACAAATACTTTTTCGAGTTTTAATTCCTTTATCTGTTTTAGATGTTTAAGTGCCAGAAGAGGGTCGCAAAACAAAACGAACAAATTTACAACTAGTTCTTGCTGTTACAATCTCAGTTTAACTTTCGATCCACATCCTCGTGTATGGACAGACTTGCGCATGCAGTATAAAAAAAATACCAGAACTAATACGGTACTAATACGGTAGTGGCCATTCTGAAGGAACACAATACAAACAACATTAGAGTCCCACCCACCCTGCATCTTATACATAACAGTGAAAAATGTAAGCGAATACATCTCATCTAAGACGTACACACATGCTGAACTTCAGAACAGAGACTAAACACTCACGTTACGCTGTTACATGCACAATCAGTCCTGATACAATAAAGTTAGACAAAAGGTACACTTTGGCACAACCTTTACAAGATATTGCCTGGTAGTTAAATTACAGGAAGACTGACCTACTTGGATGACGAGGAACTTTGCATAAGCCACGCGATCCAGCGTCGACGCCTTTACTCGTGAAAATCTAAAGCATCCACATGCAAAACATGTCAAATTACCGATATTCTCGATCCGCCAACAAACATAAAAGAATTCACATGGATATCGTCAATTAACACTCACCTTTCCGCCCCATGCCCAGTCTCGAGGAGGAACCCAATTATTCCAACGGCCCACCAGCGCCTTCAGAGGAAACAAAATGGTCTCCGCACTATCCCGCGCGTGCGTGATGACATCACCCTCTCCCTTAAAGGCAGAGACAACTAGTCTGCATTACCCGGATGGATGTCCAAGTACACTATGACCGATGCTGAATCAGATCCCCCGGTTACATAGACATCAGTAGATAAGCTGTCTCCAGAGATAAAGACAGTGAGATCAAGAAAGGGAAGGGAGGTGCTTTCAGGCTTTTTTTTATCTTGTGCCTGATGGGAGGGAATGGAGAAGAGAGAATATCGGGGATGGGTAGGGTCCAGACATTCCACCTCTCCTTCCGGGAGTCTCCCGCATATTAATAGTGGCTCCCTGATGCCCACAAATTATATACAATATCTCGGAAATCAGATTTTTTACAGTGAGAGAGAGAGCACGAGAGCGATAGAGCGAGACAGAGAGATAGAGAAAACGCGAGAGAGAGAGAGCGATAGAGCGAGCGCGAGAGAGAACGCGTGCGTGCAAGAGAGAGCGATTAAGAGCGAGAGAGAGAGCGATAGAGTGAGCGCGAGAGACAGAGAGCGAGAGAGAGCCATGGCAGAGTGTTCCAAAATAGAAAATATAAAACGTACCTCACGCCAGACTACACTAAAGTGTACCCCTGCCTAATAGGGGTCAAAAATAATGACAGTGTTGCTCGCCGCACTGTTTGCAACAGTGACTTTTCAATTGGGTTAAGACTGTAAAAGACATGTTGAGGTGAGTTTAACAGGTGTCATTCGTTCATTAGCGTAGCCAACGTTATTTAAACTAGCTGGCTAGTTGCTAAGGAGCTACTCTATTGCAGACATCCCACCTCTCCTGGAAGTTCTGGGAGTCTCCGTAAGTTGATGGTGCTACCTCCCTGTAATGAGTTTTTGCAGGGTGGGATGTCTGAGGGTGTGAGATTGTGCTGGCAGCATTACCGAGGAAACAATAAGTCTAAGCAGAAGACTCAGGTGATTCTGTGCCTGAGGTTGCAAAGACGGTGAGCATGTGACACTGTTGATTAGGGAGAATGATATGGCAGCATTCAGAGAAGGAGATACTAGAGGGGTCAACCAACCAGGAACTTGTGGGACTGAAGAATGAGAAAGGTGGTGACTTTACTGGGTACATTCACCGTCTTTCTCATTCCTCGGTCCCGCAAGTCTCATTCCTCAGTCTATCTGGCTCCCAATAGTCACTGGGAACTAGAGCAACATATATGTAGGCTCAGTGCAGAGGAGTGTAACTTTAAACTGGTAAATTGCTTTGTTATTGTCAAATCTATCAAGGTACAATGAAAATATTTGTTGTGCATACCATCCATCCCGATCTTATCATCGCAACTGTACAGTACATCAAGTTAGTATCAGGGGAAAACAATACAATGCAGAGGCTACTTCATTGGGTACCTCTTGTACAAACTAAAGTGACCACTCAGTGTATGTTCGTGGTCTTCTGCTGCTGTAGCCCATCTAATTGAAACTCCAACGTATTGTGCATTCAGAGATGCTCTTCTGAACACCACTGTTGTAACATGTAGTTTTTTGTCACCTTCCTGTCAACTTGAACCAGTCTGGCCATTCTCCTCTGACCTCTCTCATTAACGAATTAACAGAAATGCTACTCACTGGATTTTTTTTAAATTTTCACATCATTCTCTGTAAACTTTAGAGACTGTTGTGCATGAAAATCCCAGGAGAATCAGCAGTTTCAGAGATACTCAAACCACCCCATCTGGCACTAACAATCATTGGTCAAAGTCACTGAGATCACATTTCTTTCCCATTCTGAATATTGCTCTGAACAACAAGTGAACCTCTTGACCATGTCTGCATGCTTTTATGCATTGAGTTGCTGCCACATGATTGACTGATTAGTTATTTGCATTAATGAGCAGGTGTACCTAATAAAGTGGGCCCTGATTGCAAAGTGTTACAGTTACAGAGAAAGGTCAGTGCAGGAAGACGATAAGGTGAAAGTGCCACAATGAGGTAGATTATGAAGTCAAGAGTCTAAGAGTCAAGAGTCAAGGTAGCATCTGGCCTTGAGCCTTGTGGTATGGGCTTTTGGATCTTCTGCCCAATGGAAGTGGGGGAGAAGAGAGAATATCCAGGTGGATAGGGTCTTGATTATGCTGGCTGCCTTACTGAGCAGTGAGAGTGAAGACAGAGTCCATGGAGAGGAAGCTGGAGGTGTATCCTACCAAGAATATATCTGTGTCTGGGCCACAGGAGGGACTCAGCAGATGACCAACACACACAAAATGCTGGAGAGACTCAGCAGGTCAGGAGGCATTTATGGAGGGGAATAAAATGTAGACATTTTGTGCTGAGACCCTCCATCAGGACTGGAGAGGAAGGAGGCAGAGAGGGAGCATTAAAAAGCCTTATTCTGGCTTCCGCCCCATTCCTTTCTGGTCCTGATCAAGGTCTTGGCCTGAACTATCAACTATTCATCTCACTCCATATTTGCCTCCTGACCTGCTGAGTTCCTCCATCACTGTGATCCTTGCCTGGGCATCTCTGGAGAAGGAATGCATGGTGTCCACAGAGTCCCTCCAGCATTTTGTGTGTGTTGCTCTGGTTTCCCAGCATCTGCAGAATCTCACATAAAAGTTGCTGGTGAACTCAGCAGGCCAGGCCAGTTCGAAACGTCGACTGTACCTCTTCCTAGAGATGCTGCCTGGCCTGCTGCGTTCACCAGCAACTTGTGTGTCTTGCTTGAAATTCCAGCATCTGCAGATTTCCTCGTGTCTGCAGAAACTCGTTTGTTTGTATTAGTGGACGTCTGGACTTGTCAGCACCGAGGGAGCTGAGGGTCATCCAGGGAAGCACTTCAACCCAAAATACTCTGTCTAAATTGTTATTGATGAGCAGTGCCAGTCACCCAATTACAGAAAGGGTCTGGAGGCTTTGGGGAGAGTGTAGAAGAGGTTCACCAGCATACTGCAGTGAGGTTGAACAAGGGGAAACAACAGCAGAATATGGAATACAGTTACAGAGAATGTGCAGTGCAGGTAAACAAAATGGTGCAAGAGCACAAACGAGGTAGAATTGTGAGCTCAAGAGTCCATCCACCATTCTCCACCCCTCCACCCCAACCCCTTCCACCCCTCCACCCCCACCTCCCAACCTTTCCACCCCTCCACCATTCTCCACCCCCTCCAACCCCTCCACCCTTCCACCTGCCAACACTTTCCACCCCTCCACCCCTCCACCCTTCCACTCCCTCCAACATCCCGACCCCTTCCATCCCCTCCAACACCTCCAACTCCTTCCACCCCCTCCAACCCCCAACCCCTCCACCCTTCCATCCCTCCACCCCTCCACCAGTCTCCACCCCCTCCACCCCCAACCCCTCCACCCCTCCACCTCCCAACCTTTCCACCATTCTCCACCCCCTCCAACCCCTCCACCCTTCCACCTCCCAACACTTTCCACCCCTCCACCCCTCCACCCTTCCACTCCCTCGAACATCCCGACCCCTTCCATCCCCTCCAACACCCCCAACCCCTTCCACCCCTCAACCCCTTCCACCCCCTCCAACCCCCAACCCCTCCACCCTTCCATCCCTCCACCCCTCCACCATTCTCCACCCCCTCCACCCCCAACCCCTCCACCCCTCCACCTCCCAACCTTTCCACCCCTCCACCATTCTCCACCCCCTCCAACCCCTCCACCCTTCCACCTCCCAACACTTTCCACCCCTCCACCCCTCCACCCTTCCACTCCCTCCAACATCCCGACCCTTTCCATCCCCTCCAACACCCCCAACCCCTTCCACCCCTCAACCCCTTCCACCCTCTCCAACCCCCAACCCCTCCACCCTTCCATCCCTCCACCCCCTCCACCATTCTCCACCCCCAACCCCTCCACCACTCCACCCCTCAATCCCTGCACCCCTTCCACCCCCTCCACTCCTTCCCGTTCCACCTCTTCCACCCCCTTCCACCCCCTCTACCCCCTTCCACCCCCTTCACCCCTTCCACCCCTCGAACGCCCCAACCCTTCAACCCTTTCCACCCTTTCCACCCCTACACCCCCCAACCCCTCCACTCCTTCCACCCCTCAATCCCTGCACTCCTCAACCCCTTCCACCCCCCTCCAATCCCCAACCCCTCCACCCTCCCACCCCTCCAAACCCCCAACCCTTCAACCCCTTCCACCCCTCAATCCCTGCACCCCCTGCACCCCTCCACTCCCTCACACCCTCCACCCCTCCATCCTTCCACCCCCTCCAACCCCCCAACCCCTCCACTCCCTCATCCCCTCTACCCTTCCACCCCTCCACCCCTTCAAACCCTTTCACCCCCTCCATCCCTCCATCTTTTCACCCCCTCCAACCCCCCCAATCCCTCCACCCCCTCCACTCCTTCATCCACTCCACCCTTCCACCTCCTCCACCCTTCCACCCCTTCCACACCTCCAGCCCCTCCACCCCTCAACCCTTGCACCCCTTCCAACCCCTCCACCCATGCACCGCCTCCAGCTCTTCCACTCCCCCACCCCCTCCACCCTTCCGTCGGGGTTGTGGGGTTGCTGGGTTGGAGGTTCTCAAAGAGTCGGTGCTGTATCTCTAAATAAATAACTACATTTGCAGGTGACACCAGAATTGGTGGTGTAGTGGACAGAGAACACCATTGTCTAAGACACAGATCAACGGGGAAAGTGAACCAAGCAATGGCAGGTGAAATTTAACTCGGCCGAGTGCAAGGTATTCTACTTTGGTCAGTCAAACCAGGGGAGGACTTACAGAGTAAATGGCTGGGATTGGGGAAGTGTTGGAGAACAGAGGTACAGGTACATAATTACCTGAAAGCAGCATTGCAGGTGGACAGGAAGGTAAAGAAAATGTTTGGCACACAAGCCTTCACCAGCCAGGGCACTGAGTACAGGAATTGTAATTGTAATCGCTTTTGGAACAGTTCGTTTTTGACTGACTGTAGACCATGGTCTCTGTTTGGGGGCTTTGCTTTTGCTTGCATGGTGGGTGGTGGGAATGCTAGACCAATTTGGGGGAGAGGGAGGGGAAGTGGGGTTGATGCTGTTTATGCATGAGGTGGAGCAGGGAGCTTTGGGTTTTTATGTTTTTTTTCTGTTATTCATTCTTTGGGGGTTTTCTTCTGTTTCAAGGCTGTCTGCGGGGAGTAAGAATGTCAGGTTGTATACTGTATGCATTCTTTGATATTAACTGGAATCATTGAACTATTGATTATTATTGTCACATATGCCAAGGAAAAGTGAAAATCTTGTCTTTGCAGGCTGTTCATACAGATCGTATCGTTACACAGTGGTTTGAAGTAGAACAAGGTAAATGAAGGCAGAATGCAGAATAAAGTGTAGCAGTTACTGAGAAAGTGCAGTGCAGGTAAACACGGTCATAGCGAAGTCAATTGTGAGGTCAGGTGTCCAATTTATCATACTAGGGGAACATTTAATAGTCTTATTACAGTGGGGTAGCAGCTATCCCTGACCCAGGTGGTTAATGCTTCTAGACTTTTGTGCCTTTCCCAATGGAAGGGGGAGAAGAGAGAATTTTCAGGGTGGCTGGGGTCTTTCATTATGCTGGTGGATTTACTGAGACAGTGAGAAATGTAGACAGTGTCCATGGAGGGGAAGCTGGTTTCTAGGATCTTCATTCTCATATCCCCGTAGATGTTGCGATCAGTGCTGAGCTTGGAATGCTGGCCTTCTTCAGTCAGGGCATTGAGTATGTCACTTTATAGCTGTATGAGACACTCGTGAGATCTCACATGGGAGTATTTTCATTGCCATGGGTTAAACCCAGCCCAGGGATTGTTGCGTTAACAGCCCAACCCAGTCTGGAGAGGCAAGAGGGCGTGTAAATGATTCCAGGGTAGGTTGCAAGGAGGGATGTCACTGCACAGATGGGGCGTAGGCTGATGTTCCAGTATAAAGGCACGTGTTCTGGGTAAAACACAGTCACAAAATTGAACTGGAGGGAGCACTGTGCTGTGAGAGAGACGGTAAGGAGGGAGCGCCGCACTCTGGGAGGGGTAGTAAAGAGGGAGTGCTGTGGTCGGGGCAGTGAGGAGGGAGCACCCCACTGTGGAGGGGCGGTGTGGAGGGAGTGCTGCACTGCATGAGGGGCAGTGAGGTGGGACCACAGCGCCACAGGAGGAGCGGTGACGAGGGAGGGGAGGTGCGGAGGGAGCACAGTGCTGTGGAAGGGGTCGTGAGGAGGGAGTCTCACAATGTGGGAAGGGATGAAAGGAGGGAGCATCGCAATTTGGGAGAGTTGATGAGGAGAGCGCACTGCCGGAGGGGTGGAGGAGGGGCAACATTAGCCCAAGTCTCACTCTACTCGACATGAAAGACCTCAGGGCCTCGATTGCGCAGGGCGAAGAGTAGGATTTCTCCTCAAAGTATTTACCTCTCACTCAATCTGGAATTAAAGTCTGTGTCATATCGCTACGTGGCACCTTGCTTTAAGAGCATTGACACAGATGTTGCAAATAAACTCTACTCGGCTGGGGTGACAAGTTGGTGGGGGGACGGTTTGCGTGGTGATCTATTTCTGTAAATAATGGACGATCCTTCAATGGTTAATTCTGTAGTGATTATAGTAAAGATTCTTGGGACTTCAGCTACAGAGAGAATTTGAACAGTGCCTTTCTCTGGAAGTGTGTAAGTGTTAATGTCAAAGCAGGTTTCTAGTTGTGTATACCGTTGACCCAGGGAATTTAAGACAAGTCTCTGCAGGTTCAACAAACTGAGGAAATGCCGTGGAGTGTGGAAATTAAGGATTTCGGATCTGGGATCAGGAAGAGGAAACAACAGAAGGTGATCAGATCAGTGAATATGATTCTGGCACTGAAGAGGTTCACAGAGACAGGGAGGGGTGTAGGGGACTGAGGGGGTCACAGAGACAGTGAGGTGTGTAGGGGCCTGAGAGGGGTCACAGAGACAGGGAGGGGTGCAGAGGCCTGAGGGGGTCACAGAGACAGGGAGGGGTGTAGGGGCCTGAGGGGGTCACAGAGACAGGGAGGGGTGTAAGAGCCTGAGGGGGTCACAGAGACAGGGAGGGGTGTAGGGGCCTGAGGGGGTCACAGAGACAGGGAGGGGTGTAGGGGCCTGAGGGGGGTCACAGAGACAGGGAAGGGTGCAGGGGCCTGAGGGAGTCACAGAGACAGGGAGGGGGGTAAGGGCCTGAGGGGGTCACAGAGACAGGGAAAGGTGTAGGGGCCTGAGGTGGTCACAGAGACAGGGAGGGGTGTAGGGGCCTGAGGGGGGTCACAGAGACAGGGAAGGGTGTAGGGGCCTGAGGGGGGTCACAGAGACAGGGAGGGGTGCAGGGGCCTGAGGGGGGTCATGGAGACAGGGAGGGGTGTAGGGGCCTGAGGGGGGTCATGGAGACAGGGAGGGGTGTAGGGGCCTGAGGGGGTCACAGAGACAGGGAGGGGTGTAAGAGCCTGAAGGGGTCACAGAGACAGGGAGGGGTGTAGGGGCCTGAGGGGGTCACAGAGACAGGGAGGGGTGTAGGGGCCTGAGGGGGGTCACAGAGACAGGGAAGGGTGCAGGGGCCTGAGGGAGTCACAGAGACAGGGAGGGGGGTAAGGGCCTGAGGGGGTCACAGAGACAGGGAAAGGTGTAGGGGCCTGAGGTGGTCACAGAGACAGGGAGGGGTGTAGGGGCCTGAGGGGGGTCACAGAGACAGGGAAGGGTGTAGGGGCCTGAGGGGGTCACAGAGACAGGGAGGGGTGTAGGGGCCTGAGGGGGGTCACAGAGACAGGGAGGGGTGCAGGGGCCTGAGGGGGTCACAGAGACTGGGAGGGGTGTGGGGGCCTGAGGGGGTCACAGAGACAGGGAGGGGTGTAGGGGCCTGAGGGGGGTCATGGAGACAGGGAGGGGTGTAGGGGCCTGAGAGGGGGTCACAGAGACAGGGAGGGGTGTAGGGGCCTGAGGGGGTCACAGAGACAGGGAGGGGTGTAGGGGCCTGAGGGGGTCACAGAGACAGGGAGGGGTGTGGGGGCCTGAGGGGGTCGCAGAGACAGGGAGGGGTGTAGGGGCCTGAGGGGGGTCACAGAGACAGGGAGGGGTGTAGGGGCCTGAGGGGGGGGTCACAGAGACAGGGAAGGGTGTAGGTGCCTGAGGGGTCACAGAGACAGGGAGGGGTGTAGGGGCCTGAGGGGATCACAGAGACAGGGATGGGTGTAGGGGCCTGAGGGGATCACAGAGACAGGGAGGGGTGTAGGGGCCTGAGGGGGACACAGAGACAGGGAGGGGTGTAGGGGCATGAGGGGGGTCACAGAGACAGGGAGGGGTGTAGGGGCCTGAGGGGGGTCACAGAGACAGGGAGGGGTGTAGGGGCCTGAGGGGGCCACAGAGACAGGGAGGGGTGTAGGGGCCTGAGGGGGTCACAGAGACAGGGAGGGGTAAAGGGGCCTGAGGGGGTCACAGAGACAGGGAGGGGTGTAGGGGCCTGAGGGGGTCACAGAGACAGGGAGGGGTGTAGAGGCCTGAGGGGGTCATGAAGACAAGGAGGAGTGTAGGGGCCTGAGGGCGCCACAGAGACAGGGAGGGGTGTAGGAGCCTGATGGAGTCACAGAGACAGGGAGGGGTGCAGGGGCCTGAGGGGGTCACAGAGACAGGGAGGGGTGTAGGGGCCTGAGGGGGCCACAGAGACAGGGAGGGGTGCAGAGGCCTGAGGGGGTCACAGAGACAGGGAGGGGTGCAGAGGCCTGAGGGGGTCACAGAGACAGGGAGGGGTGCAGAGGCCTGAGGGGGGGTCACAGAGACAGGGAGGGGTGTAGGGGCCTGAGGGGATCACAGAGAGAGGGAGGGGTGTAGGGGCCTGAGGGGGTCACAGAGACAGGGAGGGGTGTAGAGGCCTGAGGGGGTCATGAAGACAGGGAGGGGTGTAGGTGCCTGAGGGGGTCACAGTGACAGGGAAGGGTGTAGGTGCCTGAGGGGGCCACAGAGACAGGGAGGGGTGCAGAGGCCTGAGGGGGTCACAGAGACAGGGAGGGGTGCAGAGGCCTGAGGGGGTCACAGAGACAGGGAGGGGTGTAGAGGCCTGAGGGGGTCAAGAAGACAGGGAGGGGTGTAGCGGCCTGAGGGGGCCACAGAGACAGGGAGGGGTGTAGGGGCCTGAGGGGGTCACAGAGACAGGGAGGGGTGTAGAGGCCTGAGGGGGTCATGAAGACAGGGAGGGGTGTAGGTGCCTGAGGGGGTCACAGTGACAGGGAAGGGTGTAGGTGCCTGAGGGGGTCACAGAGACAGGGAGGGGTGTAGGGGCCTGAGGGGGCCACAGAGACATGGAGGGGTGTAGGGGCCTGAGGGAGTCACAGAGGCAGGGAGGGGTGTAGGGGCCTGAGGGGGTCACAGAGACAGGGAGGGGTGTAGGGGCCTGAGGGGGTCATGAAGACAGGGAGGGGTGTAGGGGCCTGAGGGGGGGTCACAGAGACAGGGAGGGGTGTAGGGGCCTGAGGAGGTCACAGAGACAGGGAGGGGGGTAATGGCCTGATGGGGTCACAGAGACAGGGAATGGTGTAGGGGCCTGAGGGGGTTCACAGAGACAGGGAGGGGTGCAGAGGCCTGAGGGGGTCACAGAGACAGGGAAGGGTGTAGGGGCCTGAGGGGGTCACAGAGACAGGGAGGGGTGTAGGGGCCTGAGGGGATCACAGAGACAGGGAGGGGTGTAGGGGCCTGAGAGGGTCACAGAGACAGGGAGGGGTGTAGGGGCCTGAGGGGGTCACAGAGACAGGGAGGGATGTAGAGGCCTGAGGGGGTCATGAAGACAGGGAGGGGTGTAGGGGCCTGAGGGGGTCACAGAGACAGGGACGGTTGTAGGGGCCTGAGGGGGTCACAGAGACAGGGAGGGGTGTAGGGGCCTGAGGGGATCACAGAGACAGGGAAGGGTGTAGGGGCCTGAGGGGATCACAGAGACAGGGAAGGGTGTAGGGGCCTGAGGGGATCACAGAGACAGGGAAGGTTGTAGGGGCCTGAGGGGGTCACAGAGACAGGGAGGGGTGTAGGGGCCTGAGGGGATCACAGAGACAAGGAGGGGTGTAGGGGCCTGAGGGGGTCACAGAGACAGGGAGGGGTGTAGGGGCCTGAGAGGGTCACAGAGACAGGGAGGGGTGTAGGGGCCTGAGGGGATCACAGAGACAGGGAGGGTGTAAGGGCCCACGTACGTACAGGTGCAATGAAACCCTTGCAGCAGCATCACAGGCATAGTGTGTCAAAGACACAACAATCCACAAAAGAATATTTTCACAATTTTTTACGAGGCAGAACACAACGAGTGCAAAACAGTCCAGTGTAGTGCAACGTGGTCCTAGTGTTCTATACAGGGATCATGATTAGAATTGTGCCGGTTGGTTGAAGAACTGAGTGATTGAAGGGGAGGAAGTAGAAACGATAAAGAAACACAGTGGAATATGTGAAATTCTGAACAAAAGCAGGCAAAGGCGGACAAACAACTCATGCACAAATAAAAATAATACTGAGATTGTGAGTTATCGAGTCCTTGAAAGCGAGTCTGTGCGTTGTGGAACCAGTTCAGCGTGGAGGTGAGTGAAGTTATCCACACTGATTCAGGAGCCTGAGGGTTGAAGGGAAGTAGCTGTTCCTGATCCTGGTGGCGTGGGACCTCAGGCTCCTGCACCTCTTTCCTGATGGTAATAGTGAGAAGAGAGCCTGGCCTGAACGGTGGGGGTCTTTGACGAAGGTTGCTGCTTTCTTGAGACAGCAGATGATGTAAATGTGCTGAATGGTGGGAATGGCTTTGCCTGTGGAGGACTGGGCTGTCTTCTCCACTTTCTGCAGTTCTGATTCCTCTCCGAGGGCCAGACTCCCACCCACTCTTCCCAACTCTCTCTGCTCAAACCAGATATCCCCGAGACCACAGAGCAGGAGGAGGCTTTGCATTTGGAAGCTGGCCTCGGTGAGGGGCAGGTTCTGGAAGGTATGGCCTTACCCACGTCTTGTAGAAATGCAGCACAGCCAGCCTGTGGAGGCTTATTCACAGGGTAGAAGTGTCGCCATTGTTCAAAACTGGGTGAGGGCCGTGCCTGGAGTATCGTGCACCTGTTTGGTCACATTGGTGTAGGAAAGACGTCACTTCACTGAAAGTTGTGCAGGTGATCTGCAAGAATGTTGGGGGATTAAGTTAATAGGGTGAGGCCAGACAGCTCTCACTTGGAGTACTGTGTTCTGTTTTGGTCACTAGGAATGATGCTATTAAACTGGAAAGATTCGTGATGAATTTGCCAGACGCAAGGGATTGGTTGGACAGACTAGGCCTCAGATGGAGTATTGTGCTCAGCTTTGGTCGCCCTTTTACAGGAATCATGTCATTAAACAGGAAAGATTCACAAGGACTCGAGTTACTGAGTAAATAGGAGAGCTGGGATAGACTAGGATACTCTTCCTCGGAGTGTAAGAGACTGAGGGATGCAGGAACTAACGAGGGGCAGAGATGGGGTGAATGCACACAGACTTTTTCCCCAGGGTTAGGGTATCAAGAACAGCAAGCACTGGTCTCAAGAGAGAGGGGGAAGAATTAGAAGGGACCTAAGGGGGAATGTTTTCACACAGAGGGTGGTTCATAAATGGAAGAACGGACAGAGAGAAGTCATGGAGTCATACAGCACTACAGCCCTTCAGCCCATCCAGTCCTTGCAGACCTGGTCTTCTGCCTAGTTCCATCAACCTGCACCTGGACCATATCTCTCCAACCAGCATCCATCCATGTACTGATCCAAACTTCTCTTAAGTTTTACAATTGAACTCACATTTACCACTTCTGCTGGCAGCTTATTCCATATTCGCACTACCCTCTGAGTGAAGAAGACCCCTCTCAAGTATTTCACCTTTCACCCATAACCCATGACCTCTGGTTACCAGGGCTGGAGAGTTTGGGCTGGACAGATTGGGACTGCTTTCCCTGAGTGAAGGAGGCTGAGGAGTGACCTTATAGACGTTTATAAAACCATGAGGATCGTAGATAAGGAGGGTGATCACAGTCTTTGTCCCCAGGGTTGGGGGAATATATAACTAGAGTACATGGGTTAAAGTTGAGAGGAGGGAAGATTCTAGGTGAAAAGGCTGCAGATACAGAGAAGGCGGGTAAATTAACAATGTCTAAGGGACTACATAGATAGGAGCTACTTGGTCAGCATGGATGGGTCGGGCAGAAGGGCCTGTTTCCGTGCTCTGTGACACAGTTTCAGGAGAAGGGATCGAACTGTGTCATGGAGGAATCTTGTAACACAGGGCAACGTTCGAGATGCTCTGGTAAAACGAAATGTGCACTGAGGTCCATTAGAGATTTACAGCAATGATTCCTGGAATGAGTGTGCATCATAGCCTGGTATGGAAACACCAAAGTCCAGGATGGAAAAGACTACAGAGAGTGGGCCTAGCCTGCCCAATCTCTCCCTATAACTCAGACTCTCAAGACATGGCAACATCCTCATAAATCTTTCCAGTTTAACAACATTGTTCCACTATCAGGGCAACTAAATCAGAACTCAATACTCCTACTGAAGACTAACCTGCCCCACCAGTCCTACAAGTCCTGGCAACGTTCTTAAATCTTTAAGCCGATAATTGTGAATTTAATACCCAAGAATGTACATTATATTGAAAGGACATGCAGGTAGGTAGAGGTGCTCTGTTGATTAAAAAAATAGAAATCCTTAGAAAGAGGTAACATAGGATTGGAAGATGGAGAAGCCTTGTGGGTAGAGGGAATAAACTACAAGGGTGAAAAGACCCTGGTGGGCCTCGGAACAGTAGCCAGGTTGTGATACAAGTTACAAGAGGAGTTAGAAAAGGCACGTAAAAAGGGAAATGTTACAATAGTCATTGGGGATTTCAATATGCAGAGAAATTGGGAAAGTCAGGTTGGTTTTGGATCCCAAGAGATTTATAGGATGCCTACGAGAGTACTTTTTAGTGCAGCTCGTGGTTGAGCTCACTAGGGAAAAGGCAATTCAGCACTGTAAGGAACCAGATTTGATTAGCAGTTTAAGGTAAAGCAGGAGTTTCCAGTCTTTTTTTATGCCACGGACCAAAACCATTAAGATGGTCCATAGAGAAGTAGTATTCTACCTGGAGGTTACCTTATACTTTATTGTCGCCAAACAATTGATACTAGAACGTACAAGCATCACAGCAATATTTGATTCTGCGCCTCCCACTCCCTGGATTACAAATATTAAATATTAAAAATATTTAAAATTAGTAAATATTAAAGATTTAAATTATAAATCATAAATAGAAAATAGAAAAATGGAAAGTAAGGTAGTGCGAAAAAACCGAGAGACAGGTCCGGATATTTGGAGGGTACAGCCCAGATCCGGGTCAGGATCCGTTCAGTAGTCTTATCACAATTGGAAAGAAGCTGTTCCCAAATCTGGCCGTATGAGTCTTCAAGCTCCTGAGCCTTCTCCCGGAGGGAAGAGAGACAAAAAGTGTGTTGGCTGGGTGGGTTGTGTCCTTGATTATCCTGGCAGCACTGCTCTGACAGCATGCGGTGTAAAGTGAGTCCAAGCACGGAAGATTGGTTTGTGTGGTGTGCTGAGCTATGTTCACAATCTTCTGCAGTTTCTTTTGGTCTTGGACAGGACAGCTTCCATACCAGGTTGTGATGCACTCTAGAAGAATGCTTTCTATGGTGCATCTATAAAAATTAGTGAGGGTTTTAGGGGACAGGCCAAATTTCTTTAGTTTTCTCAGGAAGTAAAGGCGTTGATGGGCCTTCTTGGCAGTGAACTCTGCTTGGTTGGACCAAGCCAGGTCATTCGTGATATTGACCCCAAGGAACTTAAAACTTTTGACCTGTTCCACTTGTGCACCATCGATGTAAATTGGGTTGTGCGGTCCGCTACTCCTTCTGAAGTCAACAACCAATTCCTTCATCTTGCTGACATTGAGGGATAGGTTATTGTCTTCACACCATGCCACTAGGTTCTTAATTTCCTCTCTGTACTCAAACTCATCATTACCCAAGATATGGCCTACAATTGTTGTGTCATCAGCAAACTTATACATTGAGTTTGATGGAAACTTGGCTACACAATCATGGGTGTACAGTGAGTACAGCAGGGGGCTGAGTACACAGCCTTGTGGGGCACCGGTGCTCAGAGTGATTGTAGAGGAGAGCTCATCCCCTATTTTTACAGCCTGGGTCCTGTCCGCGAGGAAGTTGAAGATCCAGCTGCAGATCTGAGTGCTAAGGCAACTGTGGATGATGAGAAGTCAAAGACAGCATAAAAGCAAAAAGGAGGGCTCAAAGTTCAAAGTACATTTATTATCAGAGTATGTATACCATATACAGCCCTGAGATTCTTCTTGCAGGCAGCCACAAAACAAAGAATGACAATAGAACCCGTTTAAAAAACCCACACAACAAAGATCGTTAAACACCGACGTGTGAAAAAAAGACCAAATAATACCAATAATAAAAAAGTAAATAAGTAACACACAGGGCATTAACCGCAGAGCTCCTGAAAGTGAGTCCACAGCCAGAGAGTCAGCTCAGCTCTGTGCCGATGGTTACAGCCACAGCTACAGTCAGTTCAGCCCTATGCCAGTGGTTACAGACCACGGTTACTGAGTCAGTTGAGCACTGTGCCAATGGTTACAGGCACAGTTACAGTCAGTTCAGCACTGAGCCGATGGTTACAGCCACAGCCACGAAGTCAGTTCAGTGCTGAAGCAACTTGATCAAATTGCATAAATAGTGAAAACAAAGTAAACAAAAAGACTTTGAAGACGAACTGCAGAGTCCCTGAACGCGAGCCTGCGTGGAGCACTGAGGTGAGTGAACCTTGCCCAGGAGCTCGGTAGCTGCAGGGAAACACCTGCTCCCAAAACCCAAGACTCCTGCACGTCCCAGCAGACAGCAGCAGCGAGAAGACAGAGAGACCGGTCAAACGTAGGCAGGCAGCGCTGAACACCTGTTCATTTTCTGCTCTCAACCCCGACAGTTTAATTGAAGTGTCATAATTGAACCGATGACGAGTTCGTGCTCCACTATCAGGAAATAGAGTCCCTCCCGCACTTTGTGTGTTGCTCTGGATTTCCAGCATCTGCAGAATCTCGTTTGTTTGTATTAGAGGACGTCTGGACTTGTCAGCACCGAGGGAGCCAAGGGTCATCCTGGGAAGCATTTCAGCCCAAAATACTCTGTCTAAATCGTTATTGATGAGCAGTTCTGCTCACTCAATTACTGGAAGGGTGTGGAGACTTTGGAGAGGGTGTGGAAAAGGTTCACCAGGATTAGAGAGTTTAAGCTGTAAGGCAAGGTTGGACAAACTTGGGCTGTTTTCTCTGGGCTCTGAGGATAGACTTGGAGGTTTATATTAGATAGACTATGGCGTTCCAAATCTAGAGAACAGGTCCATGGAGGGGCGGGGTTGGAGGGAAATGGACTTAATGTAGGAAATTGGGACTAGTTGGGTGGGCATGGACAGGTTTGGCTGAGGGGTCTGTACCTGTGCTTCATTGCCCTATGACACAGCAGAGGTTCACTTTCTAATTCGGGACATCTCAGGAACTCAGACTCCCTCCTCACCCTCTTCCCACAGTGCTTCCTCCTTCCTCCTCGCCACCCCTCCCGCAGTTATAAAACTCTGGTTAAGCCACATCTGGAGAATTGCATTCAGTTGTGGTCACCCCGTTACTGAAAGGAAAATGAAGCACTTCACACTTATCTGGGTTCAACTCCTTCTGTCATTTGTACCAAGATACAGTGAAAAGTTTATTTTGCATGTAGGACAAGGTAAAACAATAACAGAATGCAGAATAATGTCAACACAACACTCACAACACGCTGGAGGAACTCAGCAGGTCGGGCAGCATCTGTGGAAAAGATCGGTCGACGTTTCGGGCCGGAACCCATCGTCAGGACTGTAGGGGGACAGGGCAGAGGCCCTATAAAGAAGGTGAGGGGAGGGTGGGAAGGAGAAGGCTGGTAGGTGCCAAGTGAAAAACCAGTAAGGGGAAAGATAAAGGGGTGGGGGAGGGGAAGCAGGAAAGTGATAGGCAGGAAAGGTGAAGAAGAAATAGAGTCTCCAGCCCCTTGGCGTGAACATTGAATTCTGCAATTTCTGGTAATTCCCTCCCTCTCCCTTCCCCCATCCCAGTTTCACTCTACCCCCTCCCCCAGCTGCCTCTCATGGTTCCACCTCCTACTACCCATTGTGCTTTCCCCTATTCCTTCTTCACCATTCCTGCCTATCCCCTCCCCCACCCCTTTATCTTTCCCCTTACTGGTTTTTCACCTGGAACCTACCAGCCTTCTCCTTCCCACCCTCCCCCCACCTTCTTTATAGGGCCTCTGCCCCTTCCCTCTTCAGTCTTGACAAAGGGTTCCAGCCTGAAACGTTGACTGATCGTTTCCACAGATGCTGCCCGACCTGCTGAGTTCCTCCAGTGTGTTGTGAGTGTTGCTTTGATCTCAGCATCTGCAGAGAATTTTGTGTTGCAGAATAATGTCGCGGGGTGGGGGGGGGGGCATTGGGAGTGGACCCAAATGCATGACACAGACATTGAAGTACTAGGAAACAGACTACGACAGTAAGAATGCTGGGAAGTCGGGAAGCAAGGATTGATCAGAGGGAAATCGGGAGAGAGCAAAGCATAGCAGGAAGAAATGCAGCTGGACACAGACACAGGCCCTGGACGAGACTAGGACTCAGGGCCTGGGCTAGGACTTGGACTAGGAACGCAGGACCTGGACGAGGAACTTGGATCTAGAAGCCTGGACTAGGAACTCGGAACTCCGAAACCAGAGTCTGCACAAGGACCTGGAACCTGGGTCTTTGTGGGATTCGGAACCTGGGTCTTGACTCGGAACCAGAACCCAAGTCTAGGCTAGGACTTGGGACAAGGATCTTGGCAAGGACGGGATGTGTCTACAGGACAGGACAAGGAATCTTCAGCACAGGAATGGGCAAGGAACTCCTGGGCTGGGCGAGGTACCAGAACTGGATGAGGACACGAAGCTCAGACTTGGACTGGGCTGGAACACGGCACCTGGACTTTGAGCACAGAGCCTCAGACTTGAGCACAGGAACACAGAGTCAAGACGTCTCCTTGGGAACAGGACGGAGAGTCAGGACCCCTCCTTGGGTACATTACAAAGGGCCGGGACTCTTCTTTGACACGGACACTAAACACGGGGACACAAAAAGACAGTTCCAATCTCAACGATAGATAGTTCCCTATCTTGGCGTGGTAAGGCTCCGGTCTCACTCCGGCGGTTGAACTTGACGATGATACAGGCGAGGACGCAGGTGAGGTTGCAGGCAAGGTAGCAGGCGAAGGTAACAGACAAAGGTTAGTGCCGAAGTAACTGCCAGGGATTCGGAAGGGAGGAGAGAGGGGGCGAGAGAGAGAGAACAGTCCAGCAACGAATCCCTGGTTTGCAGAGGTATTTATGTGCCAGGCCGAAATGAGAATCAGGTGCCACAATTACGGAGCCCAGCCGAACGGGGAAAAGAGGAAAACCCGAATACAGTTCAACGGACCGGACCGTGAACTGGAACGCAGACTTCACGGACCGGACCATGACAAATAAAGCATATCGGCTGCAGAAAAAGTGCAGTGCAGGCAAACGGAACAGTTTTTTCATTCATTCATTATGTGCTGTGTCATATGATGTAGGCAATCATGGTCTTTCCATGACTGTGGTAGAAATGGTTAAAACTGGTGTATGATGGGATACTTGACCATTCTGGAACAGCTGGGTTTAAGACTGCTGACGTGTGTTGAGAATAACCTTGGATGATAAGTTCAGTAGCAGGAACTCCAATAAATAATATACTAGGCCCCTGGAACCAGGAGGGAGGATGTGTCTGGGGGTAAACTATGAGTCCCGATAACGGGAAGTAGGAAGAACTGTTAGACTCGTGCACAGAGATATTTGACACGTCTTTGATTGATCATGTACTGACCGTGGGATGCCAAACAAGGTTATGTGAAGTTGTTTGTCTTGCTGTATAAATATGAGCAGTTTTGGTGGTGGTGGAGACTGCTGCAGACTCTCCATGATATCATGTTAAAAATGAAACAAAGTCACTCTGGGTGTTCTTAGTTAGTGTTTCCATGACAATGACTATGGTTGTTCTTGGCAAACTTTTCTACAGGAAGTGGTTTGTCATCACCTTCTTCTGGGCACTGTCTTTACAAGACTGGAGAGCTCAGCCATTATCAATACACTTCCGAGGATGTGCCCAGCAACAGTGGTCATAGAACCAGAATTGTGATATGCCCCAGCTGCTCTTACGGCCATCCACCGTCTCCTCCCATGGTTTCAAGTGACCCTGATCAGGGAAACCTGAGTTTGAAGGGGAGATTGGACAAGTGTGTTGGTTTGGAATTTTCTGAACGGGCAATAAACCCATGTACATAACCTTACTATCATTTTCCTCTCAGGGTAGCATATGGTGACATTAATGTTCTTTGATAATAAATTTCCTTTGAACTTTGAATGTCAACTACTCGAGGACAGATTGAGCTGAGAGGAACGAAAGTTTAAATGAGATATACAGGGCATTATTTTATACACAAAGAGTGCTGGGTGCCTGCAATATGCTGCCAAAGATGGTGATGGAGTCAGACGCAATAGACGTGATTAAGAGGTTCTGAAATAGGCACTTGAGTTTGCAGATATTGTCCATGTGCAGGTAGAAGGGATTTAGTTTAATTCAGCATGGTGTACAGCACAGACATTATGGCTGAATGTCATTTTCCTATGATGTTTTAAATAGGATTATCTGTTTTAAAGTGAGCAGGAAACTGTATAGCGGAACAAGTGCTACACATGCCCTTACACTTCCTCCCTTACCACCATTCAGGGCCCCAGACAGTCCTTCCAGGTGAGGCGACACTTCACCTGTGAGTTGGCTGGGGTGATATACTGCGTCCGGTGCTCCCGATGTGGCCTTTTATATATTGGCGAGACCCGACGCAGACTGGGAGACCGCTTTGCTGAACATCTACGCTCTGTCCGCCAGAGAAAGCAGGATCTCCCAGTGGCCACACATTTTAATTCCACATCCCATTCCCATTCTGATATGTCTATCCACGGCCTCCTCTACTGTAAAGATGAAGCCACACTCAGGTTGGAGGAACAACACCTTATATTCTGTCTGGGTAGCCTCCAACCTGATGGCATGAACATTGACTTCTCAAACTTCTGCTAATGCCCCACCTCCCCCTCGTACCCCATCTGTTATTTATTTATATACTCACATTCTTTTTCTCTCTCTCCTTTTTCTCCCTCTGTCCCTCTCACTATACCCCTTGCCCATCCTCTGGGTTTTTCTCCCACTCCCCCTTTCCTTTCTCCCTAGGCCTCCTGTCCCATGATCCTCTCATATCCCTTTTGCCAATCACCTGTCCAGCTCTTGGTTCCATCCCTCCCCCTCCTGTCTTCTCCTATCATTTTTGATCTCCCCTCCCCCTCCCACTTTCAGATCTCTTACTAGCTCTTCTTTCAGTTAGTCCTGACGAAGGGTCTCGGCCCAAAACGTCGACTGAACCTCTTCCTAGAGATGCTGCCTGGCCTGCTGCGTTCACCAGCAACTTTTATGCGTGTTGCTTGAATTTCCAGCATCTGCAGGATTCCTTGTGTTTGTTGTCATTTTCCTATGATGTTTTAAATAGGATTATCTGTTTTAAAGTGAGCAGGAAACTGGGTGGAAGATGGAGATTGTAAGTCAAGAGTTGTGATGAAGAAGTGAGGTAGCACCGATGGGCTGAGTAGCCTTGTCAACATTCCCATTTTTTCTGTGTCACAGGGAGAGCTCAAGATGGTGAGATTCCTTCCGCAGGTCTTCCTGCTTCTAGTGGCTGCTGGGCTCATCCGCTGTTTCATGCCAATCTTCGGAAGAGGTAGCCGAACGCATTACAATATTACCAAGACGGCAGCTCTCCAAGCCATCCTCACGGTCTTCCAGCAAGTTCCCAGTCCGCAAGGCAACATTGTGCCCAAGGATACCTTCCAGGCTGCCGTAAGTGAGGGTGCATTAATATATGGTCAGCTTTTTGCTTGGAAGGTGGGTGGGGAGACAAGTGTAGGAGTGAGAGTGGAATTACACAAAAGGATTCTGTATTTGCAGTCTGTTTCCCAGAATACATGAGATGGGGACATTATTGGGAATGTCATCAATGATGGTTCCATCCAAAGTGGGGTAATGAGAATATTAAATCAGATGTGGTCTGACCCAGGGATTCGGAGACTGGAACTGTGCATGGTGCTCCCAGTGTGGGTCTGACCCAGAGATACGGAGACTGGAACTATGCACGGAGCTCCCGGTGTGGGGCTGACCCAGGGATACAGAGACTGGAACTGTGCATGGTGCTCCTGGTGTGAGTCAGACCCAGTGATATGGGGACTGGAACTGTGCACTGTGCTCGCAATGGTCTGGCGCAAGGGAAGAACATTAATACAAGTCTTTTCCTTCACAGGGCCGTGACCTGACAGCAGAGAAACTCTTTGCCATATACTATGGAGAGCCGGTATCTGTCCAACAGTTCAGCCAGTGCATGAAGGTGATGGGGGCGGCCAACACCTTGGTGGACGTGCTGTATATACTGTCCAGCAAGAGGCATTTTGATTCAGAGACAATCCTGGAGGGCAAGGAACTACTACTGGTGGGCAAGGCCAGTGTGGTGAAGGGTATACTGGAGGACAAACGGTTCTCTGCACTTCGGTCCATGGGCACCACTCTCCACACGCTACAAGTAGGTCAGCCCTCAGAGCGGTGAGGAGGGAGCACCGTGGGAGGGGTGGTGCAGAGGGAATTCCATGGGAGGGGGTAAGGTGGGGGCACTGTGGGAGGGGCAGTGCGGAGGGTGCACTGTGGGATAGAAACACAGAAAACCTACATCACAATACAGGCCCTTCGGCCCACAAAGCTGTGCCAAACATGTCCCTACCTTAGAACTACCTAGGCTTTTCCCATAGCTCTCTATTTCTCTAAGCTCCATGTAGCGATCCAGGAGTCTCTTAAAAGATCCTATCGTTTCCACCTCCATCACCACCGCCAGCAGCCCATTCCATGTACTCACCACTCTCTGCATTAAAAACTTACCCCCGACATCTCTTCTGTACCTAATTCCAAGCACCTTAAACCTGTACCCCCTTATGGCAGCCATTTCAGCCCTGGGGAAAAGCCTCTGACTATCCACATGATCAATGCCTCTCATTATCTTGTACACCTCGATCAGGTCACCTCTCATCCTCCTTTGCTCCAAGGAGAAAAGGCTGAGTTCACTCAACCTATTCTCATAAGGCACGCTCCCCAATCCAGGCAACATCCTGCTCAGTGAGAGGGAAATGCTATGGGGAGGGAGAAAGGTGGGAACGTTGTGAGATGGCTGGTGAGGAAGGAGCACCGTGGGAGGGGCGGTGAGGAGTGAATCCTTGGGAGGGGCTGAGAAGGGAGCGCAGTGGTAACGTGGGAGCGCTGAGGGAGGGGTGGTGAGGAGGAAGCAGCGTGGGAGGGGTGGTGTGGATGGTGTGCTGTGGGAGGTGCAGTGAGTGGGGAATGCCTGACATGGGCAGTGACGAGGGAGTGTAGTGGAAGGGTTGTCAATGACAGAGTACTGCCGCAGGGATAGAGAGGAGGGAGAATATCATGCGGAGGAGGTTGGCAAGGTTGTCATCACAATATTGTGTTGTGATATTTAAATGGTATTCAAACTGCCCATGTTGACAGGGATAAAATAATCGAATTTTAACTTAATTTGATAAATTTTAATTTAATTCAACATGGACCCCTCCCTGATGGGTCACTGACCTGGTTCCCACCAGCACTGTTTCACCTCTGTCCTTAGGATAATAAGAGTCACAGTGCGATACAGAATAGATACAGGCCCTTCAGCCCAACCAGAACATGCTGACCCAGCTAGTCCTAGTTCCCAGCATTCGGTCCATATCCCTCCAGACCCATAACAGTCTTGGGCACATATCTATAGATAGGGTGCCTAACATCTTTCCAAAGTACTGTATTTGTCAACGTGGAAAGGAATGTGAGTTTGTAAACCTGGCGGGAGCAAAGGATATTGGGAATGGCCGGGGTGGAGTGCAGCAGGAGGGAGTGTAGGACATGTGGCAGAGGAGGAGTGCCAAGGGCAGGGTGTGTGTGGGTGCAGACACACCCAGCCCTGAGACATCAGGCAAGGTGATTTGATTCTATACAATTGGTTTATTGATCTCTCTGGTGCTTCCTGCTCCTTCCACTCTCTCTTCACCTCCATGATTCCCCTCTCCCTGCCCCCTTCCCACTCTCAGTCCACAACAGAGACCCATATCAGATTCAGCTTTATCATCACACACATATGTCATGAAATATATTTTTTCATGGTAGCAGTACAGTGCAATACATAAACTTATTGCAGGGCTGTGCAAAAGTCTTCAACGCCCTGGCTATATATATGTGCCTAAGACTGTTGCGCAGTACTGGACCTACCTGTCCTAGTGCTTCTTCAATGATACTGTTCTACCTGGCTCAACCACTTCCTCTGGCAGCTCGTTCCAAATACTTGGATGAAAAATTTGCCCTTCGGTCCCTTTTCAACCTTTCCCCTCTCACATTCCACGCAGTTTTAGACTGCACTATCCTGGGGAAAAGACTGGAACCGCCCACCTTATCCCTGGCTCTCCTAATCATAAACATTTCTTAGGGTTACCCTCATTCTCCAATGTCTCCACCTTCACCCATAACCCCTGATCTCCTGTTCTAGACCAACACACACAAAATGCTGGAGGAACTCAGCAGGCCAGGCAGCATCTATGGAAAGGAGTAAACAGTTGATGTTTTGGGCCGAGACCCATCATCAGGACTTGGCCCGAAACATTGACTGCTTCCTCCTTTCCATAGATGCTGCGTGACCTGCTGGTTTCCTCCAGCATTTTGTGTGTGTTGCTCTGCATTTCCAGCACCTGCACAATCTGTCATCTTTACCTTTAGTTCTTGTCTCACCCAACCTCAGTGCAAAAAGCCTGCTTGCATTTACCCTACCTAAAACCCTTGTAATTTTGTATATCTCTATCAAATCTCCTTTCAATATCCTGTGCAGCAGGAGGTGAAGTCCTAATCTATTCAACCTCCTCCTGGAACTCAGGCTTTCGAGTCCCGGCAACGTCCTTGTAACTCGTGCTCTTTCTAGTTTAACCACGTCCTTCTTACGACGCGGCGAACAAAACTGACCACCTCACTCCAAGTGCCATTTTCCTTCAGGATTTCTACAGCCACAGCAACTGGGTGGAGTGGAGTTGGGCTTTAAAAGTCCGAACAGGAACCTCATCGATCCCAGTGGGACGGTCGAGAATCTAGCAGGTGAGGGGGCCGCGGCCTTTCGGACTAACGCTTGCAGACGACGCTAATTGGTTTCTCACAACCAGCAAAGCAGTTTCGGAAATCGCAGTTTTGAGTTCAATTCCAGGACCGGCTGTACGTTCTCCCCGTGACCATGTGGGATTTCTCCGGGTACTCCGGGTTCTCCCCACAGTCCAATGACATACGGCTTAGTAGGTTAACTGGTCATTGTAAATTGTCCTGTGATTCGGCTCGGGTTCCATCGGCGAGTAACCAGTTAGTGTGTCTCGGTGGGCTGTTCCGTGCTGTATCTCTAAATGAAGTAAATAATAAAGTTAGAATGAGCAAGAACAAATCTGTGAATGAATCAGGTTTATCGTCACTGATATATGTCGTGAAATGTGTTGTTTTGCAGGAGCAGTACGGTGCAATAAATGAAGAATTATGATAGATTACAATAAGAAATGCATAAATAAATAAATAGGATAATAAAGGGAGCAAAATAGAAACAGTTCTTTATGGGTTCATGAAACGTTCGGAAATCTGACAGCAGGGGTGAAGAAGCTGTTCAGGGCCCCACCACTAAGCACATCTTTCCCTCTCCACCCCTTTCCGCTTTCCACAGGGATCGGTCCCTCCGCGACTCCCTGATTCACACGTCCCTCCCCACGGATCTCCCGCCCGGCACTTATCCCTGTAAGCGTAAATGCTACACCTGTCCCTACACCTCCTCTCTTGCCGCCATTCAGGGCCCCAAGCAGTCCTTCCAGGTGAGGCAACACTTCACTTGTGAGTCTGTTGGGGTCATCTATTGCATCCGGTGCTCCCGGTGCGGCCTCCTCTACATCGGTGAAACCCGACGCAGATTGGGGGACCGCTTCGTCGAGCACCTCCGCTCCGTCCGCCACAATAGACGGGATCTCCCGGTTGCCACCCACTTCAACTCTGCCTCCCATTCCCATTCGGATATGTTCATACATGGCCTCCTCTACTGCCATGATGCGGCTAAACTCAGGTTGGAGGAGCAACACCTCATATACCGTCTAGGTAGTCTCCAGCCCCTTGGTATGAACATAGAATTCTCCAACTTCCGGTAATTCCCTCCCCCTCCCTTCCCCTATCCCTATTTCACTCTGCCCCCTCCCCAGCTGCCTATCACCTCCCTCATGGTTCCGCCTCCTTCTACTACCCATTGTGTTTTCCCCTATTCCTTCTTCACCTTTCCTGCCTATCACCTCCCTGCCTTCCCTCCCGCACCCCTTTATCTGTCCCCTTACTGGTTTTTCACCCAGAACCTTCCAGCCTTCTCCTTCCCATCCTCCCCCCACCTTCTTTATAGGGCCTCTGCCCTTTCCCCCTACAGTCCTGACAAAAGGTTCCGGCCCGAAACGTTGACTGATCTTTTCCACGGATGCTGCCCGACCTGCTGGGTTCCTCCAGCGTGTTGTGAGTGTTGCTGTGACCCCAGCATCTGCAGATTATTTTGTGTTTACCTTCTTGAGGCATTGGCTTTTGGAGTTGTTTTTCCCCACTGGTGAGGAGGATTGTTCCCGTGATGAAGATCGCTGAGACTGTAACCCTCCGCAGTTTTCTCCGATCCTCTGCGCTGACCATGTTCAGTTTGCCACCTTAGTATAGGAAGCACAGGGAAGCCTTAGACAGGATGCAGAGGAGGTTTACAAGGACAATACTCGGATCAGAGAGCGTGTCTTATGTGAAAGAGTTGAGCGAACTCGGGCTTTTCTCTCTGGAGTGAAGAAGGATGAGAGGTTAAAAACACAAACAAGAGGAAATCTGCAGATGCTGGAAATTCAAGAAACACACACAAAAAATGCTGGTGAACGCAGCAGGCCAGGCAGCATCTATAGGAAGAGGTACAGTCGACGTTTCCTAATGAAGGGTCTCGACCCGAAACGTCGACTGTACCTCTTCCTATAGATGCTGCCTGGCCTGCTGCGTTCACCAGCAACTTTTAAGGATGAGACGTGACTTGATAGAGGTGTACAAGATGATAAGAGGCAGAGATAGAGTGGATAGTCAGAGACCTTTTCTCCAGGGTGGAAATGGCCAATACGAGGGGGCATACATCTAAGGTGACTGGAGGAATGTACGGGGGGGGGGAGGGGGGTAGGAATGAATGTATCAGAGGTATTGTTTTTACACAGTGAGTGGTAGGTGTGTGGAATGAGCTGCCAGGGAGGGTGGCAGAGGCCGGTATATAATTTTACAATTTTATTTAGATATATAGCATGGATCAGACCATCCCAATCAATGAACTGCACCAACACAGCAAACCAACACATTTGAAGTATTGTGTTCAGTTCTGGTCTCATTATAGGGAAGATGTGGAAGCTTTAGAGGGGGTGCAGAGGAGATTTGCCTGAATAAGAGAATATGGAATGGTTGAGCGAGCTAGACATTCTTTTTTGGAGCAAAGGAGGACGATAGGTGACACTGGAGGACATCCCTTCCAAATGAGTCGATGAAAGTATAGGAGGGATGTCAGAAGTACACAGAGAGTGGTGGGTGCTCAGAATGCACTGCCAGGGTGGTGATAGAGGAAGAAACATTAGGGGTGTTAAGAAACATGTGGATAAAAGAAAAATGGAGGGTTATGTGGGATGGAAGGGTTAGATTGAACAAAGTAGGTTAAAGGGTCAGCACAAGTTTGTGGGCCAAATGGCCTGTACTGTAGTGTTCTTTGTTCTGTAGGACACTGGTGAGGCCACACTTGGAACATTGTAGTCACTTAGGGTCTGAGCATGGGGATGAGGGGTACTTGAGGAGGATGGTGAGAAGGGGGGATATGCACAGCATGGCACATTGACCCAGTGTTCCTGTTCCTGCTGCAGGGAGAGGTGACAAGACCTGCCAGGAATGCTCCAGCCCAGGAAGCTGCCGGGAAAATATCCTGCCCAACATCATCAGTCACAAACTCATCACCACCGGCTACTTCAGTGTCAACCCCTTCAGCGTCAAGCCCAAAGGTAACAGGGGAGGCACACAACAAAATCCCAGAGGTGCAACAATGTGGCAGGGGACAGCCGGTCATAGAAACGGGGAGAGGAGTAGGGCCTGGACAGGGTTATAGAGACGAGGAGGGGTGTAGGGGCTTGGGGGCATCAAGAAGATGCAGAGGGGTGTAGGGGTCAGGGATGTCACAGAGAAAGAGAGGGGTGTATGAGCTTGGGGGGGTCACAGAGTCGGAGAGGGGTGTATGAGCTGGGGGTGGTCACAGAGACAGAGAGGGGTGTAGAAGCTGGGGGGGGTCACAGAGGCAGGGAGGGGTGTTGGAACCAGAGGGGTTACAGAGATAGAGAGAGGTGTAGGAGCTGGTGGGGGTTACAGAGACGAGGAGGGGTATAGGAGTCAGGGGGGCTTCACAGTGATGGAGAGGGGTATAGGATCTGGTGGGGGTTACAGAGACGAGGAGGGGTATAGGAGTCGGGGGGGGGGCTTCACAGTGATGGAGAGGGGTGTAGTAGCCAGTGGAAGTCACAGAGATGGAAAGTGGTGTTGCAGCCAGAGGGGGTCACAGAGACAGGGAGAGCTGTGGGCGCAGAGAGATATCTCTCAGCAGCCAATAATGTGGTGAATCCCCAGGATTTTCCTCTTTCCAGGCAAGTGCAGTCACGGTGGGAAATCGGATCTGACTGCGCGTGGGACTGGTGGGATTAACAAGGATACACTCTCGTCTCCTCACGGACACAAACACCTTCGGGCAGCGGAAATTGCTACACAGGCGTCCCTTGAACTCTTCCTGGATATTTGAGATGCAGTCGGTGACCGGAAATTCCTGCAGTACGGATCCGTCTCCTGGGAATATCAGAGCGATCTCAATGTAGAGGCCAGAGTGGTCACAGAGATCGGAAGGGGTGTAGGGGCTGGTGGGGGTCATAGAGACAGGTTGGGGTACAGGGGCCAGAGGGAGTCCCAGGGAGGGCTGTAGGGATCAGAAAGATTGGGAGGGTGTAAGACTGAAGGGGCTACAGAGATATCAGGAGTAGTGTAGGGGCTGGGGGGGTCACTGGGAGGGGTGAAGGGGCGGGGGACTCAGAGAGATGGTGAGGGTAGCGGGAGGGTTGGGGGGGTCGCAGAGACAGGAAAGAGTACAGGGGACAGAGAGTGGTCACAGAGATGGAGATGGGTGTAGGTGCTGGAGGGAGGATTGTCACAGAGACAGGAACGGGTGCAGGGGACAGAGGGGTCACAGAGATGGCGATGGGTGTAGGGGCTGGAAGGAGGGTGGTCACAGAGACAGGAACGGGTGCAGGGGACAGAGAGGGGTCACAGAGATGGGGAGGAGTGTAGGGGTTGGCTATGGACCTGGGTGAATCTCCCCTGTTCCCTGCAGGTTCCTCTGCGTGGACCCTCCCTCCAGCATCTCTTTCGTCATTGACACCACAGGCAGCATGAGGGACAGCATCGACGCAGCCAAGCAGAGGACAATCGAAATCGTGCAGAAGACCCGGAATTCCCGATTCCAGCCCTCCTCCTACATCCTGGTACCATTCAACGATCCGGGTGAGTCCAGTGCAGTTCCACCTCCCACTGCTCACTGAGTGTGTTAATAGTCATAGTCATAGTCACACTTTATTGATCCTGGGGGAAATTGGTTTTCGTTACAGTTGCACCATAAATAATAAATAGTAATAAAACCATAAATAGTTTAATAGTAATATGTAAATTATGCCAGTAAATTATGAAATAAGTCCAGGACCAGCCTAATGGCTCAGTGTGTCTGACCCTCCAAGGGAGGAGTTGTAAAGTTTGATGGCCACAGGCAGGAATGACTTCCTATGACGCTCTGTGTTGCATCTCGGTGGAATGAGCCTCTGGCTGAATGTACTCCTGTGCCCAAACAGTGCATTATGTAGTGGATGGGAGACATTGTCCAAGATGGCATGCAACTTAGACAGCATCCTCTTTTCAGACACCACCGTGAGAGAGTCCAGATCCATCCCCACAGCATCACTGGCCTTACGAATGAGTTTGTTGATTCTGTTGGTGTCTGCTACCCTCAGCCTGCTGCCCCAGCACACAACAGCAAACATGATAGCACTGGCCACCACAGACTCGTAGAACATCCTCAGCATCGTCCGGCAGATGTTAAAGGACCTCAGTCTCCTCAGAAAATAGAGATGGCTCTGACCCTTCTTGTAGACAGCCTCAGTGTTCTTTGACCAGTCCAGTTTATTGTCAATTTGTATCCCCAGGTATCTGTAATCCTCCACCATGTCCACACTGACCCCCTGGATGGAAACAGGGGTCACCGGTACCTTAGCTCTCCTTGACCCCTAATGCCATAAGAATGGTAGAATCAGGCCATTCAGCCCATTTAGTCTCCTCCGTCATTCCATCATGGCTGATTTACTTTCCCTCTTCTCCCCACAACTCTTGACTAATCAAGAACCTACCAACAACCTCTGCTTTAAATCTACTCAATGATCTGATTTAAGGGAGGGATGAGGAACGTGCATGAAGAAGAGGGAGGGAGAGGCAAGAGTGGTAGTGAGGGTGAGGAGGTCAGACGATATGGTGAGGGTCAGTGAGGGAAGGGACAGGGAAGCTTCAGTGAGGGAAGGTGATGGGGAGGAGGGAATAGTAGCGAGGGGAGGAGGTAGTGAGGGTGGGTCCTTTGGGAAGGTGGGAGGAGAGGTGAAAGGTGGAGGGTTGATAGGAAGGTGCTGAGGGAAAAGGGGGGAAGAAGAACAAATGTGGAGGGTGTGAGGAGGAGGGTGTGAGGAGGAGAGTGTGAGTAGGAGGGGTTGAGTAGGAGGGGGTGAGGAAGGAGTGAGGAGGAGGGGGTCAGTAGGAGGAAATGAGGTGGGAATGAGGAGGAGGGGGTGGGGGGACTGGATGAAGAGGGAATGGGGACAACCCCCACACTCCTATCTGCATCCCACCACCCCCCCCCACCCCACCACTACCCCATCCTGTCACTGTCACTGATGCTCTCTGTTCCCCAGAGTTCGGGCCAGTATTTGAGACACGCGACCCCGATCAGTTCATTGCCCGTCTGCAGCTGTTAACGGCCGTGGGAGGGGGAGACGCCCCAGAAATGTCCCTGTCCGCTCTGCAGGTGTGTCCATGTGTGTGTCTGTGAGTGACTGTGATTGTCTATAGTGACTGTGAGTGTCTGTGTGTGACTGTGAGTGCCTATAGTGACTGTGAATGTCTGCGTCTGTGAGTGAAAGTGAGTGTCTGTGAGTGTCTGCGAGTATCTGTAGTGACTGTGAGTGTCTGTGAGTGTCTATAGTGACTGTGAGTGTCTGTGTGTCTGTGAGTGACTGTGAGTGTCTGTAGTGTCTGTGAATGTCTGTGAGTGTCTATAATGACTGTAAGTGACTGCGAGTGTCTATAGTGACTGTGAGTGTCTGTAGTGACTGCGAGTGTCTGTAGTGACTGCGAGTGTCTGTGAGTGTCTGTAGTGACTGTGAGTGTCTGTAGTGACTGTGAGTGTCTATAGTGACTGTGAGTGTCTGTAGTGACTGCGAGTGTCTGTGAGTGTCTGTAGTGACTGCGAGTGTCTGTAGTGACTGTGAGTGTCTGTAGTGACTGCGAGTGTCTGTGAGTGTCTGTAGTGACTGCGAGTGTCTGTAGTGACTGCGAGTGTCTGTAGTGACTGCGAGTGTCTGTGAGTGTCTGTAGTGACTGCGAGTGTCTGTAGTGACTGCGAGTGTCTGTGAGTGTCTGTAGTGACTGCGAGTGTCTGTGAGTGTCTGTAGTGACTGTGAGTGTCTATAGTGACTGTGAGTGTCTGTAGTGACTGCGAGTGTCTGTGAGTGTCTGTAGTGACTGCGAGTGTCTGTAGTGACTGTGAGTGTCTGTAGTGACTGCGAGTGTCTGTAGTGACTGCGAGTGTCTGTGAGTGTCTGTAGTGACTGCGAGTGTCTGTGAGTGTCTGTAGTGACTGCGAGTGTCTGTAGTGACTGTGAGTGTCTGTAGTGACTGTGAGTGTCTGTAGTGACTGCGAGTGTCTGTGAGTGTCTGTAGTGACTATGAGTGTCTGTAGTGACTGCGGGTGTCTGTAGTGTCTGTGAATGTCTGTGAGTGTCTATAATGACTGTAAGTGACTGCGAGTGTCTATAGTGACTGTGAGTGTCTGTAGTGACTGCGAGTGTCTGTAGTGACTGCGAGTGTCTGTGAGTGTCTGTAGTGACTGTGTGTCTATAATGACTGTGAGTGACTGCGAGTGTCTATAGTGACTGTGAGTGTCTGTGAGTGTCTGTAGTGACTGTGAGTGTCTGTGAGTGACTGTGAGTGTCTGTAGTGTCTGTGAATGTCTGTGAGTGTCTATAATGACTGTAAGTGACTGCGAGTGTCTATAGTGACTGCGAGTGTCTGTAGTGACTGTGAGTGTCTGTGAGTGTCTGTAGTGACTGTGAGTGTCTGTAGTGACTGCGAGTGTCTGTAGTGACTGCGAGTGTCTGTGAGTGTCTGTAGTGACTGTGTGTCTATAATGACTGTGAGTGACTGCGAGTGTCTATAGTGACTGTGAGTGTCTGTAGTGACTGTGAGTGTCTGTGAGTGTCTGTGAGTGACTGTGAGTGTCTGTAGTGTCTGTGAATGTCTGTGAGTGTCTATAATGACTGTAAGTGACTGCGAGTGTCTATAGTGACTGCGAGTGTCTGTAGTGACTGTGAGTGTCTGTGAGTGTCTGTAGTGACTGCGAGTGTCTGTAGTGACTGTGAGTGACTGTGAGTGTCTGTAGTGACTGCGAGTGTCTGTAGTGACTGCGAGTGTCTGTGAGTGTCTGTAGTGACTGCGAGTGTCTGTAGTGACTGTGAGTGTCTATAGTGACTGTGAGTGTCTGTAGTGACTGCGAGTGTCTGTGAGTGTCTGTAGTGACTGTGAGTGTCTGTAGTGACTGCGAGTGTCTGTGAGTGTCTGTAGTGACTGCGAGTGTCTGTAGTGACTGCGAGTGTCTGTGAGTGTCTGTAGTGACTGCGAGTGTCTGTGGGTGTCTGTAGTGACTGTGAGTGTCTGTGAGTCTCCATAGTGACTGTGAGTGACTGTGAGTATCTGTGGGTGTCAGTGAGTGTCTACGAGTGTCTCTAATGACTGTAAGTAACTGTGAGTGTCTGTGTCTGTGAGTGTCTATAGTGACTGTGAGTGTCTATAGTGTTTGTGAGTGTCTATAGTGACTGTGAGTGTCTCTAGCAACTGTGAGTGCCTGTAAGTGACTGTAAGTGACTGTGAGTGTCTGTGGGTGTCAGTGAGTGTCTGTGAGTGTCTGTGCGTGTCTATAGTGACTGTAAGTGTCTGTGAGTGTCTGTGATTGTCTGTGAGCGTCTATAGTGACTGTAAGTGTCTGAGTGCCTGTAAGTGTCTGATCCGGGGATCCGTACGTTTGGGATGTGGGGTTCAGTGTGTGTGATCATGGGGTCTACCTATGTGTGAGTTCACTTCCTGTTGTCCATGCCCTCTAATCCTTGACTTCTGCCCTCTCTTGCAGCTGGCCCTCACTCACTCGCTGCCTCTCTCCCACATCTACGTCTTCACCGATGCTCCAGCCAAAGATTTCCATCTGGCTCCCACCGTCCAGGCGCTGATCGAGCGCACCCAGTGTAAGGTAACCTTCTCTCTGCCAGAGAGCGCCGTCCTGCTCTCCCAGCCAATTGCATATCGGCACTGGCCATGGGGGCTGGGGTGAAGCTTCGCCCACCGTGCTCAACATGAGGAGATGGGGCCAGGGTGGGACGGGTGTGTTACTGGTGTGGGTTGATGAGTTACCAAATGCCTTTGATATGTAGTATCATGTCAATTCTACGATAGGACACTGCAGGTCATTCCCATGATGTCATACCGTGTTTCAATTGCATGATGTGGTACCATGTGCTGTGATCCTTTTGTATGTCCATGTATTGTATCAAGATTGAAGTTTATGTGTCAGCTGTACATAGACTGAAATGTATTCTCCGTGACATCGTGTGCAGAATGCACGGTATGGAAGCATGACCAATGTTCCCGCGATGATGTCACCTGCGTGTTGTGTGTTCTGACCCTCCAGAACTCACCCCTCACTTCTACCCCTAGGTTTACTTCCTCCTGACCAATGTCCTGTCCCGCAGACGGCGCAGCACTGAGTCCAATCCCGGGATCGCACTGTACCAAAGTCTGGCCCGGGACTCGGGGGGGTTGGCGGTGCAGGTGAGCAGGAACCAGATTATGGACCTGACCGCCATCGTCGAGGGATCCATCACGGGAGAGCTGGTAACCTAGTCCATTGAGTCCCTCTCAGTGACTCCCTACCTCAACCTCTCCTCATTCCTACATCCCTCCTCCCTCCTCCTCAACCCCTCCTCACCCCCTTCTTCGCTCTCCTCCCTCCTCACCTATTCTTCCTCACCCACTCCTCACACCTTTCTCCTCAACCCCTCCTCATTCCTACATCCCTCCTCCCTCCACCTCAACCCCTGCTCACCCCCTTCTTCACTCTCCTCCCTCATCCTCAGCCCTCCTCCTCACCTATTCCTACTCACTCACTCCTCACCCCATGCTCCTCAAACCCTCCTCTTCACTCCCTCCACATTTGTTCCTCTTCCACTCTTCCCTCACTGCCTTTCTATTCAATCCTCCACCACCTTTCACCCTCTCCTTCACCTCCTCCACTCCTTCCTATTCCCTCCTCCCCATCATTCATCCTTACTAAACCCTCCCTGTCCCTTCATTCACTAATCCTCAAAACTGTCCTCCTCACCCACACCACCTCCCTTACCTCTCTCTCCCTCTTCCTCTCCTCATTGTTATCCTCTTCCCTCCTTTAATCACAATCCCCTCTAGAGCCTCTCAGCCCACCTCTATCTCCCCAACCCTTCAGCCCCGTTCTTTCTTCACTTCCCTCTCCTCCCACTCTCTTTCACTCCCTGTCCCATTCCCCCTCCCCCTCCTCCCTATCCCACTCTGCCACCTTCACAGTGGAGGAGAGTGAAGCTGTTGCTGGGAATCATGGGGCAACAGGGAGAGATTGTCCCAGGGCACTATGAGCAGATCTGGAGATGAGACACAGAGGTCCCATCAAGATTCTTGGGATCAGGGGCTGACCCCGATCGACACTGATTTCCCAGGAATTGGGAAAACGGGAGACACCCCTGTCATGAAATCGAGCAGAATTGGCAGGTGGGTGGGAATATGTGGCTGGAGGACACAGAGAGCCCGGAACCAAAGTTGACAAAGTCCCGGTATAAGGAGTTGGAAATCCCTGATTGGGATTTTGTTACATAGCCGTGAGATTGAGAAAGGACGCAGGGTAGCTTTGGGATTCTTTCTTGGGGCACTCATTCCAAGGTGAATGGGTGGCAGTGTTGGTAATTAATGGGTATAGCAACTTGAGGGATTTCTAGCATAAACTGAAGGGCGGAGTGGCCTGGTTGTGATGGGATTGTTTCCCAGAAATGGAGTCACAGCAAAACTCTTCTTTCTGTTGCTCCCTACCTGAACAGGTTGGATTGGTCAGTTTGAGGTGGAGTGGAGGAGAGAGGGGTGGTTGAGAGGGACTGGGTCACAGGGCAAAGGTCGGGGTATCATGGTATCCTGTTTCAGGTCACCATCCTTCAGCGAGACGGAAACATGGATCACCTCACAAACATCTTCCCCTTCCACGTGAATGGAGCATTGAGGAACGTCACCATCTTCCTGTCTGGCAGTCCGGAAAACATCCACATCTCCAGTCCCAGAGGTAAGGAGAGACTCTAGCCCCTGCATCCCTCCACTCCCTGTCTCTGTGACCACCTTTGGCATCGACACCCCTCTCCATTTCTGTGTTCACCTTTTGCCTCTACACCCCTCTCTCTCTCAGGGTCTCCCTTCTTCAGCTCCTACAACTTCCCACCTCTGTGACCCCCTCCAACCCCTACACCCCTACCATTCACGATGACCTCCCTATTGGCCTCCCTACCCCACTACATCCCTCCACATCTCTGTGACCCCCTCTAACCCTTACACCCTTCTCCATCTCTGTGACCCTCCCTGAATGATCCTGTTCCAGTTATGAGTGACCCATCGTGCTGATGACTGACTGGCCTCGCTCTCCCTCCCTCCCTCTCCGCAGGTGTCCAGCAGCCTCACTCTAACTCCTCGGGGACACTGGCAACGATTGAGTGCCTGGGAGACCTCTGCATCATAACGCTGAACGCAGCGCCCGAGCTCGGCGAATGGAGCCTCACTGTACAGTCGGGGACCCCGTACACGGTGAAAGTGACAGGTGTCTGCACTCCACCCTGTCCGATCCGGTCGTCTCTCTTCTTCACTTCAGTGTCCTGATTTAACTCCATTTCCAGCCTCTCTCTCTCCTTCCTCTCACTCTCTCTGACCCTCTCTCTTTCACTTTTCTCCTTTCCATCTCTCCTTCTCCTGTTTCTCTGCTTTTCCAGATTCGCTCTGTCTGCTGAACCATTCCTTGTGTGTCCTCTCTCTCAGCCTCTCTCTCTCACACTCCTCCTTTCACCCCTTTCCCACTCATCCCCTCTGTCCCCACACCCTGTCTCCCTCACTCTCTCTCTCCCCCATCTCCCCCTCACCCTCGCCCTCCCTCTTTCTCACTTTCATTTCTCCCTTTCTGTTGCTCTGCTGCTCGTTATCCTGATCCTCTTTCTCTCCCTCCAACGGGGAGCGTCAGAGGGATGATAGTTTGCAAAGGAGACTGTAATGGGAGTATAATGGACTGCCATGTGACTGTAATGGGTGTAATGAGGAATGGTGAGTGTAATGAGGAATGTAATGTGGGTGTATAGAGGGACTCTAATGGGGAAATAACAAGTCACGTAACGGGGATATAACGGGGACAGTATGGGAGTTCATAAAGGGGTTATAATGTATCTGTTACAGGACCCATAATGGGGAGTGACTGGGAAAATAATGAGAGTTTAATATGTCCTGTAATTGGGATGTAAATAGGACAGTAATAGGAGTGAAACAGGGACTGTTATGAGATTACAATACCCGTTCTGACCGCCTGCTCCGAAAAAAAACAATATTTTAAATATTATACTATACTATACCCCCAGGACAGAGTGTCGTGGATTTCCTGTACGAGTTCGTGGAGGCTTTCGAGGGTCCCCACCCAGGGATGGTCACGGTGACTGGCCGACCATTGGCAGGTAACCAATAGCGCCATGCCGCGATCCCCCCTCCCACTCCACCCCACCCACACTCGTACTCCTCCCCTCCCTCACACATCCTATCGCCACACGCGGGTTCACTCTGACATACGGGGATGAGAGCCGTCATCAGCTGTTCTCCACCCTGGCCGTCTTCATCATCTCCTGAGAGAGGGAGAGAGAGAAGGGAAAGAAAGAGGAGGAGAGGTGGGAGTGGGAGGGGGAGAGGGAGTGGTGAGTAAGACAGGGAAAGATGGGGACAGGGAGGGTGAAAGAGAAGAGAGAGAAAGAGATTGGATGGGTGGAGAGAGAGATGGGGTGACAGGGAGAGAGAGATAGAAGAAAAGGTGTGGGGAGAGGGGGAGAGACAAGGAAGAGTGATGATAGAGACTCCCTGTCCTTTTATACCAGGGGTTCTTAACTTTTTTTATGCCGTGGAACCCTTTGCCAATCCGCTGAAGACCATGGACCCCTTCTCAGAATCATGTATTTCAATATATAAAATAAATACACAGAATTATGAAAGAAACCAATTTTATTGAAAAACAGTCATCAACATATATAAATCTCTAATCTGTGATATAGTAATATACTGTATGTGTCTCTATTAACACATTGGTGCGCGAGGTTATAGCAGTGTCATCGGCAAAGAGCAACTACAAACTCTCATGGACCACTTCTCAAAGGCATGCAAGGACTTCGGGCTTACCATCAGCCTAAAGAAGACAAATGTCCTTGCCCAGAACGTAGTGGAGACACCAGTCATTACCATCGACAATTACAATCTAGAAGTGGTCCACGAGTTCACATACTTAGGGTCGACCATTAGCGACAATCTCTCCCTCGATGCTGAAATCAATAGGCGTATCGGCAAAGCAGCATCGATCCTTGGTCAACTCTCCTCGCGGGTGTGGGAGAATCCGAAACTCGCTACAAAGACCAAGACTGCTGTGTACAATGCATGCGTTATCAGCACCCTCCTGTATGGTGGTGAGACTTAGACCATCTACTCCAAGCAGGAGAGGAAACTCAGTAGTTTTCACCTGCGCAGCCTTCGCCGCATCCTCGGCATCACCTGGAGAGACAAAGTCCCAAATTCTGAGGTTCTTTCCCGCGCTGGACTTCCCACAATGTTCACACTTGTAAGACAACACAGACTGCACTGGCTGGGCCACGTCTATCGTATGACAGATGGTAGACTGCCAAAGGACATACTCTATGGAGAACTAGCAACAGGCAAGACGAACGTTGGTAGACCCCAGCTTCGCTTCAAGGACCTCTGCAAGTGTGACGCGAAAGCCTTAAAAATCAACACAGAGTGCTGGGAGGATACAGCAGATGACCGCAAGAAATGGCGAGATACTCTTCAGCAATACCTAGAGCAAAGCGAAAGAGTGATCCTAGTCAGTTTGTGGAGCAGAGAGCACAGCGGACAGCAGACAACAATTCCACAATGCCCTACACATGCAGCAACTGTGGCAGAGCCTGCCGTTCCAGGGTCGGCCGCAATAGCTACAGTCAACACAGTTCGACAAACCAGTGACTACCAGAGGAGCATTACCCATGGTCGACCACGACCGACGGAGGCCACACACACACACACACACATTAACACTTTAAATACAGGAGTATACATTTTCACATACAGGAGTATACACTTAAAAAGACACTATTTTAAATATTATACTCTACAGACAGGAAGACTATGATCGTATTTGATCTACTGTAATTTCAGTGAGAGGTTAGTGAATATAACAACGTAAATTTTTCCCATCCGAGTTGACAGACCCCCTGGAGTCTGTCCAGGAACCCCGGAGGGTCCATGAACCCCACATTAAGAACCCCAGTTTTAAACTCACCAGGACTCCAAATGCCATTCATGGGAAAGTTCATGATGCCCGTGTGTAACTCTTCAAACAGGACGTGAATGAAAAAGAGTTTCAGAAGTTCACCAGACATCCGATAAGCCAGGGTCTGTGCTGGTCAGGAGTCACCCTGGTCATGGAGATGAGGCTGGAACTCAGTGTCAGACACAGTTCCAGGGACTGAGCACTGGCTTGGACCGAGACAGAGTGTCACAGTGGGCAGAGACACTGTCTGCCCATCTCCAGAGACCCGGGCTCTCTGGTACTGTGTGTATGTGTGAGACCCATCCCTCGGTGATAGTCTGTGTGTGTGTATGGGGCAGAGTTAATCAACGACTGTGAATTCCGCCCCCCTCCCCGAGTGTGAGGGTGAGGGGTACAACCGAGGGGGGAGGAGTTGACAGGAAACTGGTGTTATGAAACACGATTAAACATAAATGAGCAGTTAATGGTTAGCAGGGATCGGTTGTGCCAAAGGGTCTGTGGTCGTGCGGGGCGTCTAAGCTGAAGGGAACTGGTGTCAATGGGTGTTTAATTATCCTCTCTGGCCCTTGGTCCAGGTGAACCAGCCACACTCAAGGTCACAATGACGGGATTAGAGAACTACCCATCCCACCAGCCCAAGAACATCTCCCTGCTGGACTTCCAGGGGAGGACGCTCAGTAAGGAGGCCCTGACTCCAACCTCAGAGACCAGCATTTTCCTGGTCGAGTTCATGAGCTTTCCATCTCAAGAGTTCTTGGTGCTGCTCCAAGGAACAGAGGAGAGCGGCAGGATCTTCCAAAGACAGAGTCCATCTGTTACCTCCATCAGCAGTACCAAACTCACGGTGAGATCAACCACAGGGTGAGGATCCCTTCACACCGAGCTATCACACACTTCCAGGGTCAGGCACTGAATGAACCTCCCATCACACACTCCCAGGCTCAGACACAGAGTGAATCTCCCTCCACACCATCCCATCACACACTCCCGGGGTCAGACACAGAGTGAATCTCCCTCCACACCATCCCATCACCACACTCCCGGGGTCATACACAGAGTGAATCTCCCTCCACACTGTCCCATCACACACTCCCGGGGTCAGACACAGAGTGAAGCTCCCTCCACTCTGTCCCACCACACACTCCCGGGGTCAGACACAGAGTGAAGCTCCGTCCACACCGTCCCATCACACACTCCCGGGGTCAGACACAGACTGATGCTCCCTCCATACCTTCCCATCACACACTCCCAGGGTGAGAAACAGAGTGAACTCCCTCCACACAGTCCCATCACACACTCTCGTGGTCAGACACAGAGTGAAGCTCCCTCCACACAGTCCCATCACACACTCCCAGGCTCAGACACAGAGTGAAATTCCTCTACTGTTTCCCTTCACACACTCCCGGGGTCAGACACAGACTGATGCTCTCTCCGCACCATCCCATCACACACTCCCAGGGTGAGAAACTGAGTGAAGCTTCCTTCACACCGTCCAATCACACACTCAGACACAGGGTTAAGATCTCTCTACAATGAGCTTGCTCTGATTGGTGATTGATTATTGATTTTTGATCAATGTTGGTAATTGGTTATTGATTTATGATGTTTCTTCCTCTGGTGTCTCAGGTCATGTTCGATCCCAGCTTTATCGCAGGTGAAAACATTACCATCCACTTCAACATTACCAATGCTGGGCCGGGATCTGTGTACAATATCTCTCTGACTGACGATCAAAATGTCACAAGTGGAAACCCTCTGAGGTGGGAATGCAAATCACCTCCATTACCTGCCCCCCCCCACATTGTCATGTCTGTGAGCGAGCGCCACACTGAAGGAGGGTGGAGATGAGTGAGTGCCTTGGTTAGGAGGGAGTACCGCTCTGTGGGAGGGGCACTGAGAAGGGCAGACGGTGCTGTGAGGTGGGGTGGTGCGGGAAGGAGAGATCACTCTGGGTGGTGAGGATGGGGTTCTGTGTGAGTAACAGAGGAAAAGTTAGTGGGAAGGTAAAGGATTGGAAAGCATTTATATACCAACAGAAGGCAATTGAAAAGCAATTTGGGAAAAAAGATGTAATATGAAGGAAAGCTAGCCAATAATATAAAAGATGATACCAAAAGTTTTTCCAGACATATAAAGAGTGAAAGAGACAAGAGTGGGTATCAGACTATTGGAGAATGACACTGGAGAGGTAGTAAATGGGGACAAAGAAATGGCAGATGAACTGATTTAAGTATTTTGTATCAGTTTTCACTGCGGAAGACACTAGCAGTATGATAGAAGTTCCAAGGGTTCAGGGGGAGAAGTGAACGTTGTTGTTATTACTGAGTAGAAGGTGCTTGGGAAACTGAAAGGTCTGAAGGTAGATAAGTCACTTGGACCAGATGGTGTACACCCCATGATTCTGAAAGAGGTATCTGAAGAGATTGAGGAGTCATTGTAATGATCTTTTAAGAAACACTTGATTTTGGAATGGTTCTGGAGGACTAGAAAATTGGAAATGTCAATAGGCCAGTTAGTCTGACCTCAGTTGTTGGGAAGATGTTGGAGTCAATTGCAAGAATGTGGTTTAGGGATACTGAGAGTTAGGCCAAAGTCAGCAGGGTTTCCTGAAGGGAAAATATTGCCTGACAAATCTGTTGGAATTCTTTGGGGATGATATGAAAGTAGGTGGAGGGGCAGGGAGTGTTGAGGAAGCCGGGATTCTGTAGAAGTAGTTAGGCAGATTAGGAGAATGGACAAAGAAGTGGCAAATGGAATAGATTGTTGGGAAGTGTATGGTCATGTGCTTTGGTAGAAGGAATAAAGGCGTAGACTATTTTCTAAACAGGGAGCAAATTCATAAATCAGAGGTGCAAAGGGACTTGGTAATCCCTGTGCAGGATTCCCTAAAGGTTAAGTCAGTGGTGAGAAAGGCAAATGCAATGTTGGCATTCATTTTGAGAGATGCAAATATAAAAACAAGGATGTAATTCTGAGGCTTTATAAAGCATTGATCAGACTACACTTGGGGTATTGTGAGCTGTTTTGAGTGCCTTTTCTAAGGAAATATGTGCTGGCATCGGAGGTAGTCCAGATGAAATTCACAAGATTGATCCAGGAAATGAAATGGTTAATGTATGCAGAGCGTTTGATGAATCAACTAGAGTTTATAAGAATGAGGAGGGATCTCATTGAACCCTATTGAATATTGAAAGTCCTAGACAGAGTGCACGTGGAGAGGATGTTTCCTGTAGTGGGGGAGTCCGGAACCTGAGGGCACAGTCTCAGAATACAGAGATGAGGAAGGATTTCTTTAGCCAGAAGGTGGTGAACATTTGGAATTCATTTCCACAGGTGACTGTGGAGGCAAAGTCTTTGAGTATGTTTAATACGGAGGTTAATAGGTTCCTGATTATTAAGGGTATCAAAGGGTATGTGGAGAAGGCTGGAGAGTGCGGTTGAGAAGGATAATAAATCAGCCACTTTGGAATTGTGGAGCAGTCTCAATAGTCTGAATGGCAGAATTCTGCTCCCATGTCTTGTGGCCTTATAGGGGGGTGAGGGTGGTGAGTAGGGAGTGCTGTGGGAGGGGGCAGTGAGGCGGGAGCACTGTGGGAGGGGTATTGTGGGGGGAGAGCTTTGGGAATGGTGCTGAGGAGGGAGCGCTGTGGGAATAGCAGTGAGGAGGGACGCTGTGGGATTAGCGGTGAGGAGTGATGCTGTGGGAATAGTGGTGAGGAGGGAGCACTGTGCTGTGAGAGGGGCAGTGAGGTGGGGCACCACACTGTGCGTGGGGTGCATGTGACTGTCCCATGAAATCTCATCCCCATGGGCTTGGGAACTGTTGTGTCCGCGGTTGCTTGGATCTGGAATTATGGAGGACATTGAAGACGCAGAGGTGATGGAACTTCATTCCCCTGTAGACTGTACGTCGGAAAGAACCAGTCTGCGGAGGGTAACCTGACCACTCCCACCCCCACTGACGTGGAAGCAGGAACCCTGGTCACAGTGACGCTCGAGGCCCAGTCCGACATCGACTTCACCTATGCTGTCCTCCAGCTGATGGTCACCGAGCGGGTATGTCCCAGGGTGAAGGGATTTCCACCGCACCAGCGCCCTCATCACACCAGTGAGGGGATTTGAGGGATGTAAATGAAGGTGCTGACACCAAATACGCCAAAGTGGGAGGGAGAGCGCGGGAGGGAGGAATAAAGAGGAGTACAAAAAGAGTAGGAGAGGGACCGTCTGAGCACAGGAGAAATGTCCTCCTGACGCAGGGGCATCCTCCAGACACAGGGTGGTCCTCCAGACACAGGGAGGTTCCCCAGACATGGGGAGGTCCTCCAGACACAGGGAGGTTCCCCAGACATGGGGAGGTCCTCCAGATGCAGGGTGGTCCTCCAGACATGGGGAGGTCCTCCAGACACAGGGTGGTCCTCCAGACATGGGGAGATCCCCCAGATGCGGGGAGGTTCTTCAGCTGGGGGAACGGCCCCGAGACAACACCCAAAGCATCTGAGGGATTGGGAAAGATTTGAATCAATGAATTCTCCCCCACCCCCACCCCCATCTCTGTCTCCCATTCATTCTCCCCCTCATAGACACACACCTACTCTCCATCTATTCTTCCTGTGACTCCTCCTCCCATCTATCTCTCTTCCTCTCTCTCTCTCGTATCTGTCCCATCTTTTTTGTACCCCTCTTCCTCTCACCCTCCCTCCTCTCTCCCTCTGTTCTCCCCCTCTTGTCCTCTCCATGTCCCTCTCCCACTCCCTTTGTACCTCTCTTTGCCTCACCCTCCTTCCTTTCTCACTGTCACTCTCGCACTCTCTGTATCCCTCTTTATCACCCTCCCTCTCTCTATCACTCTCGCACTCTCTTTGTACTCCTCTCCATCTCTCCCCCCTCTCTCTCCCTCTCTCCATCTCTCTTTGTTGTCCTCCCGTGCTCTTTGTACTCCTCTCTCCCTCATTCTCTCCCTTTTTCTCTCTGTCCCGCACACTCTATTTGTATCCCTCTTTATCACTCCCTCCCTCTCTCTCACACTCACTCACTGTACCCCTCTTTATCACTCCCTCTCTCTCTCTCTCACCTACTCACTGTACCCCTCTTTATCACTCCCTCCCTCTCTCTCTCACTCACTCACTGTACCCCTCTTTATCATTCCCTCCCCCTCTCTCTCTCACCCACTCACTGTACCCCTCTTTATCATTCCCTCCCTCTCTCTCTCTCACCCACTCACTGTACCCCTCTTTATCATTCCCTCCCTCTCTCTCTCTCACCCACTCACTGTACCCCTCTTTATCATTCCCTCCCTCTCTCTCTCTCACCCACTCACTGTACCCCTCTTTATCACTCCCTCTCTCTCTCACCCACTCACTGTACCCCTCTTTATCACTCCCTCCCTCTCTCTCACCCACTCGCTGTACCCCTCTTTATCACTCCCTCCCTCTCTCTCTCACCCACTCGCTGTACCCCTCTTTATCACTCCCTCCCTCTCTCTCACCCACTCGCTGTACCCCTCTTTATCATTCCCTCCATCCCTCTGATGCTCTCCCACTCTTTGTATCACTCTTTTTCACCCCTTCCTCTCTCTCCCTCCCCCTCTCTCTGTCCCTCTCACACTCTTTTTATCCCTCTTCATCCCTCCCTTTCATTGTCTCCGATTCTTGATCTCCTTTTTTTCCCATTTTACCCATCCTCTCTCCTTTCCCCACCCTATTTGTGCCTCACCCTCTTTCTCTTCCTCTCCCCCTTCCTCACCTCTCCCATTTTCTCCTTAATTATCTCCCTTATCCTCTCTCCCTCTGCACCCTTCCTCTCTCCCAATCTTTTCTCTCTCTCTCCCTCTCTGTCGTCCTGTCGCATTTGCTCCATCCCCTGCTCTCACTATCATTCTATCTCTCTATCTATGTCAACCTTTCACCAGGGATGGTCAGCGAGAAGAGAGCTCTGCTCTGCGGGAGTGGAGTTGAGTGGAACATATTGGGAGTGGCATTGGGGAAGAACATTTTGGGAGTGGTGTTGGGGAGGAACATATTGGGAGTGGTGTTGGGGAGGAACATTTTGGGAGTGGTGTTGGGGAGGAACATTTTGGGGGTGGTGTCGGGGAGGAACATTATGGGAGTGGCGGCGGGGAGGAACATTTTGGGAGTGGTGTCGGGGAGGAACATATTGGGAGTGGTGTCGGGGAGGAACATTATGGGAGTGGTGTCGGGGAGGAACATTATGGGAGTGGTGTCAGGGAGGAACATTATGGGAGTGGCGTTGGGGAGGAACATTTTGGGGGTGGTGTCGGGGAGGAACATATTGGGAGTGGTGTTGGGGAGGAACATATTGGGAGTGGTGTCGGGGAGGAACGTTATGGGAGTGGTGTTGGGGAGGAACATTTTGGGGGTGGTGTTGGGGAGGAACATTTTGGGGGTGGTGTCGGGGAGGAACATATTGGGAGTGGTGTCGGGGAGGAACATTTTGGGGGTGGTGTTGGGGAGGAACATTATGGGAGTGGTGTCGGGGAGGAACATTTTGGGGGTGGTGTCGGGGAGGAACATTTTGGGAGTGGTGTGGGGGAGGAACATTTTGGGAGTGGTGTCGGGGAGGAACTTTTTGGGAGTGGTGTTGGGGAGGAACATTTTGGGGGTGGTGTTGGGGAGGAACATTTTGGGGGTGGTGTCGGGGAGGAACATTTTGGGAGTGGTGTCGGGGAGGAACATATTGGGAGTGGTGTCGGGGAGGAACATTTTGGGAGTGGCGGCGGGGAGGAACATTATGGGAGTGGTGTCGGGGAGGAACATTATGGGAGTGGTGTCGGGGAGGAACATTTTGGGAGTGGCGGCGGGGAGGAACATTTTGGGGGTGGTGTTGGGGAGGAACATTTTGGGGGTGGTGTTGGGGAGGAACATTTTGGGGGTGGTGTCGGGGAGGAACATATTGGGAGTGGTGTCGGGGAGGAACATTTTGGGAGTGGTGTCGGGGAGGAACATTTTGGGGGTGGTGTAGGGGAGGAACATTTTGGGAGTGGTGTCGGGGAGGAACATTTTGGGAGTGGCGGCGGGGAGGAAAATTTTGGGGGTGGTGTTGGGGAGGAACATTTTGGGGGTGGTGTTGGGGAGGAACATTTTGGGATGGTGTTGGGGAGGAACATTTTGGGGGTGGTGTCAGGGAGGAACATTATGGGAGTGGTGTCGGGGAGGAACATATTGGGAGTGGTGTCGGGGAGGAACATTATGGGAGTGGTGTCGGGGAGGAACATTATGGGAGTGGCGTCGGGGAGGAACATTTTGGGGGTGGTGTCGGGGAGGAACATATTGGGAGTGGTGTCGGGGAGGAACATATTGGGAGTGGTGTCGGGGAGGAACGTTATGGGAGTGGTGTCGGGGAGGAACATTTTGGGGGTGGTGTTGGGGAGGAACATTTTGGGGGTGGTGTCGGGGAGGAACATATTGGGAGTGGTGTCGGGGAGGAACATTTTGGGGGTGGTGTTGGGGAGGAACATTATGGGAGTGGTGTCGGGGAGGAACATTTTGGGGGTGGTGTCGGGGAGGAACATTTTGGGAGTGGTGTCGGGGAGGAACATTATGGGAGTGGTGTCGGGGAGGAACATATTGGGAGTGGTGTTGGGGAGGAACATTTTGGGGGTGGTGTGGGGGAGGAACATTTTGGGGGTGGTGTCGGGGAGGAACATTTTGGGAGTGGTGTCGGGGAGGAACATATTGGGAGTGGTGTCGGGGAGGAACATTTTGGGAGTGGCGGCGGGGAGGAACATTATGGGAGTGGTGTCGGGGAGGAACATTATGGGAGTGGTGTCGGGGAGGAACATTTTGGGAGTGGCGGCGGGGAGGAACATTTTGGGGGTGGTGTTGGGGAGGAACATTTTGGGGGTGGTGTTGGGGAGGAACATTTTGGGGGTGGTGTCGGGGAGGAACATATTGGGAGTGGTGTCGGGGAGGAACATTTTGGGAGTGGTGTCGGGGAGGAACATTTTGGGGGTGGTGTTGGGGAGGAACATTTTGGGAGTGGTGTCGGGGAGGAACATTTTGGGAGTGGCGGCGGGGAGGAAAATTTTGGGGGTGGTGTTGGGGAGGAACATTTTGGGGGTGGTGTTGGGGAGGAACATTTTGGGATGGTGTTGGGGAGGAACATTTTGGGGGTGGTGTCAGGGAGGAACATTATGGGAGTGGTGTCGGGGAGGAACATTTTGGGAGTGGTGTTGGGGAGGAACATTTTGGGAGTGGCGTCGGGGAGGAACATTTTGGGAGTGGCGGCGGGGAGGAACATTTTGGGAGTGGTGTCGGGGAGGAACATTATGGGAGTGGTGTCGGGGAGGAACATTTTGGGGGTGGTGTCGGGGAGGAACATTTTGGGAGTGGCGGCGGGGAGGAACATTTTGGGGGTGGTGTTGGGGAGGAACATTTTGGGGGTGGTGTCAGGGAGGAACATTTTGGGAGTGGCGGCGGGGAGGAACATTTTGGGGGTGGTGTCGGGGGGGAACATTTTGGGAGTGGTGTCGGGGAGGAACATTATGGGAGTGGTGTTGGGGAGGAACATTTTGGGAGTGGTGTTGGGGAGGAACATTTTGGGGGTGGTGTCAGGGAGGAACATTATGGGAGTGGCGTCGGGGAGGAACATTTTGGGAGTGGCGGCGGGGAGGAACATTTTGGGGGTGGTGTTGGGGAGGAACATTTTGGGAGTGGTGTCGGGGAGGAACATATTGGGAGTGGTGTCAGGGAGGAACATTTTGGGGGTGGTGTCGGGGAGGAACATTTTGGGAGTGGTGTCGGGGAGGAACATTATGGGAGTGGTGTCGGGGAGGAACATTTTGGGGGTGGTGTCGGGGAGGAACATTATGGGAGTGGCGGCAGGGAAGATTATTTTGGGAGTGGTGGTGGGGAGGAACAGTTTGGGAGGGGTGATATGGAGAGCGCACTACGGGAAGGGTGGTGACACGTGCCATGTGCTCACTGAACGTACTCCACATTCCCTTACTAATCCTGACTCTGAACCCACAGAATGTGGATGTCGACCCTCCTACCTGCCGGACCACTGCACTGACCGGCCACTGTCCTGCAAAGAAGGAGCAGGAGGTGGACTGCGCTGAGCAGACCTGGGGCCTCCAGGCTGAGTTCTCTGAGCGAGGACCTGCCTGGGCCAGTGTCCGGGCTCGCCATGATAATGGGAACCTGACCATCGAGCAGGAGCAGGAAGGGGAGTTCCGCCTGACGCTGGTGGAGTACAACTCCACCTGCTGTCACCCCTCCATCACCCTCCTCGGGGTGGACGCCTCTGGCAATGTGGGCAGCTGCTTCATCGAGGCCCGGAGTCGGGCCGGGCCCTCCACCATCTCCGGAGGGGCCGCTGCTCTCCTCAGCCTCTCTATCCTTGCCACTTCTCTGCTGCTCTGAATGTAGGATCTGCCCAACCTGCTCCCTGGGCACTCCATGTGGACACCCCCTCCCCCACCAGATGCATCCCTCACTCAAAAGATCAGTGAAAAATTCCCTCTCCCACACCTTCCAGAGGTCACAGTTGTTCAGCTGGGTAAGGCCGAGCAGACTCAATGGGCTGAATGGCCTAATACTGCTCCTGTTTCTTAACGAAACAGATGCTGCACATTTGATGCCATATCCCTCTACACTTCCGATCTGTGCATCTGTCCAATTTCATAGAGCCCTACACAACAGAAATAGGCCCTTTGGCCCATCTGGTCCATGCTGACTGAGATTCTCATCCGTCTAGACCCATTTGCCCATGTTTGGCCCTTATCCCTCTGAATTTCTCCTATCCATGTACCAGTCCAAGTGTCACAGAGTCACAAAGCCTGGAGACAGACCTTTTGGCCCATCTGCTCCATACTGACTGAGATTTGCATTTAAGCCAGTCCCATCCCTCCAGACCTTTCCTTTCCATGTATCTGTCCAAGTGTCTTCTATATATTGTTAATGTCCCTATGTCTGGCAGCTTATTCAATGCACCCACATTCTCTGCATGGAAATGTTTGCACATCAGGTCCCCTTTAAATTGTTCCCCTCTCACCTTAAATCTGTGCCCTCTCATTTTAGACTTTCTTACCCTAGGGAAAAGATCGTGACCATCCTCTTTGTATCTGCCCCTCATGGTCTTATCAAACTCTATAAGGTCACCTCTCGGCCTCCTTCACTCCAGGGAAAACAGTCCCAGCCTGTTCAGCCGCTCCTTATAACTCAAGTCTCCAGTCCCAGTAGCACCCTTAGGAATCTTTCCTGCGCCCTCCCCAGCTTAATGACATCCTTCCTATAGTTGGGTGGCCAGAACTGCACACAGTACTCCAAGTATGGTTCACCAATCTCCTGTACAGCTGATAAACATAAGAAATTCTGCAGTTGCTGGAAAACCAAAGCAAACACACAAAATGCTGGACCCTTCTCCAGGACCAGAGGAAAGGAGGAAGATGTCAGAGTAAAAAAGAGGGGGAAGGAGAAGGAGGATAACTAGAAGGTGATAAGTGAAGAGCTGGAGAGGATGGAATCTGACAGGGGAAGAGAGTGAGGAAAAGGGGTCCAAGGGGATAGTGACAGGCAGGTGAGAAGAGGTAACGTGCCAGAGTGTGGAATAGGTTGGAGGCTACCCAGATGGAATCCAAGGTGCTACTCCTCCACCCCGAGGGTGGCTTCACTGTGGCACAAGAGGCGGTCGTGGACCGACATGGTTGAAATGGAAATGGGAATTGGAATTAAAATGCTCGGCTACTGGGAAGCTCTGCATTTGGCAGATGGTCTAGAGGTGCTTGATGAAACAGCCCCCCAAGTTACAGCAGGTCTCACCAGAGAAGAGAGGGCTGCATCGTTAGTACTGGATATGATAGATGACCCCAGCAGATATGCAGGTGAATTGTTGTGGCATGCCAACTCCTGTACTCAGAGCCCTGACTGGTGAAGGCTTGTGTGCCAAATGTCTCCTTCACCATCCTGTCTACCCTTCTAGGCAACCATATATCTATACCCCTAGGTCCTGCTGCTCTACACCATTCTCTGATATATTATTGTTAACCGTGTACGTTCAGTGCTAATTTAACTCCCCAAAATGCGGCACCTCACACTTGTCCACGATAAGTGGTTGAATCACCCCCTTACTCCCCTCAAGTCCCTTCATTTGCGTATGAATGAACCTTAACTCCATTCATTAACTGCCAGCAAAGGTTGAACACCCTTTCTAGCTCTGAAAATAGAGCACGGATTTGAACTCCTGGCTGTGGTTGAAAATGCTTGACAACTTTACTTCAGTGCATTAACTTTATTTTTGTGTTCTGAATTCTCAGTACGTAGTTTGTTATTGAAGTCAGGAGTCCAAAATAAAACTCCTCTTTTCCAAAATTCCCTGAAGTTGCTGCGTTTAGCCTTAAGCAGGAGCTCTCCAAGTGCATTGGCAGTCAATTGGACAACATTTGCTGCGTTTTGCCTGTAAAATAACCTTTTCTCATCCATGTACCTGGCCAAGAATCTGCTAGTTTCATTAATTAAAAAAAACTCTTTGTTCAATTTTTTCAATATGTTTCTTCTAACCTCACTAATTCTCAGTGGATGGTTCCACCTTATCTGTCAAGAATTCTGTCTAACCACCTCTCTGGCCCTGAAAATATAATGTCACGTCTCTGATAATTATTGATCTTGGGAGATGAGATGAAACATTTATATATTTTCATCGTCTAGGTCGAGTCATAGAGATACAAAGCAAAAAATAGGCCCTTTGACCCATCTGGTCAATGCTGAACAAATCACCCCCACAGTCCCGTTTGCCCATGTTTGGCTCAAAACCCTAAACTAAACATCTGCCTATCTGCTGGCTTTATTAATAAAAAACAACAAACTCTTTCAATAAGGTTCTTCTTACCTCCCTCGTTCCATTAGTGAGACAGTATCCTTCTTGAAAGTCCAATTGGACTTTATCATCAGATTCATAAGTCCATTTGTGCAAAGGTGCAATGAAAAACTTACTTGTTGCAACATCACAGCAACACAGAATCACAGACACAACATTCACAAGAAAAAAATTAAAATTTATTGTAAACTATCTATAATTATACAAGGAGGAACACAGCTAGGACAATAACGCAAATTTGACTGATGGAAGCTGAGAGAAAATGGCATGGCCCGGATGGTGCTGTCTTTGATTCTGGACATTGCCGTCCTCAGGCAGTACTTGCTGTAGACACTACCGGTGGTGGGAGGGATGTGACCATGATGAAAATACTGGGCTGAGTCCACTGCTCTCTGCAGCTTCCTACTTACCCGAGCATTCGAATTGCCGTACCAGACCATGATGTAACCAGTCAGAATACTTTCAACAGTACATCAGTAGCAGTTTGTTAGTGTTAGGTGACTAGTTAAACCTCTTTAACCTTGTAGGGAGATGCAAGGAGATGTTGTGGCCCAGATGGCGGGGATCTTGAATGTCTTTCACTATGTATTGCATTGTGTACGCTGTTTGATATTGGATTCAAAACTCCTCAACAATACCAAACAAAGCAATCAAAGGATTGGGCTTAAAGCTAACTTTGAAAAGTGCAGAAAAAGTTTGAAATACATCTTTCCAGAATTTTTCAAGGCTCAGACATGTCCAAAACATATGAATTAGTGTGGCCACTCCATTAGTACATCTATCACAGTAAGGGGAAATATCTGCGTAGAAACGGGAAAGCTTGTCTTTAGACGTATGAACTCTATGTACCACTTTGAATTGTGATAAAGAATGACGAGCACACAATGATGAAGAATTAATCAATTTTAAAATAATCTTCCAGCTCTCATCAGATATGAAAATCTGTAAATCCTTTTCCCAATCTCCTTTAATTTTATCTAAAGAGGCCTTTTTCAGTCCCAACAGTAGACCATAAATGTAAAATATTGAACCGTTATCAAAGGGTATCAGATTTAAAGTTGTATCTATTATATTCTTATCTGGACTTGTAGGAAATATAAGTAATTGAGATCTTAAAATATCTCTAATCAGTAGGTATTGAAAAAAGTGAGTGTTGGTAAGGTGAAATTTCATTGAAAGTTGCACAAAAGGAGAGTCCCTCCATCAAACAAATCCTGAAATCATTTAATACCCAACCTATCTCATTCTTTACAAGATAAGTCAATTAAAGATGGTTTAAAAAAACAGTGAGAAAATATGGGACTTGAAAGGGAGAATCTCAATAAACCAAAATGTTTTCTAAACTGTAACCAAATCCTCAATGTATGTTTAACCACCACATTGTCAATCAGTTTATTTAAAGATAAAGGAAGTGAGGATCCAAGTAAAGAAATAATGGAAAAATTTATAACAGAGTTGACTCCCAGAGAAACCCATGTAGGGCAATTCTCATGGTTAATGTAATATATCCAGAACGTAATATTATGTATATTAACTGCCCAATAATATAATGTAAAATTGGGTAAGGCAAGTCCTCCACTCTGTTTGGTTAAGCCCAATCCTTTGACTGCCTTGTTTGAGATTGTTGAGGATGGTGCTACAAAACTGAAGCCATCTAATTTGCGGGTATTGGCCTTTATGTCTCTTATGGTCAGGAGGGCGATCTTGTTCAAGTGGAAGGAGGCCGCCCTGCCCACTCATGTTCAATGGCTATCTGATGTTATGTTGTGCCTTGATCTAGAGAAGATTCATTGTTCGATTTCTGATTCTAAACATGACTTTCTAATGTTATGGGGACCCTTTCTGATGTATTTTCACAATCTTTGAACTGTTATTAAAGTATGGATCTGAGCCATTATTACTATAATATTAGATGGTAAGGTATTCTTCTTTTTGCTTCTTTTTTTTAACCAACCAGCTCATTTTGGTAGTGGCGGTAGATTTCTTTTAATAAAATACAATTATTTTATTCAATTTCATTTCATAATTCAATCTTTTTTTATACATGATTGATTTGGCATATGGGATACTGTGATTATATTACTGTGATTTAAATGTAATGTAATTCATATTATTTACTTGTATCCTTATGAATTTTGTATTTGTATTCATGTAATTTATATAATATCAATAAAAATATTGAAAATGAATTCAAAACTCCAAATTAAATTCCTGTTTTCCAAGTCAAATCCTTGAATTTGCTGTTTGATTTTTCTCGGTGATTATTCCAATCTGGGAGATCTACTATTTTTGTTCTTTTTTTTGTCATGCACACCTTTTACTTTGACATTGTTAAGTTAGTTAAAGATGCATGATGTGGGCAAAGTTAACAATACAATGATACAGCAATACATATATCTTCTGATCATTCACAAAATGCTGGAGGAACTCAGCAGGTCAGGCAGTATCTATGGAAGAAAGTACAGTCGATGTTTTGGGCTGAGTCCCTTTGGCAGGACTGGAGAAAAAAGATGAGTAGAATTTAAAGGTGTGGGGAGGGGAGAGAAACACCAGACGATAGGTGAAATCTGGAGGGGGGGCTGTGAAGTAAAGAGCTGAGAAGTTGATTGGTGAAACAGATATCGGGCTGGAGAAGGGGGAGTCTGATAGGAGAGGACAGAAAGCCATGGAAGAAAAAAAGTGGGGAAGGAGCATCAGAGGGAGGCGATGGGCAGGTATGGAGATAAGGTGAGAGAGGGAAGAGATAAAGGGGAATGGTGAAGGGGTAGGATCATTACCAGAAGTTCGAGAAATTGGTGTTCATGCCATCAGGTTCGAGGCTACCCAGATGGAATATAAGATGTTGTTCCTCCAACTTGAGTGTGGCCTCATCGCAACAGTAGAGGAGGCCACAGATTGACATATTGGAATGGGAATGGGAAGTGGAATTTAAATTGATGGCCACTGGGAAATCTCGCTTCTTCTGGCGGATGGAGCATAGATGCTTAGCGGAGTGGTCTTCCAATCTACGTTGGGTCTCACCGCTATATAGGAGGCCACACCGGGAGCACCAGACACAGTATGTGATCCCAACAGACTCACAGGTGAAGTGTCGCCTCACCTGGAAGGACTGTTTGGGGCCCTGAATGGTAGGGAGGAAGTGTAGTGACAGGTGTAGCATTTGTTTTGCTTGAGAGGATAAGTGCCAGGAGGGAGATCAGTAGGGAGAGATGAATGGACAAGAGAGTCGTGTAGGGTGCCATCTCTGCTGAAAATATAAACTGGGGGGAGGACAGTAGGGAAAAATGTGCTTAGTGGTGGGATCCCGTTGGGAGACAGCAGAAGTTCTAGAGAATTAGGTGTTGGACATGGAGGCTGGTGGGGTGGTAGGTGAGGACAAGAGGAACCCTATCCCTGGTAGGGTGGCAGGAGGATGGAGTAAGAGAAGGCATGCATGAAATAGAAGAGATGCAGTCGAGGTCAGTATTGATGTTGAAGGATGGGAAGCCCCTTTCTTTGAATAAAGAAAGGAGCTCCCGGTGTAGCCTCCTGCAAATCCGTGAGACCAGACGTAGATTGCGAGACCGTTTTGCCAAGCATCTACACTTCATCCATCAAAAGAACGGGATTTCCCAGTGGCCACCCATATTAATTCCACTTCCCATTCCCATTACGATAAGTCAGTCCATGGCCTTCTCTCGTATCACAATGAGGCCACACTCAGGTTAGAGGAACAATACGTCTGGGTAGCCTCCAACCTGATGGCATGAACATCAATTTCTCAAACTTACCATAATTACCTCCCCCCCCCTCACCATTCTTCATCCCCTTTTACTTCTCTCACCTTATCTCTTTGCTTGCCCATCCTCTCCCTCTGGTGTTCCTTCCCCCTTTTCTTTTTTCCATGGCCTTCTGTATCGGACTCCCCTTCTCTTGCCCTGTATCTTTTGCACCAATCAACTTCTCAGCTCTTCACTTCATCCCCACCCCTCCCAGTTTCACTTGTCACTCTGTGTTTCTTTTTCCCCTCCCACACCTTTTAAATTGGCTCTTTAATTTTTCCCCCAGTCCTGCCGAAGGGTCTCGGCCTGAAATGTCGACTGTACCTCTTCCTAGAGATGCTGCCTGGTCTGCTGCGTTCACCAGCAACTTTTACGCGTGTTGCAGTTCAGAAATCTGATGGCGGAGAGGAAGCGGTTCCTGAATTGTTGAGCATGGATCTTCAGGCTCCTGTACCTCCCCTCTGATGGTAATAATGAGAAGATGGGGTTGGTTGTCCATCCTATCTCATGAAGTCAGGAAAGCCTGTGCAGGAGATTTTTTTCAAGAGGAAAAGCAATTGCACTGGGGCAGTTCCATCTTAACTTTGGAAACCAGGGTCCAGTAATACAAGTGTGATCACAAACTGGGGTCTTCCTAGTTGCAATGGATGACCATGACTTCTTCTGCACCTTCTCATGCCCTTTGCTCTCTCTGAGGCGCTGCAGAACTGCCATCCCGGCTGTTAGATCTCACCGTATATCTCATCGTCCCAGTCCGCCAGAGCTGACTTCACATGCAAGGACAGGTATACACCAGGTGTATGAGGTGCACAGGGAGGGGCTTGTTGAGTCCATTCTGGGGCAGCTCACTCACCTTTGGCCTCCATCAGACACTCAGCTCTCAGCTGTGGTTCTGAGTAGCTGTTTGCATGTGATAGCAGCCACACCCTGGTGCACCACTGCGACAGACAGGCTAATCCAGGTGAGGGTAGCTGGCAGGCTTCAGAACCTGGTGAGGTCACTCACACTTCATGTGTAAATACACACTTACACATTCACACTTGCAGACTCACATTTACAGTATCCCTCACACACAAACGTGTGCAGGACTCCAGGGCTACTCACAAACCAAAGCAAACACACAACTATAAGTGTTTAGCATGACACTATTACAGATTCTTCTTCCCCATCAGGTGCAAGCTTTACATTGCGACAACTTCGGCTCTCCACAATTATATTTCTATATTTATCAACCAACGTTGTAATTGCCAAAATCAGCTCAGAATTCAAATCAACCACTGAAGTACCCCTTAAACCTTTCAAATCAACTTTTCCCTCGTTTTGCCGAAAGAAGAACAACCTGCAAAGCAGAAATACCCACAGCATAGCAGTAGAAATCTTAACAGGGGATTACAGGTGCCTCTCTGTAGAAGCTCGAATGTAGACGACATCAGTGGGAGAAGATAACGATTCTTAATGGTAATGTTATTGAGAACTCAATAGTCAATACAGAGATGAAGGCCAATGTCTATCTTGGAATTAAAGAAGAAACCAGCACTGGCTGCTGAGGTGGAAGGGTGAATGAAGCTAATCTTCAGAGCGCAAACACGAGGAAATCTGCAGATGCTGGAATTTCAAGCAATACACATAAAGATTGCTGGTGAACGCAGCAGGCCAGACAGCATCTGTAGAAAAAGGTACAGTCGACGTTTCGGGCCGAGACCCTTCGTCAGAACTAACTGAAAGAAGAGATAGTAAGAGACAATTTTTATGTGTGTTGCTGATCTTCAGAGCCATCGTTTCTGGGGTAAACGGAGAATACAACCGACCCCTAGGGGGAACAGTAGCAGGGAGAAGTTCAATGGCACAGTCTGAGTGTAAACTCAGTAGCTCACTCCTTACCAAATACCTCTCTCAGATCAGGATATTCAAGGGTCACACGCACAAGGTCCAACGAGTCATTAACATTGATTGAGGGACTTACTGCTGCAGCAGTTTCTTGGTGCACCATAGCCACTGGGGACGCAGGAGAGGCGCAGGACTCCAACGAGGAAGAGATACAGTGGCCCAAGAGAACTGTGGGTCACGAAGCCACAGCCAGGGATAGCCAGTGATCAGAGGGCCTTGGGGAGGACTCGAGGAGATATAGAGAAATTGTTTTGTGGTGGTCGGCCCCACGGTCAAATGAAGTGGCTTTGTTTGGTATTTGATTACTCCAGAGCCGATGGGCTTGCCATTTAAAGATAGAATCTTCCAGAGCAAGGGACAGGCCTCAAAGGGAACGCACATCTTCAGAGCCGATGCGATGTCGAGGAAGATACCAGCTTCACCAGAGTGCATGCACACGCTCAGCACAATTGTCTTCTTGTTGGGTTTGCTGTAAATGAGTGTGGCTGGTTGTAGCAAACAGGACCGGGCTTTGACTTTTATTGCTAGCTCTGGGCAGGAGACCCAGGTGGCCAGTAGCTCCACAGTAAAGGCAAAGCTCCTGTCTCATGTGTCTCTCCCTCTCCTCGGGTATCAGGTGAGTTCGTCCTAAGTGCATTGGTTCATTTTCTGGCTTTTGAGTAGAGTGGGCAAGTTCAGGAGATGGTGATCTCAGTGATGGACTTGGAGTGGCATGAGGAATACAACATTCCCTCCTCCTTGCACAAGCACAGTTGTCAATCCAGTTGGCCATGGTAATGAGCTCCTCCAGGCTGGACACCCTCTCCCTACTGCCAAGTTCATCCTTCACTTCTTCAGAGAAGCCACGCTGAAAGGTTATGAGGAGTGCTTCTGAATCCCACTTGCTTTCAGAGGGCAGAGCCCAGAATTCCATTGCAAAGTCTACAATAGATCGGACCCTCCCTTGGCTTCCCAGTCACTGACTGGGTGGTCAAAAACCTGATCAAGGGTGGCCGCGAACATCTTTCGATCACAGCAGGTTGGAGATTGCTGGAACCATAGGGCCGTTGCCCACTCTAGTGCACAATCTGTCGACAGAGATATAATGTAGACAGTCTTGGATTTATCAGCCTGAAAGACAGAGGGCTGGAGCTCAAAGACAAGGGCACACAGAGTAAGAGCAGCTGCCAGGATTGCCATCATAACATTGGGAAGCAGGGATCTTGGGTTCTTTGGCTGGCACATTTGCAGCTGGCAGAACCAGTCAGGCATTGGCACTGCACCAGAACAAGGATCTTGAGGAAGGCATGCATGCAATTGCTGAAGAGATTCAGCTCACTGCTTCGCAGCACCCATAATCTGCTGCGGCTGCTCTTGATGTGTACCAAGCAAGGGTCCCAGCTCTCTGTATTTTTATTTATTTACTTATTGAGATACAATATGGAGTAGGACCTTCCAGTCCTTTGAGCCACAGTGCCCAGCAACCCCCGATTTAACCACAGCCTAATCACAGGACAATGACCTATTAACCCACATCTTCGGACTGTGGGAGGAACCCAGAGCGCCCAGAGGAAACCCACATGGAGAAGGTCATCATCATCATCATCATCAGGTGCCGTGCCCAGTTTGAGCTTTGACTGCCATGGCCCACACACTCCTGTTCCGGGTCAAGTGAATCAATTCATTGGTATTCATTTCCAGTTCTCTGGCTGCTGTCTCCATCATCATTTGTCTTTGTCTTCCTCTTGCTTTCTTCCCTTCAATTTTTCCCCATAATTATCGTGCATTCTAACTCCTCTTTCCTAATTACATGTCCAATGAAGTTACGTTGCCTTTTCATGATCTCATACATTATTTCTCTTTTTGTGTTTGCTCTGTTCATGACATCGTTGTTAGATATTCGTTTCGTCCATGATAGTCTTTGCATCCTCCTCAAAAACCACATCTCTGCTGCTACAATTCGTTTCCTCATGTTACTAGATATCGTCCAACATTCTGAGCCATATAACATAACTGGATAAACATAACATTTCAGTACTCTGAGGCGGGTTGTCATGCCTAGTTTAGTATTGGTCAGTATACTCTTCATTCTCGTAAAGGTGTCTTTTGCCATCCCTATTCTTCTTTTGATGTCCAAGTCGCACCTGCCATCTGTTGTCACCCAGGTTCCTAAGTAGCAAAAGTTCTGTACTTGTTTTATGTCTTCCCCGTTTATTCTCAGCCTGCAGATAGGATTCTCCTTCTTTTTGGGCATCACCATACATTCTGTCTTTTTGCAATTGATAGATAGACCCATTTTTGCACTTTCTTCAACAATTATATCAATTAAGTTTTGTAGTTCTTCCTCCGTACTTGCAATTAACACCGTGTCATCTGCATATCTGAAATTATTGATGTTTTCACCACCAACTTTGATTCCCAAGATGTCTCTTATTTTTTGTAATATTGTTTCACTGTACACATTAAATAAATCAGGGGAGAAAACACACCCTTGTCTGACGCCACTCTTGATTTTCATAAACTGATTCACTTCTCCATCTACTCTTACAGCGGCAGTTTGGTCCCAGTACAGATTTCTGGTCTTTCAATCTAGATCTAGAGTTTTCTGTAATATTTCAAATAACTTATTGTGCTTCACTTTATCAAATGCTTTTGTGTAGTCGATAAAACAAACAAACAAATCTTTTTGCACTTAAATAGCTCGTTCTGATAGTATCCTTAACATCAATATTGCGTTTCTTGTGCCTTTGTCTTTCACAAAACCACATTGTTCTTTACCTATTTCAACTTGTATCTTATTTTTAGCTCTTGTCATCAAAATTCTGAGAAGTATCTTGGTGATATGACTCATTAAACTTATGGTCCTATGTAATTCACATTCTATTGCTCCAGCTTTTTAGGAAGAGTGATATTCCAGTCTCATAAATGTCATTGATTAAATCAGTAAGTAAAAGGCAGCAGGTCCTGATGAATTAGTAATAGAACAAATTATCGCCCTTGAAGATTATGGAATTGAAAAACTTACTGATTTAATCAATGACATTTATGAGACTGGAATGGAGAAGGTACAGACTCCCTACAGACCTGGGTCGCTAGTACTGTAAAGCATTCTGCGAACGACTATACTACCGTGTTGCCCTGCAGCTCCTATCTATCACTCCTGTATAAACCAAAGGTTGTCGAGCTGCAGCTCTAGTTCCTTAACACATTCTCTGAGGAGCTGCCTCTGGGTGCACCTGGTGCAGGTGTGGTTAACCAGGAGGCTAGAATCCCCTGGAATGCCCACATCCCACACACAGAACAACGCACTGCCCCTGGAGCCATTCTCACTGCACTAACTAGATGGAGTTTAATGCTGATAAATGTGAGGTGCTACATTTTGGTAGAACTAATCAAAATAGGACATACATGGTAAATGGTGGGGCATTGAAGAATGCAGTAGAACAGAGGGATCTAGGAATAATGGTGCATAGTTCCCTGAAGGTGGAATCTCATGTGGATAGGGGGGTGAAGAAAGCTTTTGGTATGCTGGCCTTTGTAAATCAGAGCATTGAGTATAGGAGTTGGGATGCAATGTTGAAATTGTACAAGGCATTGGTGAGGACAAATTTGGAGTATTGTATACAGTTTTGGTCACCGAATTATAGGAAAGATGTCAACTAAATAGACAGAGTACAGAAAAGATTTACTGGAATGTTACCTGGGTTTCATCACCTAAGTTACAGAGAAAGGTTGAACAAGTTGGATCTTTATTCTTTGGAACGTAGAAGGTTGAGGGGGGACTTGATAGAGGTATTTAAAATTATGAGGGGGATAGATAGAGTTGACGTGGATAGGCTTTTTCCATTGAGAGTGGGGGAGATTCAAACAAGAGGACGAGTTGAGAGTTAAAGGGCAAAAGTTTAGGGATAACATGAGGGGGTCTTCTTTACTCAGAGAGTGGTAGCTGTGTGGAACGAGCTTCCAGCAGAAGTGGTTGAGGCAGGTTCGATGTTGTCGTTTAAAGTTAAATTGGACAGCTATATGGACAGGAAAGCAATGGAGCGTTATGAGCTGAGTGCAGGTTAGTGGGACTAGGTGAGAGTAAGAGTTCGGCATGGACTAGAAGGGCTGAGATGGCCTGTCTCCGTGTTGTAATTGTTATATGGTTAACTGTGCCCGAACAGACAAGGAATGATGAATGAGGAAAAGAAAGAAACTTGCCAGATACTTACCTCACCTGAGTGAGAAGCCTAGACCACTCCCACTCCAATACTGGCCCGCTCGCCACTGATTGCTCCTGCCTTATCTTTATCCACTCTTTCTAAAGAATCCCGTTGACTGATTGGCCGCAGTCCAACTCCCAAAACTGCCATGAAACACTGTCTTTTTAAACTCCATGATGGTACAATGAGAAGAGGGCATGTCCTGGGTGATGGGGGTCCAAATGATGTATCGCCTTTTAAAGATATCCTTGATGCTGGGGAGGCTCGAGCTGTGGTGGAACTGGCTGAGTTTGCAGCCCTCTGCAGCTTTAATCATTGTAACCTACATACCGTGCTTCCAAGATTTTACCAAAATGTATCATGCACCACAGGGGGAAATAAAACCTTAGATCATGTGCACACAAATGTGGCTGATGCTTACAAAGCCACTAACCTCCCCCACCTGGGACAGTTGGACCAGCTTTCATTGTTTTCTGCTTCCCAAGTACAGCCCGGTTATTAAACGTGTGAAACCCACAATGAAGACTATTCAGATCTGGCTGGAGGGGGCTGACTCTGCTCTTCAGCACCAATTCCAGCACACAGACTGGAGTGCGCTTGCTGTCCATGCCTCCACAGACTCTCAGATTAACAATGATTTATATACCAACTCTGTCCATGAGCACATCAGCAAGTGTGTAGATAGAGTGACATCACAAAAACAAACAAAAGTTTTCCCCAATCAGAAACCATGGATGAACAGAAAAGTTCTCCTCCTGCTCAAAGCCAGAGATTCAGCCTTCAGGTCTGGAGACCGGGAGGCTTACAGCTCAGCCAGGGCCAACATGGGGAGGGGAATCTCTCAGGCTAAACACATATACAAACAGAGAATCGAGGAGCATTTCAACTCCTCGGACCCCCGGCGCATGTGGCAAGGCATACAGGTCATTACAGACTTCAAACCACCTAGTATTGTGTCCCCTTCCAGCTCTGCTTCCCTCCCTGATGAGCTCAATTACTTCTACGCTTGCTTTGACCGAGAGAACAAGGAGGTCACCCTCAAAGCGGATCTCCCACCTGGTGAACTGCCTCTTCACTTTCCACCTCCGATATTTGCACCACCCTGAGCAGGGTGAATGTACGGAAGGCAGCTGGTCCGGATGGAATACCTGGCCGTGTGCTCAGAGTCTGAGCAGGGCAGTTGGCCGGGGTCTTCATGGACATTTTAATCTGTCCCTGGTCTAGGCAGTTGTCTCCATAAGCTTCAAGATCACCACCATTGTTCCAGTGCCGAGGCATTCCACTGCCACAGGCCTGAATGACTTTGCCCAGTTACACTCACCCCCATCATTGCAAAGTGCTTTGAGAGACTGGTTCTATCACATCTGAAATCCTGTCTGCCCTCTACACTGGACCCCCATCAATTTGCCTATCACACCAACAGGTCAACAGAGGACGCCATCTCCACGGCATTTCACTCTGCCCTGACTCACCTGCACAGCCCCAACTCTTACATCAGAATGCTGTTCATTGACTTTAGTTCGGCATTCAATACTGTGATCCCCTCCAAGCTGATCGCCAAACTTCACCAGCTTGGTATCAGCTCATCCCTCTGCAATAGGACCTTGGACTTTCTGACTAACAGACCCCAATCAGTTAAGTTAGACAACCTCTCCTCCTCCACTCTCACCCTGAACACTGGCGTGCCTCAAGGCTGTGTGCTGAGCCCTCTTCTGTACTCCCTTTTCATCTATGACTGCGTTCCTGCACATGGTTCTAACTCCATAATCAAGTTCGCAGACAACACCACAGTGGTTGGCCTGATCAGAGGGGATGACGAGACGGCCTACAGGGACGAGGTCCAGCACCTTGTTGCGTGGTGTGCCGATAACAACCTGGCCCTTAACACCCAGAAGACCAAGAAGATCATTGTGGACTTCAGGCATGCTAGAAGCCACACTCACGGGACATCTACATCAACGGAGCTGTAGTGGAGCATGTAACAAGTTTCAAATTTCTTTGTGTCCACATTTTTGAGGATCTCACCTGGTTTCTGAACTCCTCCATCCTGATCAAAAAGGCACAACAGCACCTTTATTTCCTGCGGAGCATCAAGAAAGCTCACCTCTGTCCCAGGATACTGACGGACCTTCACCGTTGTACCATTGAGAGCATACTCACCAACTGCATCTCAGTTTGGTCTGGCAATTGTCCCGTATCGGACCACAAAGCACTCCAGTGGGTGGTGAAAACTGCCAACAGAATATTGGCACCCAATTGCCCACCATTGAGAACATCTACCATAAACACTGCCTGGGCAGGGCGAAAAGCATTATCAAGAATGCATCTCACCCTAACCATGGACTTTTTACTCTCCTCCCATCCGGTAGACGCTACAGGAGCCTCCGCTCCTGCACCAGCAGGCACAGGAAGAGCTTCTTCCCTGAGGCTGTGACCCTGCTGAACCTCACATCACAGCGCTAAGCAGTATTGCACCCATATTGTACTGTCTCAGTACTTTTATATTTGTGTGCTGTAGCACTTACTTTTTATTCGCAGTTATTTTGTAAATAACACTATTCTTTGCATTTCTGGTTCGATGCTAACTGCATTTCGTTGGCTTTGTATCTGTACTCGGCACAATGACAATAAAGTTGAATCTAATCTAATCTAATCTCTTGTGTGCAGTGGCCCCTTTATACTCAGTGGTAATACAACCAGTCAGTATGCCAATTATCCTATTACCAGATACATCTTTGGAATATGGGAAGGAACCGGAGCACCTGGAGGAAACCCACGCGGTTATGGAGTGAACGCACAAACACCTTACAGACGCGGCCCATTCCGACACCCCGAGTGGAATTAGCATGAAGCTAACCGTTATGCCACTGTGACATCCCAAACTTCGACATCTGCAGATGTTTGTAAGAGTGACGGAGCAAATCTCCTCAAACTCTGAATGAAAGTTGTTGTTATCTCTTTTTTACTATTTGTATGATTTGATCGAGGAGTTTCAGTGGTCAACTGACTCTGCAGCTGTGGCCTGCAACCAGCGGGTTCCTGGACCAGCGTCACTCACCTCAGTGGCCCTGTGGCAGCGGACTCACATTTGGGGACTCTGCAGTTTGAATTTTAATGTTCTGTGTGTTATTTGTTTACTTTCTAATTGTACAATTTGTTTTTTCCACACCATTTTCACACCATTGGGTGTGTGATGACATTTGTTGTGTGGGTTTTTTTCTTTAAACTGGTTCTATTGTGTTTCTGTGTTTAGTGGCTGCCTGCCACTAATCTCAAGGTTGTACAGTGTATACACACTTCGATAATACATGTACTCTGAACTCTGAACTTTGATTAGATCACGGTGCTGGACCCAGAATAGATCATCTGAGATGTTGACACTCAGGAGCCAGAAGCTGTTCACCCTTTCCACCCTTAGTGAGGCCTGGTGTGTGTGTTTGCCAGAGTTTAAGGAAAGCACTTGTTCACTGCAGATTAAATTAGTCTGGAAAGTGTGTCAGTTTGAATGAACCAATGTGACAAGAGTCAGCAGAAAGCCTCGTACAGAAGTCTCAGCTTGCTGACATCAAGTTAAAAATATATTTGTAACTTCCTTCTAAGAGAGAAACTCAGAAAAACAACAAGGCTCATGTGGACACAATCTCACTTCCCCCAGCAGGAGATGAAGTCGATGTGGATGGGGAAGAGGACAGAACCCCATCCTCCCCTCCAGTTTATGGATCATCATTGCAAGTTTCAGGCCTGCTGGATGGGGGAATGAGGGAAGAGGGAGGTTCCTGGGAAGCATAAACGGTTCAGGAGGGTATTGTTGAGCAGGGCAGTGATTTAAGGTAATGAGAATATGTGTAGACTTGTTTACCACCACAGGAGCTAGAAAATATGAGGCAGATTAATCACCATCCATTGGCAAACCACGTCGGTTCATTTATATCTGTCCATTTGAGGGTGTAACAGGAGCATCCCTTTTGTCATCTTGCTGCCAAACTCCCTTCCAGCCCTGCCACACGGCTGTATGTCTCTAACCACCGGGACGGGGATTTCCGAGATTCCTCCCACATGGAGGAAGCCCATCGCCTCCACTCAATATACCCCCTCCGGTTCCCACAGCAGGATCAAAGCCAATATCTCTTGCCTCCATTTGCCGGAATCAGATCAGGAAAAGAAGGAATCCGATCTAAGGCTGACGATGGGAGACGTGACAGTTGGGGTTCAGGGGAGGCACGATTGGGATTGGGGTGAGGGGAGAGGTGGGGAGACTCTGTTACTAATTTAACTCTGGCTTCTGTTGGTCCTTGCAAAGTTACCTCATCATCGACATGGATTTAGGAAAGGGAAGCCAAGTTCGGCAAAGTTTCTTGGTTTTCTGTTTGACGTTGTCCCAGACAGAACTGTGCAAGGGCAAACAGTAGTGGTTGAAGTGTACAAGGCTTAAAATCGAGTGATCGTTAAGCAGAATTAGAACATGCTGGAGGTGTACATGTGGGGATTAATGGACAGAGAACATTGTTGTGCTTGTATTAGATGTGAGATCGAACAGAGCCACTTCATGAGTTAGACCTGGGGAGGATCGTCTGTCATATCCCCAAGCTTGCGGCTGATGTGATGCTGGGACGGTGTTGAGAACGATTTGTAGGGATCAAGAAAGGAGGGCGAAGGAAAATCTGGTGGGAGGTAGCGAGGTCATCCCCAGAGAGAAAGAAACAAAATGTAATGCTGACATTTAATGGTGAGGGACTGAGTCACCAGAGTCCTGAGGTTTGCCTGTGACAGCCAGCATAAAACACAAAACACAGAACAGCGAACATCGAATACAGATCATTAAACATCGCATAGAGAACGTTGAACATAGAAAAGAGAGCATCAAAAATGACAACACACGACTGCCCTTCGTCCCACGATGTTGTGTCATTATTTAAACTTACTCTAATATTATTTTAACCCGTCCCTCTAACATAACTAACCCTCCTTCATCCCTCTGCCTATCTAAGAGTCTCTTAAATGATCCTAATATATCGGCCTCTACTTCCACCCCGATGGTACGTACTACCCACCCGTAACTCTTGTGTAACAAACACTTACTTTTGACATCATCCAATCACAGTCTCTGAATTGTTTCCATCCTCCAATCACCTTAAAGCTATGCCCTCTCATAATAGCCATTGTTGCTCGGGGAAGAAGTTATTGGCTATTCTCTGTTGCTATGCATCTCATCATTTTATACAGCTCTCTCAAGTCGCCTCTCATCCTCCTTTGCTCCAAAGAGAAAAGCTCTCACTCACTCAACCTTTCCTCATAAGACATGCGCTCTAAATCAGGCAGCATCCTAATAAATCTCCTCTGCAATCTCTCGAAAGCTTCCACACCCTTCCCATAATGAGATGACCAGAACTGAACACAATACTCCAACCAGAGCTGAGCAAAATACTCTGACCAGAACTGAACACAATAATCCATGTGTGGTCTAACTAGGATTTTATACAGCTGCAACATTATCTAGCATCTTTTGAAATCAATCCCATGACTGATGAAGTTGATAACTCCAAAGGATTTCTGAATCTCTCAGCTTGCCCGCAGCTTGGAATGATCTATAAGCATAGACTGCCCATGTGCAGGTACAGAGAGCAGTCAGCGGAGGAAATCACACATGGGTGTTAATCACCAAACGGTTCGAGGTGGTGAGGAGTGACTTGCCCCTATTCCCACAGTGGGGACGGTCCCTAGGATACTGTACTCAGTTACAGTCTCTGCCCGAGGAAGGTCCGACTCCCTCCTGCTGGGAAAAAGGTGAAAGATCGTCAGACCAGTTACTAGGATGGTGGTGATGGGTTGGGGGGGAGCTGTTGTTTAGAGAGATCGAACAGACAGGACATGTGGCCCCTAGAATACAGAAAGAGATTGGGGTGTGGGGTCTCTTTGTTCTTACAGGAAATAACAGGAGGTTTACCCCAGGGATAAGGGGTCAGAATGAAGGGTAAGGGATGGGAAGAGGTTTCTTCACCCCAGCGGTGGGGAGTCTTGGAAACTTCTCCTCCCCCCAACCCCAGAGCTTGGACGGAGGGGAGATGCAAAACGAGAGGAGCAGGGGATGAAAGAGAGGTTCAGTACAGGCTGACCAACTGGGAGGAACGGTGAGGAGGACTGCTGACAGTTTCAGTTCCTGATCTTTTAGCACCCTCGAGAGGGGAGAGGGGAGGGTAAAGGGGTGTAAGACGCTGCAGGAAAGGGTGGGGGAAACAGATAAATCTACCTCCCCCACCACCAATCTGACCCTCCCTGGGTAGCAGCTCCCCTTCACTCCACCCCTGTCCCTCCCCCTCCCACCAGCCTGACTCTTCTTGTGCAGTGGCTCCCCCACGCTCTCCCTCCCCTCAAACTCACCCTCAGTCTCACACCTCTCACCTCCCTCCCCTACTCACCCGCACGCTCTCCCCCATTCTCTCCACAGCCACTCCCCCTCACACTCCCACTCTCACCCTGCTCCCCCCACACTCTATCCTAGCCCCCCCCCACACTCTGATTCCTGTGACGCGGTACCGTGTGTTGTCATCATGTTACATGTGTATCAGGATTGAAGTATATGTGTCAGCTGTACATAGACAGAAATGTATTCTCCGTGACATTGCGTGTAGGATGCACGATATGGAAGCATGACCAATGTTCCCGTGACGATGCCACATGCATGTTGTGTGTTCTGACCCTCCAGGACTCACCCCTCACTTCTACCCCTAGGTTTCCTTCCTTCTGACCAACGTCCTGTCCCGCAGACGGCGCAGCACTGAGTCCAATCCCGGGATCGCACTGTACCAAGGTCTGGCCCGGGACTCGGGGGGGTTGGCGGTGCAGGTGAGCAGGAACCACATTATGGACCTGACCGCCATCGTCGAGGGATCCATCACGGGAAAGCTGGTAACCTGGTCCATTGAGTCCCTCTCAGTGACTCCCTACCTCAACCTCTCCTTATTCCCACATCCCTCCTCCCTCCTTCTCAACCCCTCCTCACCCCCTTCTTCACTCTCCTCCCTCCTCACCTATTCTTCCTCACCCACTCCTCACACCCTTCTCCTCAACCCCTCCTCATTCCTACATCCCTCCTCCCTCCTCAACCTCTCCTCCACTCTCCTCCTTCATCCTCATCCCTCCTCCTCACCTATTCCTACTCACCCACTCCTCACCCCCTTCACTCTCCTCCCTCCTCCTCACCTATTCTTCCTCACCCGCACCTCACTCCCTTCTCAATCCCTTGTCATTCCTACATACCCTACTTACTACTCCTCACCCTGTCTCCTCAACCCATCCTCCTCATCCCTCCTCCTCAACCTCATCTTCTCACCCCCTCCTCCCTCATCCTCACTCTGTCCTTCTCACTCCCTCCTCCCTTCTTCGGACTCCCTCCTCACTCCCTCTTCATCAACCCCTCCTTGCTCCCTCATCCTGTGTTCCTCTCCACTCTTCCCTCACTGCCTTCCTATTCAAACTTCCACCACCTTTCGCCCTCTCCCGCCTCCCAATGTACACTCCTTCACCTCCTCCACTCCTTCCTATTCCCTCCTCCCCATCATTCAACCTTACTAAACCCTCCCTGTCCCTTCATTCACTAACCCTCAAAACTGTCCTCCTCACCCTCACCACCTCCCTTACCTCTCTCTCCCTCTTCCTCACCTCATTGTTACCCTCTTCCCTCCTTTAATCACAACCCCCTCCAGAGCCTCTCAGCCCACCTCTATCTCCCCAACCCTTCACCCCCATTCTTTCTTCCCTTCCCTCTCCTCCCACTCTCTTTCACTCCCTGTCCCATTCCCCTTCCCCCTCCTCCCTATCCCACTCTGCCACCTTCACAGAGTGAAGGAGAGTGAAGCTGTTGTTGAGAATCACGGGGCAACAGGGAGAGATTGTCCCAGGGCACTGTGAACAGCTCTGGAGATGAGACACAGCTGTCCTATCAAGATTCTCGGGATCAGGGGCTGACCCTGATCGACACTGATTTCCCAGGAATTGGGAAAATGGGAGATGCACCCATCAGGAAATCGAGCAGAATTGGTGGGTGGGTGGGAATATGTGGCTGGAGGACACAGAGAGCCCGGAACCAAAGTTGACAAAGTCCCGGTAAAAGGAGTTGGAAATCCCTGACTGGGATTTTGTTACATAGCCGTGAGATTGAGAAAGGACGCAGGGTAGCTTTGGGATTCTTTCTTGGGGCACTCATTCCAAGGTGAATGGGTGGCAGTGTTGGTAATGAATGGGTATAGCGACTTGAGGGATTTCTAGCATAAACTGAAGGGCAGAGTGACCTGGTTGTGATGGGATTGTTTCCCAGAAATGAAATCACAGCAAAACTCTTCTTTCCGTTGCTCCCTACCTGAACAGGTTGGATTGGTCAGTTTGAGGTGGAGTGGAGGAGAGAGGGGTGGCTGAGAGGGACTGGGTCACAGGGCAAAGGTCAGGGGATCATGGTATCCTGTTTCAGGTCACCATCCTTCAGTGAGACGGAAACACGGATCACCTCACAAACGTCTTCCCCTTCCATGTGGATGGAGCATTGAAGAACGTCACCATCTTCCTGCCTGGCAGTCCGGACAACTTCCACATCTCCAGTCCCAGAGGTGAGGAGAGACTCCGGCCCCTACACCCCTCCACTCCCTGTCTCTTCTTGCACCTAAACCCCTCTCTGACTCTGTGACTCTGTCCTTCAACTCCTACACCTTCCCACCTGTGTGACCCCCTCCAGCCCCTACTCCCCTCCCATTCTCAGAAACCACTCCCCCCGGCCCCTACATTCCTCCACATCTCTGTGAATCCCTCTGTTCCCTACACCCCTCTCCATCTCTGTTCCCCCCCCATCCGGCCCCAACACCCCTCTCATTCACGATGACCCTACCCCCCCAGCCCCTACATCCCTCCACATCTCTGTGACCCTCCCTGAATGATCCTGCAGCACCAACTGTGTGTCCTCGCTCTGCCTCTCTCTCTTTCACCCCCTCTCCCACTCATCCTCTCTGCCCCCACCCCCTGTCTCCCTCTTTCTCGCCTTCACTCTCACCCTCCCTCTTTCTCACTTTCATTTCCCTTTTTCTGTTGCTCTGCTGCTCTTTATCCTGATCCTCTTTCTCTCCCTCCAGCAGGGAGTGTCGGAGGGATGATAGTGTGCAGAGGAGACTGTAATGGGAGTATAATGGACTGCTATATGACTGTAATGGGTGTAATGGGGAATGGGGAGTGTAACAGGGCTTGATAGTAGTATAATGACTGTAATGTGGGTGTATAAAGGGCTTGTATAGGGTTTGAAAAGGAACTGTAACTGGGAAATAACAGGTTCTGTAACAGGAGTGTAATGGGGACAGTATTGGGAGTGAATAAAGGGACTGTAATGCGGGTTTTGATTGGTATCTCTCTGTCTCGAGGGTCAATGGGTGATGATCATCATCATCACAAGCCAGGGTGGAAGGTATGGAGATCCTGAGATGTCCAGTCATCAAGATCCTCCTCTCGGCCTCACCAGTGTAGTCCAAAGGAAAGCTAATGAAGTGATACGTTTGGCACCAGCTCGGCTGCAGGAGCTGCTGAGAGGATGTTCAATGACGTCCGGCCACCTGAGGGGTCCCCCTCTGGATTTGCTGTCTGGGTTTACTCCCGTAGCCTTCGTCTCTCCCGAGGCTGCCCACAAGGCAGTGAAGCTATTTACCCGTCGCTGGGGTCTGGTTCACAAGCACCAGGGCGTGTCCACACACCAGTTGACCGGCGTGCTACAGGTGCAGGGGCCAGACCTCCTCCCTGTCCTCCGGAGCTCATCCTGAGTTCGAAAGGAGTTCAGTTTCCGTGTGTCGCCAGCGAGGAGGCAGTACATGAGGGTTGCTGCTGGAGAGGTAATGTACTGACAGAGAGAGACTTACACGTTCAGCTCTCCTTTCCACAGGACAGCTAACCAGCGGTGCAAGCTGAAAGGGAGAGCGACAAGCACTACCCACCACACTACCACACTGTACCACACTGGATGTGAAACAACAACCATCTTGACACTAATGCAGAGTAACAGGCCCCACAATGGGGGGTGAACTGGAAGATTTTTTGAGAGTGTAATCCATCCTGTAATAGGAATGTAAAGAGGACCGTAATGGGAGGGAATCAGAGGCTGTAATGAGATTACAATACCAGTAATCCTTCGCGGCGTTTACCCCCAGGACAGAGTGTCGTGGATTTCCTGTACGAGTTTGTGGAGGCTTACGAGGGTCCCCACCCCGGGTTGGTCACCGTGACTGGCCGACCCTTGGCAGGTAACTAACAGCGCCATACCGAGACCCCCCCTCCCACTCCTCCCCACCCTACTCCACCCAGGCTCAAACCCCTCCCCTCCCCTACACATCCTATCGCCACACGCGGGTTCACTCTGACATCCCGGGATGAGAGCCGTCGTCAGCTGTTCTCCACCCTGGCCGTCTTCATCACCTCCTGAGAGGGGGAGAGAGGGAGAGAGAGAAGAAAGGGAAAGAAAGAGGAGGAGAGGTGGGAGAGGGAGTGGTGAGTAAGACAGGGAAAGATGGGGACAGGGAGGGTGAAAGAGAAGAGAGAGAAAGGGATTGGATGGGTGGAGAGAGAGATGGGGTGACAGGGAGGGAGGAGAGAGAGAGATAGAAGAAGAGGTGTGGGGAGAGGTGGACAGACAAAGAAGAGTGATAATAGAGACTCCCTGTCCTTTTATACCAGGGGTCCTTAACCTTTTTCATGCCATGGAGGCCTTTGCTAGTCTGCTGAAGACTATGGATCCCTTCTCAGAATCATGTATTTCAATGTATAATGTAAAATACACAAGATTGCAAAGAAACCAATTCTATTGAAATACAGCCATCAAAATATATAAAACTCTAATCTGTGATTTAGTCATATACGTGTCTCTATTAACATATTAAATACAGGAGTATACATTTGAAACAACAATATTTTAAATATTATAGTTACAGACAGGAAGACATGTTTGAAGAAGTTGTGGTCAGGTAGACCGGGGAACTGGGAACTCCCCAAACGTAAACACAACTCAAGTAGATACTTGCATTCCACCATCTGCTCTTGAAGTAAGCTCGGCCATGAAGTTCAGAACAGCAAACATCCAGGTCAGTGAAACAAACGCCGGTCAAAACCCTTTCCACAATCAGACTTTGTCAGGTCGAACGTTGCTGATGTCCTGGGGAGACACAGGTCAAACGGGTGCCCGGTTTAGCTCTCGCCCCGGGGTGCAATGGCTGGGCGGGCACTGGCCTGGCCAGGTGGAACGGTGGCTGGTTTGGGAGGAGGGTGGAGACCAGGAAGGGAATGCTGTGGGAGGGGTGGTGAGAAAGGAGCACTGTGGGAGGGGCAGTGAGGAAGGGGGCGAGGAGGGAGCACTGTGGCAGCTCATTCCATAGACCTACAACCCTCTGGGTGAAAAAGCTTGGGCCTTTTAACGCTCTCCAATCTCATCTTAAATCTGTGTCCTCTAGATTCAGGCTCCCCTAAACTGGGAAAAGACTGTGACTGACACCCTTATCAACCTTATCACCACCTCTCATGGTTTTATAAACCTCTGTAAGGTCACCTCTCAGCCTCCTTCACTCCAAGGAAAACAGTCCCAGCCTGTCCAGTCTCTCCTTATAACTCAAGCCCTCCAGTCCTGGTAACATCCTGGTGAATCCTTCCTGCACCCTCTCCAGCTTAATGACATCCTCCCTATCGTTGGGTGACCAGAACAGCACGCAATACTCCAAGTGTGGTCTCACCAATGTACCGTGGATGACCAGCCGTATGGAATGAGCTGCTAGAGGAAGTGTTATAGGCAATAGACAATAGACAATAGGTGCAGGAGTAGGCCATTCAGCCCTTCGAGCCAACACCACCATTCACTGTGATCATGGCTGATCATCCACAGTTAGAGTCACACTGTTTAAAATATACTTAGATGTACGTGGATAGGAAAGGTTTAGAGGGGTACAGCCCAAAGACAGGCAAGTAGGATTAGGGGAGGTAGGAATCTAGGTACGCATGGATGAATTGGGTTGAAAAGCCTGCCTCTGTGCTGGCTGACTATGAGATTCTCTGTACATGGACAATTGGGCCCCTTTCTTTCTTTATCAATATATTTATTGATTTCTATATAGAAGAATACAGAGTCCAAGAGAATATATATTATAAAACAAAAGAAAAGATATAATAATACCAGATATCAGTTGGTTAATAGCATATTTTATTATCTGATAAGTTTTTAACCATATAACCATATAACAATTACGGCACAGAAACAGGCCACTTTGGCCCTTCTAGTCCGTGCCGAACTCTTACTCTCACCTAGTCCCACCGACCTGCACTCAGCCCTTAACCCTCCATTCCTTTCCTTTCCATATATCTATCCAATTTAACTTTAAACGACAACATCGAACCTGCCTCAACCACTTCTGCTGGAAGCTCGTTCCACACAGCTACCACTCTCTGAGTAAAGAAGTTCCCCCTCATGTTACCCCTAAACTTTTGCCCTTTAACTCTCAACTTATGTCCTCTTGTTTGAATCTCCCCCATTCTCAATGGAAAAAGCCTATCCACGTCAACTCTATCAATCCCCCTCATAATTTTAAACACCTCTATCAAGTCCCCCCTCAACCTTCTTTGCTCCAAAGAATAAAGACCCAACTTGTTCAACCTTTCTCTGTAACTTAGGAGATGAGACTCAGGCAACATTTTGGTAAACCTCCTCTGTACTCTCTCAATTTTATTGACATCTTTCCTATAATTCGGTGACCAGAACTGTACACAATACTCCAAATTTGGCTTTACCAATGCCTTGTACAATTTCAACATTACATCCCAACTCCTATACTCAAGGCTCTGATTAATAAAGGCCAACATACCAAAAGCTTTCTTCACCACCCTATCCACGTGAGATTCCACCTTCAGGGAACTATGCACCATTATTCCTAGATCTCTCTGTTCTACAGCATTCTTCAATGCACTACCATTTACCATATATGTCCTATTTTGATTAGTCCTACCAAGATGTAGCACCTCACATTTTTCAGCACTAAACTCCATCTGCCATCTTCCACTCTTCTAACTGGCCTAAATCTCTCTGCAAGCTTTGAAAACCTACTTCAATATCCACAACGCCACCTACCTTAGTATCATCTGCATACTTACTAATCCAATTTACCACCTCATCATCCAGATCATTAATAAATATGACAAACAACACTGGACCCAGTACAGATCCCTGAGGTACACCACTAGTCACCGTCCTCCAATCTGACGAACAGTTATCCACCACCACTGTCTGGCGTCTCCCATCTAGCCACTGCTGAACCCATTTTACTACTTCGATATTAATGCCTAACAATTGAACCTTCCTAACTAACCTTCTGTGTGGAACCTTATCAAAGGCCTTACTGAAGTCCATATAGACAACATCCACCGCTTTACCCTCGTCAACTTTCTTAGTAACCTCTTCAAAAAATTCAATAAGATTTGTCAAACATACACGTACAAATCCATGTTGACTGTTCCTAATCAGACCCTGTCTATCCAGATAATTATATATACCATCTCTAAGAATACTTTCCATCAATTTACCCACCACTGACGTCAAACTCACAGGCCGATAATTGCTAGGTTTACTCTTAGAACCCTTTTTAAACAATGGAACCACATGAGCAATACGCCAATCCTCCGGCACCATCCCCGTTTCTAATGACATTTGAAATATTTCTGTCAGAGCCCCTGCTATTTCTACACTAACTTCCCTCAAGGTCCTAGGGAATATCTTGTCCGGACCCGGAGACTTATCCACTTTTATATTCCTTAAAAATGCCAGTACTTCCTCCTCCTTAATCGTCATACTTTCCATAACTTCCCTACCTGTTTCCCTTACCCTACACAATTCAATATCCTTCTCCTTAGTGAATACCGAAGAAAAGAAATTGTTCAGAATCTCCCCCATTTCTTTTGGCTCCACACATAGCTGTCCACTCTGATTCTCCAAGGGACCAATTTTACCCCTCACTATCCTTTTGCCACTAACATAACTGTAGAAACCCTCTAGATTTATTTTCACCTTACTTGCCAAAGCATCCTCGTATCTTCTTTTAGCTTTTCTAATTACTTTCTTAAGATTCTTTTTACATTCTTTATATTCCTTGAGCACCTCATTAATTCCAAGCTGCCTATATTTATTGAAGATCCCTCTCTTTTTCCGAACCAAGTTTCCAATATCCCTTGAAAACTATGGCTCTCTCAAACTTTTAACCTTTCCTTTCAACCTAACAGGAACATAAAGATCCTGTACCCTCAAAATTTCAACTTTAAATGACCTCCATTTCTCTATTACGTCCTTCCCATAAAACAAATTGTCCCAATCCACTCATTCTAAATCCTTTTGCATCTCCTCAAAGTTAGCCTTTCTCCAATCAAAAATCTCAACCCTGGGTCCAATCCTATCCTTCTCCATAATTATATTGAAACTAACAGCATTGTGATCACTGGACCCGAAGTGCTCCCCAACACAAACCCCCGTCACCTGCCCTATCTCATTCCCTAACAGGAGATCCAACACTGCCCCTTCTCTAGTTGGTACCTCTATGTATTGCTCCAAAAAACTATCCTGCACACATTTTACAAACTCTTTTTCTCTTTTTTTCCCAAACAGCTTTGACTTTAGTAGTGGGTATAGATCCTTTCTTTTATAAAATTGTTTATATTCCAATATACAAATTAATCTAATCTATATGAATATAGAGTAAGGAGTTTGTTAATGTGATTCAATATACTTGGGCCTCTTTGGGTTAGAATCAGGTTTATTATCACTGGAGTGGGTCGTGAAATTTGTTAACTTAGCAGCAGCAGTTCAATGCAATACATAATATAGAAGAGAAGAAATGAGATAAGTAAGTAAATCAACTACATAGATCAACACAGAAATAATATATTTTTTAAAAAGTGAGGTTATGTTCATGGGTTCAATGTTCATTTAGCAATCGAATGGCAGAGGGGAAGCAGCTGTTCCTGAATCACTGGGTGTGTCCCAATCCCTCATTGCCTCTGAATCACCTTGAATCCTCACCTCCCACTCCTCACCCTTTCGTTCCATTGGAAATAGTTATTTCCTTCCTCCAGGAGGTTTTGTGTGTCTTCAGTAGCTGTGGTTGTGGAGAAGGAGAGATAGAGACAAGCTCTTCGGCCCATTGAATCAGTACTGACCCATTGCAACAATCACATTTCATTCCTCTCACCTTGAGTCCCATCCCTCAGGTTCTACTCCTCACCTTCTCCCCCACACCAGGGAGTCAACTCACAGTGGCCCATTTACCAACTCACCCCACGTGAGGATGAACACAGGAGAATTTGGGAAAGTCCATTACATCACAGGGAGCACATGCAACACTGCACACACGCACACACGATCGCACGCGCACACACACATTGAGGATATTTCCTGTGTGGAGGTTGATAGGTTCTTGATTAGTAAGGGTGTCAAAGGTTACAGGGGGAAGGCAGGAGAATGGGGTTGAGGGGGATAATAAATCAGCCATGTTGGAATGGCAGAGCAGACTTGATGGGCTGAATGGCCTACTGTTCCTATGCTTATGGTCAAGGACACATACACACATCGCAATGAAGTTTATAAAGATTATGAGGGAGGACAGTCAGATTTTTGTTCTCCCAGAGAACAAATGTCAGATGCTAGAATATGTGCATTTAAGTTTGTGGTAAACCATGTATATATGTTGTAACTCGGTTACCTGTCTGGACACACACCTCTGCTGACTGCCCCTGTGGCTCCTCCCACAGAGTCCTGTATAAAGGTGTTCGCCTTGCCCCTCCCCCTCAGTCCGGGGGCAGACACTCACTGTGGAGGTCGTATTGTACAGCGAATAAAAGCCTTTCAGTATTTTACCAAACCTCAGTCTTTTGGAGTAATTGAAGGTGCTTCAATTTTATTCGCTGTACATTTTAAAACATGGAACAGGTACTGAGACCAGACAAATTAGAGCTCGATCCGCAAATGCCTGACGCTGGAAACGCTTTCGAACTCTGGCTGGCCTGCTTCGAAGCATATCTAGAGGAGATTAAAGCGACCGACCCCGTAGTGAAGCGCAGAGTTCTACTCTCCAGGGTCAGTCCGCGGGTCTATTCGCTGATCAGAGACCAGCCGAGCTATGACGGCGCGATGAACGCACTCAAAAGACAATACCTGCGGCCGATAGACAGCGTCTATGCTCGGCACCGTTTAGCGACACGGCAACAATGCCCCGGGGAATCGAGTGCTGAGTTTGTCCGGGCCCTACGGACACTTGTGCGAGCCTGCAATTGCCAGGAGCTGACGGAGGCGCAGCATGCAGAGCTCCTAGTGACAGACGCCTTCATCACGGGGACCAGGTCAGTGTACGTGCGCCAGCAGCTGCTGGAAAAAGCTGATCTTACCCTAAGTCCGGCGATGGAGCTGGCTGATACGTTGGAGGCCGCTCTGCATAACTCCGAGGCTCTCCAGGCACGCCATCCCCCGATGGCCTCGTGGGTGCCGCAGACCCCGCAACCTGCCGGCGAATCGACCTCGGCTGCAGCCAGTCGTGAGTCCGCGAAGTACTACTTCTGCGGACTGGAGAAGCACCCCCGGAAACGCTGCCCGGCCCGACAAGCTACCTGCTCCAGCTGCAGAAAGAAGGGCCACTTCGCCAAGGTCTGTAAGTCAAAACCGCGAGCGGGATCGAGCAGCGCCGCGTGCGAGAGGTGGGGGTCGCCATCTTGCCTGCCGCCACCTTCCCTGCACGCCACCACCACGTGCGAGACATCTTGGTGAGCGCCACCTCCCACTACCTACGACCAACGGGTTGCTCACGGGCCACCCCACCACGCCGGACCAAGACAGCGACCCCACCCTGGCTTCCGTGACCCTCGACCAAAGTGCTCCCCACCAGCTCGCAAGGTCAATGATGGACATCCTGGTGGAGGGGCACAGGACAAGCTGCCTGTTTGACACGGGCAGCACGGAGAGTTTTATCCACCCGGACATGGTGCAGCATTGTGGACTCATGATACGGCCGGTAAGTCGGAGGGTCACCATGGCCTCCAGGTCGCATACAACAGACATCCGGGGGGGGGGGTGGTGTAGCGACACTAGTGGTGCAGGGCACAGAATATCGGGACTTTACGTGACTGGTCTTGCCTCAACTGTGTGCCCCTGTGCTGTTGGGGTTGGACTTCCAGAGCCACCTGAAAAGCGTGACAATGAAGTATGATAGGCCCCTCCCGCCAATTACTGTCGTAAATCCCCAGTTTTGTAGAGATATGTCACGTACCCCGCTACTGACCACATACACACACCGACCCGCGCATCCCACCCAACACCATGCCAACTGCCACACTACCGACACCACTTGCGGCCTCTCCACCCTCAGGATCCCTCCCCCACCGCTGTTCGCCAACCTGACCCCCAACTGTAAACCTGTGGCAACTAAAAGCAGGAGGTACAGCGCAGGGGACAGAGCTTTCATTAAGTCGGAGGTGCAGCGGCTGCTCAGGGAGGGGGTCACTTGGGCAAGCACAAGTCCTTGGAGGGCGCAGGTGATGGTTGTTCGGAACGGGGAGAAAAATAGGATGGTCGTGGACTATAGCCAGACCATCAATAGGTTCACGCAGCTCGACGCGTGCCCTCTACCCCGCATCGCAGATATGGTCAATCAGATAGCACAGTACAAGGTGTACTCGACCATAGACCTAAAATCCGCTTACCATCAGCTCCCCATCCGCCGGGAGGACCGCCCTTACACCGTCTTCGAGGCAGACGGCAGGCTTTATCAATTCCTGCGCATCCCCTTTGGTGTCACGAATGGTGTATCTGTCTTCCAGAGGGCAATGGACCGGATGGTGGACCAGTGCCAACTGAAGGCCACGTTCCCATATCTGGATAACATCACCATCTGCGGTCACGACCAGCAGGATCACGACAACAACCTCCAAAAATTTCTCCAAGCGGCCAAATCTTTCAACCTTACCTATAACAAGGACAAGTGTGTATTTGGGACCACCCGACTTGTTATCCTTGGGTGTGTCGTGGAGAATGGAGTCATTGGCCCTGAACCCGACCGTATGCGCCCCTTGTTGGAACTCCCTCTTCCCAATACCCTCAGAGCCCTCAAAAGGTGCCTGGACTTCTTTTCATATTACGCTCAATGGGTCTCTAACTATGCGGACAAGGCCCGCCCCCTGGTCAAGTCCACCACATTCCCCCTCTCAGCTGAGGCCCGCACGGCCTTCAGCCACATAAGAGGGGACATTGCCAAAGCAGCAATGCATGCGGTGGATGAGGCCATTCCCTTCCAAGTGGAGAGTGACGCCTCCGACTTTGCGCTGGCTGCTACCCTCAACCAGGCGGGAAGACCAGTGGCGTTCTTCTCCCGTACCCTTCAAGGCCCTGAAATTCGGCACTCTGCAGTAGAGAAAGAGGCCCAGGCCATAGTGGAAGCTATAAGGCACTGGAGGCACAATCTTGCCGGCAAAAGGTTCACCCTGCTAACTGACCAGCGCTCAGTCGCGTTCATGTTTAATAATCAGCAGCGGAGTAAATTCAAAAATGATAACATTCTGAGGTGGAGAATCAAACTCTCCACCTACAACTATGACATCATGTACAGGCCTGGGAAGCTCAACGAGCCCTCCGATGCCCTATCCCGGGGAACATGCGCCAGCGCGCAGATCGACCGACTATATGCCCTACATGTAGACCTTTGCCACCCGGGGGTCACCGGGTTTTTTCACTTCGTGAAAGCCCGGAACCTGCCTTACTCCCTTGAGGAGATCAGGATGATGACCAGGGACTGCCAAGTCTGCGCAGAGTGCAAACCGTACTTCCATCGACCTGAAAAGACACCACTCATCAAGGCCACCCGCCCCTTTGAGCGACTGAGTGTTCACTTTAAGGGCCCCCTTCCCTCCACCGACCGCAATGTGTACTTTCTTAACGTAATTGACGAGTACTCGACCACTGGAACCACCCTACCATCTTGGCTGACGTCCCCGGGGCCAGTGCTGCTCCGGAAACATGTGAGGAATAATAAATACTCCCTGATAGTCGAGAGGGTTCACTTACTTCATTGCGAACCCCCAGTATGCCTACGTGGTTTTACCTGATGGGCGGGAGGACACGGTCTCCATCCATGACCTGGCGCCCGCAGGAGCTCCGGGCCCCTACCCTGAACACTCCGTGGTGACTATTGACCCCGTATCCACCAATGTATGTACCTACGAGACACTGTGCACCCCAAACCCTATACAGACACCACACGACACTCCCATACCGGGCGCGACGCACACGCACGAGGGATTACCGACGCCTAACGTGCTGGCACCTGAAGTCAGGCCGGAGCCAGCACAACCGCCATCGCCGGTGCTACGTAGATCACAGCGACGGACTCGACCGCCTGATAGACTTAACCTGTAAATATACTTGTAAATATTGTCAGTCACTTCACCCCACGGGACTCTTTTTAAAAAAAGCGGGGTGAATGTGGTAAACCATGTATATATGTTGTAACTCAGTTACCTGTCTGGACACACACCTCTGCTGACTGCCCCTGTGGCTCCTCCCACAGAGTCCTGTATAAAGGTATTCGCCTTGCCCCTCCCCCTCAGTCCGGGGGCAGACACTCACTGTGGAGGTCGTATTGTACAGCGAATAAAAGCCTTTCAGTATTTCACCAAACCTCAGTCTTTTGGAGTAATTGAAGGTGCTTCAAAGTTACAAGGGGAAATATTTAAAGCAGATGTGCAGGGCAGGGTTATTTTTACACTGTGAAGCGGGTACCTGGAATGTGAGAATTTGGGGCAGTGAGATTAGTTTGAGAACTGATGGGCCTGTGGAGACAAGATGGGACAGTGGGATTAGTTTGGGGACTGATACATGTCTGTGGAGAGAGTGTGGTGCAGTGGGATTAGTTTGGGGACTGATACAGCCTGTGCTGAGAGTGTGGGGCAGTGGGATTGTTTGAAGACTGATACAGGTCTGTGGAGAGAGTGTGGGACAGTGGGATTAGTTTGGGGACTGATACAGGCCTGTGGTGAGAGTGTGGGGTAGTGGGATTGTTTGAAGACTGATATAGGTCTGTGGAGAGAGTGTGGGACAGTGGGATTAGTTTGGGGACTGATACAGGCCTGTGGAGAGAATGTGGGACAGTGGGATTAGTGTAAAGACTGATACAGGCCTGTGGTGAGAGTGTGGGGCAGTGGGATTAGTTTGGGGACTGATACGGGCCTGTGGTGAGAGTGTGGGGCAGTGGGATTAGTTTGGGGACTGATACAGGCCTGTGGTGAGAGTGTGGGGCAGTGGGATTAGTTTGGGGACTGATACAGGTCTGTGGTGAGAGTGTGGGGCGGTAGGATTACAGACATCCCACCCTGCAAAAACTCATTTCAGGGAGGTAGCACCCCCACTCCCTGCAACCCCATGTCACCCCCCCACCCCCGGTCGACCTCCAAAGGTGCATGTACACGGGACATTTAATTATGAAAGAACACAATTTATTTGACACATATGGAAACTATTTACACACACACACATATATATATTCCTTGTTGAGTATTTTGTTGGCAATCTCAATGCTAATGCAAATAGCTTTTCTGTTCCTTTTGCAAACTTTCTTTGTACTGTGATGTGGCTCTGCTGAAAGGAACTGTGAAATACTTGAGCAGCCTTCCCTGCGATAGCCTCACTAATATGTTGTGGTCCCTAAAAGAAATAAAAGCATAAGGTGTATCCTTATTATATTGTCTTATGTAGGGGTCTCGGCCTGAAACGTCGACTGTACCTCTTCCTAGAGATGCTGTCTGGCCTGCTGCGTTCACCAGCAACTTTGATGTGTGTCTTATGTAATACTTTGTTTAGTTATTTTGTCTAATTTGTAAACCAATCTGTAATCTGTAAACTGGGTATATGCAGAAAATGTGACATTAAAATACAGTATGTACTTATATATTATCATGGAATTCTATTACAACTTTAAGCAAGTCTACAGGGAGTTTGGCCTCATCACATAGGACATCAATAGCGTAGCTCCTTAGCAGCTAGCCAGCTAGTTTAAATAACATTAGCTATGCTAATGAACGAATGACACCTGTTAAACTCACCTCAGCATGTCTTTTACAGTCTTAACCCACCATGGGCAATAGAAACGTCACTGTTGCAAACAGTGCAGCGAGCACCACTGTCGTTATTTTGAGCCCTATTAGGCAGGGGTACATTTTAGTGTAGTCTGGGGTAAGTGCGTTTTATATTTTCTTTTTTTTGAAACACTTTGCCATGGCGGTACAGGACACGAAACTGAACTGATAGAGAGACAGAGGTGGACTGTAAAGCCCGCCCACAGAGAAAACTGATAGGTCTACTTAGCACAAACAGAGACCAATTGGCATGCTCAATCTTGCTCCCGCTCCCATTCTCCCTCTCCCTCTCCCTCTCATTTCCCAGATATTGTATATAATTTGCGGGCGTCAGGGAGCTGCTATTAATATGCGGGAGAATCCCGGAACTTCTGGGAGAGGTGGGAGATCTGGGATTAGTTTGGGGACTGATACAGGCCTGTGGGGAGAGAGCAGGATTGGACCGATACAGGGCAGTGGGGTTAGTTTGGAACTGATGCGGGGCTGTGGGGAGCAAATGGGACAGTGGGATTAGTTTGAGAATTGATAGGCCTCTGGTGAGAGCGTGGGATAGTGGGATTAGTTTGGGGACTGATACAAGTCTGTGGTGAGAGCACGGGGCAGTGGGATTAGTTTGGGGACTGTTGTAATGTGAGCATTATTAAAAGTAAATTAATAGCAATTCGGATAATGGGGCGGAGGGGGGTGTTCTTGGGTTCTACTTCCCTCCTTTTTACTTCCGGTTGGCTTTCTATATAGTGTTCCTGCCATGCCGTACGGGTTGTGAAAGCCTCTGTATATACATAACGGTTTTGACATTCGAGATAAAGTTGTTTCTTTGGGCATGAAGTTGTCAAGTGTGCCTTTTTCAAAGTAGAAGTTACCACATATTTTTGGCTACAAGGTGAGCTGGTTTTGTAGATGTGTCGGTGCGTTTCGAACGGGAGCAGCAGCGCCGATAGGGGCCTCACTTTCAGATGGCTAAGTTTGGGACCGTCATTGAAGTTTTGGAGGTAACGGAGGACTGGCTGGAGTATGAGGAAAGGGTGGGACATTTTTTCTGTGCTAATGGAATTACTGAGGCGGCTAAGAAGTGCTCTATTCTCCTGAGTGTGTATAGGGCAAAGACTTGCAAGCTAATAAGGAATTTAGCCGCACCGCGGAAACCGGGGGACATTCCATATGACGACCTGGTCAAGCTCGTGGGGAACCACTACAATCCGAAACCTTCTGTGATAGTCCAATGGTGTAAGTTTCACAGCTGTTTCAGGAAGCCAGGTCAGTCTGTGGCCAATTTTGTGGCCGAGCTTCGGCAGCTGTCGGAGCGTTGTGATTTCGGAGCAGTGTTGGATGACATGCTCCGTGATCGATTGGTATGCAGCATTAATAATGATGGCATACAATGCCGCCTGTTAGGGGAAACCCCACTGTTGACTTTCAAGAAATCCTTAGAGATTGCCAAAGGCAGGAGACGGCTGCTAATAATGTCAAGGATAAGCAGAAAGGACATGGGGGTCGCAGTCGGCGGCAGTGCACTGAGTCAGGAGGGAGACTGGTAAACAGGCAAAGCGGGTGGAATGTTTCCGGTGTGGAGGGATGCACTGCACAAATGATTGCAAATTCAAAGACACTGTCTGCCATGCTTGTAGCAAAAAGGGACACTTGGCTAAAAAGAGCAGAAGTTCAAAGGGTAAGATTAAGCCTGGGCAGGGGAAAACTCAACAGGCTCAGGCAGCCATACACCATCTAGAAGAAGCAGATGGCGAGGCAGCGTGTGCCTACAACAGGTTTGCAGTGGAAACAGATGAGGAACCACCTGAACCATATTATGTCACAGTCACTGTCAGGGGAAAGGACATTAAGTTTGAGATTGATTCAGGGGCTACTGCATCGGTCATTAGTGAGGAGACCTACAGGAGGACATGAGGGTCCAACCTGCCTCCCATCAGACCGTCAAAGCTCAAACTCAGGACCTATAGGGGGCAGCCCGTACCTCATTTAGGGGTGTTACATTTCAGCTGAGAGAAGGCTGAAGCCAGGCCAGTGATAGCTAAGGGTGGGGGGCCCAGTCTTTTGGGTCGCGATTGGCTTTGCAAAATCCGGCTAAACTGGCGTAAAATTAAGTATGCACACACGACGGAGGACGTTCTGCAGCGGTGTAGTGATGTTTTCAGGGATGAGCTGGGGACATTGAAGGGTGTGACAGTGACACTCCATGTCGACCCTGAGGCTACACCACATTTTTTTAAGCCCAGGTCGGTGCCCTATGCCATGAAAGGCAAAGTCGAGGAGGAGCTGGAACGTTTACAGAGGCTGGGCATTATTGAGCCCGTCCAGTTTTCAAGGTGGGTGACTCCCATTGTTCCAGTTTTGAAGGCAGACAAAATGGTGAGGATATATGGGGATTATAAGCTTACGGTGAATCAGGTCTCTAGGCTGGAGGAGTACCCATTGCCACGGGTGGATGACCTGTTTGCGACCCTGTCAGGGGGTAAGCTGTTCACAAAGCTGGACATGAGCCACCCCTACCAACAGCTGCTACTCAACGAGGATTCGAAGGAGTACGTCACAATTAATACGCACGAGGGATTATTTAAGTACAATCGCCTGGTGTTTGGAGTGGCGTCCAGCCCTGCCATTTTCCAAAGGACAATGGACGCTTTGCTGCAGGGGATTCCACACGGAGCAGTGTACCTTGATGATATTTTGATCACGGGGGCTACGGAGGTGGAGCATCTGGCTAATTTAGAATGGGTGCTGAAGAAGCTCTCAGACACAGGGCTGCGGTTGAAACGTGGAAAATGTGTGTTCCTGGCATCCAGTGTGACTTACCTGGGACATGAGATCACAGCTGAGGGGCTTTGCCCTGTGGAGGACAAAGAGAGAGCTATTAAGGAGGCCCCAAGCCCTAAGACCATCACGAAACTCAGATCATTTTTGGGCATGGAGAAATATTATGGCAAGTTTCTTTCTGACCCCTCAAGGGTTTTGACCCCACTGTATGAGCTGCTTCACAATGACACCAAGTGGCAGTGGGGTGAAGAGCAGAAGAAAGCTTTCAAGGAAGTGAAAGAACTCCTCCACTCAGCGAAGCTGCTTGTTCACTGTGACCCAGACAAGGAGATCATCCTGGCATGCGATGCCTTGCCCTATGGAGTCGGGGCAGTTCTCTCACGTGTAATGGAGGACCGTTCAGAGAAGCCTATTGGTTTTGCTTCACGTACCCTGACAGCTGCTGAGAAGGGATATTCACAGCTAGACAAAGAAGGTCTGGCCATTGTTTTTGCGGTCAAACGCTTTCATCAGTACCTTTATGGACGCGTATTTACAATTTACACGGACCATAAACCACTGATGAGCCTGTTCAGTGAGACTAGATGCATCCCACTGCTAGCCTCAGCCAGGATACAGCGCTGGGCTCTTACATTGTCAGCCTACCAGTACACTATAGTGTACAGAGCGGGTGGGGATAATGCCAATGCTGATGCACTGAGTCGACTACCTTTACCTGAGACACCTGTTACTACATATGTGCCTCCAGAGACTGTGTTTTCATTGGAGAGGCTGTCAGAGGCACCTGTAAAGGCGACCCAGATCAAGCAGTGGACAGAGAGGGACCCAGTCCTGTGCCAAGTCAAGACTTTTCTTTTACAAGGTTGGCCCAGAGTCGTGGAAGGAGAGGAACTGAGGCCTTATGCCAAACGCAAGACAGAACTCAGTCTGCAGGATGGCTGCATTTTCTGGGGGGTCGAGTGTCATCGTGCCTCCCTCTGGGAGTTCACAGATTGTGGAGGAAATTCATGAGACTCACCCAAGAGTGTCTCGAATGAAAAGCCTTGCAAGATCCTACGTTTGGTGGCCAAGAATGGATCAGGATCTGGAGAACAAGGTAAAATCATGCACTCAATGTCAGACTAATCAGAATATGCCACCACCAGCCCCTTTGCACCCATGGGAGTGGCCAGACACCCCTGGTCTAGGCTACATTTGGACCCTGCTGGTCCTTTTATGGGGCAGATGTTTCTTGTAATGGCAGATGCGCATTCTAAATGGATCGAAGCTCACATCATGAGCAACATCACAGCCCCCTCAACCATAGACAAACTCAGGCAAGTGTTTGCAGTCCACGGGTTGCCTGACACTCTGGTCACTGATAATGGCCTGACGTTCACCAGTGAGTTCTTGCAGCAGAATGGCATTCATCACATTCGGACGGCCCCTTTCCACCCAGCCTCCAACGGTTGGGCTGAGCAGGCTGTTCAGACAGTGAAGGAAGGCCTGAAGTGGATGACAGGGGACTCTCTTAGCATTTGGCTTTCTCGTTTCCTGTTTAAATACCACCTCACGCCACAGACTACGACTGCCCGCACTCCAGCAGAGATGCTGATGGGGCGTAGGCCCAAGTCAAGGTTGGACCTGCTGCGCCCGGACATGAAGACGAAAGTGAAGAGAAAGCAGGGAAAGCAGAAGGAGGGACATGATCAACATGCGCGAGAGAGGCAGTGAAAACCAGATGACAATGTCTATGTGAGAAACAATCAGCAATGGCTACCTGGGGTTATTCTTAAGCAGAGTGGTCCCGTCTCCTATGTTGCTAAGCTGACTGATGGGCGTGTTTTCCGCAGACGTCAGGACCATGTGTGCCTGCGTCATGATACCGGCTCAGAGGCAGACAGTTCCATGGAGTTTCCATTTGTGAGACAGACTATGGTGGAAGCATGTCCACTAGTGACTTTGCCAGAGGGCGAGACGCCGGCAGAGGGGTCGGGGTCCCCTGAGGAGGATGGACATTCTCACACAGACACACAGACCCCTCTCGTGTCCCCAAAACCAGATCCACCCAAAACACCCTCACCAGTGGTGCCTGCTGGGTCACCGGGGGTAGTGCGCAGATCACAGCACACTCATAAACTTCCTGACAGACTGAATCTGTGACGGGACAGGTTTTTTTTGTTGTTCTTAGATTGAACCATATAACCATATAACAATTACAGCCCAGAAACAGGCCATCTCGGCCCTTCTAGTCCGTACTGAATTCTTACTCACACCTAGTCCCACCGACCTGCACTCAGCCCATAACCCTCCATTCCTTTCCTTTCCATATATCTATCCAATTTAACTTTAAACAACAACATCAAACCTGCCTCAACCACTTCTGCTGGAAGCTCGTTCCACACAGCTACCACTCTCTGAGTAAAGAAGTTCCCCCTCATGTTACCCCTAAACTTTTGCCCTTTAACTCTCAACTCATGTCCTCCTGTTTGAATCTCCCCCATTCTCAATGGAAAAAGCCTATCCACGTCAACTCTATCTATCCCCCTCATAATTTTAAATACCTCTATCAAGTTCCCCATCAACCTTCTACGTTCCAAAGAATAAAGACCCAACTTGTTCAACCTTTCTCTGTAACTTAGGTGATGAAACCCAGGTAACATTCCAGTAAATCTTTTCTGTACTCTGTCTATTCAGTTGCCATCTTTCCTATAATTCGGTGACCAGACTGTACACAATACCTCACCAATGCCTTGTACAATTTTAACATTACATCCCAACTCCTATACTCTATGCTCTGATTTATAAAGGCCAGCATACCAAAAGCTTTCTTCACCACCCTATCCACATGAGATTCCACCTTCAGGGAACTATGCACCATTATTCCTAGATCCCTCTGTTCTACTGCATTCTTCAATGCCCTACCATTAACCATGTATGTCCTATTTTGATTAGTCCTACCAAAATGAGGCACCTCACGTTTATCAGCATTAAATGTTGAATCTGTCACGTTTTCCAGATGTTTTGTATTGGTAAACTGTTGCTGAGATACTAGTATAAGTTTTCAGGGGTACGCAAGTCAATAACACCACTGTTTTTATTTCCTAGTTTTTTACTTTTGGGGAATGTTGGATTTTAAAGGGGGAAAAGTGTTATAATGTGAGCATTATTAAAAGTAAGTTAATACTAATTAGGATAATGCGGAGGGTGGGGGGGTTCTACTTCCGTTCTTTTTACTTCCGGTGGGCTTTTGTATATAGTGTTCCTGCCATGCCGTACGGGTTGTGAAAGCCTCTGTATATACATAACAGTTTTGACGTTCGAGATAAAGTTGTTTCTTTGGGCATGAAGTTGTCGAGTGTGCCTTTTTCAAAGTAGAAGTTACCACAGGGACTGATTCAGGCCTGTGGAGAGAATGTGGGACAGTGGGATTAGTTTGAAGACTGGTACAGGCCTGTGGGGAGAGAGTGGGATGGTGGGATTAGTTTGAAGACGGATACAGGCCTGTGGGGAGAGTGTAGGGTGGTGGGATTAGTTTGGGGACTGATACAGGCCTGTGGAGAGAGTGCGGGACAGTGGTATTAGTTTGGGGACTGATACAGGCCTGTGGGGAGAGAGCAGGGTTGGACTGACACAGTGCAGTGGGGTTAGTTTGGAACTGATGCGGGGCTGTGGAGAGCAAGTGGGACAGTGGGATTAGTTTGAAGACTAATACAGGCCTGTGGGGAGAGAGTGGGACAGTGGGATTAGTTTGAAGACTGATACAGGCCTGTGGGGAGAGTGTGGGGCAGTGGGATTAGTTTGGGGACTGATACAGGCCTATGGAGAGAGTGTGGGACAGTGGGATTAGTTTGCGGACTGATGCAGGTCTGTGGGGAGAGAGCAGGGTTGGACCGATACAGGGCAGTGGGGTTAGTTTGGAACTGATGCGGGCCTGTGGGGAGCAAGTGGGACAGTGGGATTAGTTTGAGAACTGATACAGGCCTGTGGGGAGAGTGTGGGGCAGTGGGATTATAGACATTCCACCCAGCAAAAACTCATTTCAGCGAGGTCTGAACCTCATTTCAGGGAGGTCTCAACTGGAAGTCTCAACCTCATAGCAGTCTGTGTCAATGAATTTGTTCATTTTGCAAGAGATCAGATTCACAAGTGTTTTGTCAGGCAGTTGACTTCTGAATTCGGTCTTAATGTGATGCACCATGCTGAATGCCCTTTCTGTATCACAGTTAGAATTTGGCAGCACCATGGGCAATAGAAAAGTCACTGTTGCAAATAGTGTAGTGGGAAACACTCATTATTTTTGACCCCCTGTTAGGCAGGGGTACACTTTAGTGTAGTCTGGAGGGAAGTACGTCTTATATTTTCTTTTTTTGGAACACTCTGCCATGCTGCTGCAGGACACTAAACTGAACTGATGGAGAATGAATGAGAGAGAGAGAGGTGGACTGTAAAGCCCGCCCACAGAGAAAACTGATAGGTCTACTTAGCACAAAGAGAGACCAATCAGGAATCAGGATTCCCCTCCCGCCCTCCCCCCCTCTCTCTCTCTCACACACACACACACACACACACACACACACACACACACACACACACACACACATAATTTGCGGGCACCATCGAGCCGCTATCAATATACGGGAGACTCCTGGAACTTCCGGGAGAGGTGGGATGTCTGGGATTAATTTGAGGACTGATACAGGCCTGTGGTGAGAGGAGGGGTCAGTGGGATTAGTTTGGTGACTGTGGGGAGGGATGGAGTTGATGGGACATCTGCTTCAGGAGGATGGGTAGAATAGACTCTGGCTTGCTCTGGGAGGCGGACATCACAGAATCCTCCGTTATCCTCTCTGTTGTTTTATCGGCAGGGCTCACTGACACTTATCCTGCTCCTCGGACTCCGAGCAGTCAGCGCAGGTAAACACCTCACCACCCCTCCCCAATCATTCCCTCCTCACCGGCCCTCCCCGATCATTCCCCCTTCACCACCCCTCCCCGATAATTCCCCCTTCACCACCCCTCCCAGATCATTCCCTCCTCACCACCCCTCCCCGATCAGTCCCTCCTCACCACCCCTCCCCAATCATTCCCCCTTCACCACTCCTCCCAGATCATTCCCCCTTCACCACCCCTCCCAGATCATTCCCTCGTCACCAGCCCTCCCCGATCATTCCCCCTTCACCACCCCTCCCAGGTCATTCCCTTCTCACCAGCCCTCCCCGATCATTCCCTCCTCACCACCCCTCCCCGATCATTCCCCCTTCACCACCCCTCCCCGATCATTCCCCCTTCACCACCCCTCCCAGATCATTCCCCCTTCACCACCTCTCCCACAGCATTCCCCCCTCACTACCCCTCCCAGATCATTCCCTCCTCACCCTCTCCCACAGCGTTCCCTCCTCAACCCCTCCTCACCCTCCAGCCTTTCCTCACCCTGACCCCTATGCCCCTCCCCTGATCCCTCTGTCCCTCCCCTGACCCCTACACCCAACCCTTGACTCCCCCACACTTCCCTGTCGCATACAACATCCCCCAATCTCTACACCCCGACCCCTTCACCCCTCCCTGATACCTACATACGTCTCCACCTCTGAATCCTTGCCCTGATCCCTCCACCCTCCCCTGATCCTACACCCCTCCATGAACCCTACTTTCCTTCCCTGTTGCCTGCACACCCCCTGACCCCTGTACCCTCCCCTAACCCCTACACCCATCCATGAACCCCACATTCTTTCTTTGATGCCTACACCTTCCCCTGACCCCTACATCCATCCCTGATGCCCACACCTCTCCCTGATCCCTACACCCCTCACCTGACCCCAAACCCCTCCCTGACCACTACACCCCTCCCTGACCCCTACACCCCTCACCTGACCCCTAAACCCCTCCCTGACCACTACAGCCCTTACCTGACTACTACACCCCTCCCTGACCCCTACACCCCTCCCTGACCACTACACCCCACCCAGACCACTACACCCCTCACCTGACCCCTACACACCTCCCTGACCACTACAACCCTCCCTGACCCCTACACCCCTCACCTGACCCCTAAACCCCTCCCTGACCCCTAAACCCCTCCCTGACCACTACACCCCTCCCTGACCCCTACACCCCTCACCTGATCCCTACACCCCTCCCTGACCACTACACCCCTCACCTGACCCCTACACCCCTCCCTGACCACTACAACCCTCCCTGACCCCTACACCCCTCACCTGACCCCTAAACCCCTCCCTGACCACTACACCCCTCCCTGACCCCTACACCCCTCCCTGACCACTACACCCCTCCCTGACCCCTACACCCCTCACCTGATCCCTACACCCCTCCCTGATCCCTACACCCCTCCCTGATCCCTACACCCCTCCCTGATCCCTACACCCCTCCCTGACCACTACACCCCTCCCTGACCCCTACACCCCTCACCTGACCCCTACACCCCTCACTTGACCACTACACCCCTCCCTGACCCCTACACCCCTCCCTGACCCCTACACCCCTCCCTGACCCCTACACCCCTCACCTGATCCCTACACCCCTCCCTGACCACTACACCCCTCCCTGACCCCTACACCCCTCACCTGACCCCTACACCCCTCCCTGACCACTAAACCCCTCCCTGACCACTACACCCCTCCCTGACCCCTACACCCCTCACCTGACCCCTACACCCCTCCCTGACCACTACACCCCTCACCTGACCCCTACACCCCTCCCTGACCACTACACCCCTCCCTGACCACTACACCCCTCACCTGACCCCTACACCCCTCCCTGACCACTACACTCCTCACCTGACCCCTACACCCCTCCCTGACCCCTACACCCCTCCCTGACCACTACACCCCTCCCTGACCACTACACCCCTCACCTGACCACTACACCCCTCACCTGACCCCTATACTCCTCACTTGACCCCAAACCCCTCCCTGACCACTACACCCTTCCCTGACCACTACACCCCTCACCTGACCACTACACCCCTCCCTGACCACTACACTCCTCACCTGACCCCTACACCCCTCCCTGACCACTACACCCCTCACCTGACCACTACACCCCTCACTTGACCCCTACACCCCTCCCTGACCACTACACTCCTCCCTGACCACTACACTCCTCCCTGACCACTACACCCCTCACCTGACCCCTACACCCCTCACTTGACCCCTACACCCCTCCCTGACCACTACACCCCTCACCTGACCCCTACACCCCTCCCTGACCACTACACTCCCTTCTGACCATTCCCTCTCCTTTCGAGCCAGAACGCCTCTTCTCCAGTCTGTATACCCCTCAACATCTCACTTACACCCCTCACCCAACCTCTCTTTTCCTTCCTCTCTGGGCTACATTCCCATAGAATTCAGCCTGGATTACTTCTACAAATGGGAGAGAGGTAGGTTCTGACATCCACCTAGGGGTAATGTGGGGGTAACATAGTGGGAGGGAGAGGGAAGAGTGAGGGAAGGAGAGGGGATGGGGGGAGGAGAGGGATTGAGGGCAAATGGAGAAGGAGGGAAGGAGAGGGATGGACGGTGAGGGAGAGGGAGGGAAGGAGAGGGACGGAGGGATAGGGGAGAGGGAGGGTGAAAAGGGATGGAGGGAGAGGTGGTGGAGAGGGTAGGGGATGTGAGGGATGAGGGCAGAGGAGAGGGAAGGGAATAGGCAGGGAGGAGAGGGATGGAGGGAAAGGGGAGAGGATGGGGAGGAGAGGGATGGGAGAGGGAGGGGAGCAGATGGTAGGAGCGAGAATGACGGGAGGACAGCGATGGAGGAAGAGTGGAGAAGAGGGAGGGGAGGAGGATTGGAAGGAGAGGGGAGTACAAGGGGAGAGGAAGCGAGGTGATGGATGCAGAGAGAAGGGAGTGGAAGAGGAGGAGAGGGATGGAGTGATAAGGGAGGGAGGGGACAGGGAGGTGTGGAGAGGGTTGGAGGGGAAAGGATAGGGAGGGGAGAAGAGTGATGGAGGAAGATGGGAGTGGGAGGGGATAGGGATGGAGAGGGGAGAGGGTGCGGAGGAGAGGGATGGTTGGAGAGGGGAGAGGGAGGGGTGGAGTGGAACAGAGGGAGAGAGGAGAGAGAGGGGCTCTGAGGTAGAGCTGAGGAAGTACACGCAATGGTCACTTCATTAGATACAGCAGGGAGTGGTCTTGTGCTGCTGTAGCCCATCAACGTGTTGCATGTTCAGAGATGCTCTTCTGCACACCACTGCTATAACGTGGTGAGAGGGAGAGGGGAGAATGAGGGGCTGTAACATGTGGTTATTTGAGTTACTGTCACCTTCCAGTCAGCTTGAATCAGTCTGTCTATGTATGAGTGTGTTGTTGAGTGTGTCTGTGTGTGTTTGTGTGTGAGTGTGTATAACCCTGTGTGTGAATGTGTGTGTCTGTGCGTGAGTGCAACTTTGTATCTGTGTCTGAGTGTGGCTTTGTGTGTATCTGGGTATGGGTATCACTGTGTGCCTGGGTGTGTCTGCGTGTGAGTGTGTGAGCGCCTGTCTGTAAGTGAGAGTGTCTGGGTGTCAGTATGTGTGTGTTTGTCTATGAGGGTGTGTGAGTATGTGTGTCTGGATGTGAGTGTGTGAGTGTGTTTGTGTGTACCTGCAGAGTATGTCTGCGTGTGAGTGTGATGCATGTGTATGCCTCTATATGTGACTATGTGTGTGTGTGTCCGCCTGTGTGTGAGTGTGTATGTGTGACTGTGTCCTTGGTGTGAGTGTGTGTTCCTGTGTGTGACTGTGTGATTGCATGTGCATCAGTCTGTGTGTCCGTTTGTGAGTTAATGTGTCTCTGTGTGTAGGTATCAGTGTGAGTGTGTGAGAGTATGTGTGTGAATGTGTATTTGCGTGACTGTGTGTCTGTTTCTGAGTGTGTGTGTATATGTGTGTGCATGTGTGAGTGAGCAAGTGTCTGCTCGTGTCAGTGTGTGTGTGTGTATATCTAAATGTGAGTTTGTGTGTCTGTGTCTGTGTGTGAGTGTGCAAGTGGGTGCATCAGTGAGCGTGGTAGTGAGAGTGTGTGTGTGTGATTACATGTAAGTCTGTTGTGACAGTGCATGTGTGTGTGTCTTTGTTTATCTGGCCGTGTGTGAGTGTGTGATGGTGCGTTTGTGTGTGAATGTGCAAATGCGTCTCTGTGTGAGTGTGTGAAAGTTGGTCTCTGTGCCCCTGGAATCTGTCTGTGAGTGTGAGTGTGTCTGTGTGAACGTCTGTGCATGCCTGTGCGTGAGTGTGTGTTTGTCTGTATGCGTTTGTGTGTGCCTCCAGATATGTGTGTGTCTTTGTGTGAGGGTGTGTGACAGTAAGTGAATGTTTGTGTGTCTGTGTGTGAGAGTGAGTGACTGTGTGTCTGTGTGTTTGAGTTTGTGTGTGAATGTCTGTGTGTGCGTTGTGTGGCAGTGTGTATCTATGTGTGTGAGTGCAGGTGTGTCTGTGTGAGAGTGTCTATGAATCAGTGTGAGTGTATCCATGTGTGAATGTGTGTGCATGCTTGTGTGTAAGTGTGTTTATCTGTTTCTGTGTGTCATGCTTTGTGAGTGTGTGTTAGTGATTGTGTGTCTGTGTGTGAGTGTTTGTGTCTAAATGTCCGTCTGTGTTTGCATAGTGAGTGTGTGTGAGTTTGTATGTGAGTGTGTCTGTGTGTGTCTGTGGAATGTGCCTGGGTGTGTGTCTGTATGTGATGTATGTGTGTGAGTGTGTCTGTCAATATCTGGGTGTCAGTTTGTGTGTGTCTGCCAGTGAGTGTGTGTGAGTTTTCCTGTGTGTGTGTGTGTGTGTGACTGGAGTCTATGTGTGAGTGTGTGGATATCTGTGGGTGAAAGCATGTGCACATCTTTGTGTGAGTGTGTATGTGTCTGTGTGTTAGTGTTTATGAGAGTGTGTGGGAGCTTCAGTGTATGTGTGAGTGTGTCTGTGTGTGTATCAGTGGGTGAGTGTGTGCAAGTGCGAGTGTGTCTCTGTGTGAGTGTGAGTGTTTGTCTGTGTGTGTGTGTTAGTTTATATATAAGTGAGTCTGCGTGTGTCTAAGAAGTATGTCTGTGGAGTGTTTCTATGTGTGCGTGTCTATATGAGATGCCTGTGTGCGCATATGTGTGAGTGTGTGTCTATGACTGAGTGTTAGAAACATAGAAACATAGAAAATAGGTGCAGGAGTAGGCCATTCGGCCCTTCGAGCCTGCACTGCCATTCAGTATGATCATGGCTGATCATCCAACTCAGAACCCTTTACCTGCCTTCTCTCCATACCCCCTGATCCCTTTAGCTACAAGGGCCATATCTAACTCCCTCTTAAATATAGCCAATGAACTGACCTCAACTGTTTCCTGTGGCAGAGAATTCCACAGATTCACCACTCGCTGAATGAAGAAGTTTTTCCTCATCTCAGTCCTAAAAGGCTTCCCCTTTATCCTTAAACTGCAACCCCTCATTCTGGACTTCCCCAACATCGGGAACAATCTTCCTGCATCTAGCTTGTCCAATCCCTTTAGAATTTTATACGTTTCAATAAGATCCCCCTTCAGTCTTCTAAATTCCAGCGAGTATAAGCCTAGTCAATCCAGTCTTTCATCATATGAAAGTCCTGCCATCCCAGGAATCAATCTGGTGAACCTTCTTTGTACTCCCTCTATGGCAAGAATGTCTTTCCTCCGATTAGGGGACCAAAACTGCACACAATACTCCAGGTGCGGTCTCACCAAGGCCTTGTACAACTGCAGTAGTACCTCCCTGCTCCTGTACTTGAATCTTCTTGCTATAAATGCCAGCATACCATTCGCCTTTTTCACCGCCTGCTGTACCTGCATGCCCACTTTCAATGACTGGTGTATAATGACACCCAGGTCTCGTTGCACCTCCCCTTTTCCTAATCGGCCACCATTCAGATAATAATCTGTTTTCCTGTTCTTGCCACCAAAGTGGATAACCTCACATTTATCCGCATTAAATTGCATCTGCCATGAATTTGCCCACTCACCTAACCTATCCAAGTCACCCTGCATCCTCTTAGCATCCTCCTCACAGCTAACACTGCCGCCCAGCTTCGTGTCATCCGTAAACTTGGAGAAGCTGCGCTTAACCATCTAAGTCATTAATATATATTGTAAACAACTGGGGTCCCAGCACTGAGCCTTGCGGTACCCCACTAGTCACTGCCTGCCATTCTGAAAAGGTCCCGTTTATTCCCACTCTTTGCTTCCTGTCTGCCAACCAATTCTCCATCCACATCAATACCATACCCCCAGTACCGTGTGCTTTAAGTTTGCACACTAATCTCCTGTGTGGGACCTTGTCAAAAGCCCTTTGAAAATCCAAATATACCACATCCACTGGTTCTCCCCTATCCACTCTACTAGTTACATCCTCAAAAAATTCTATGAGATTCGTCAGACATGATTTTCCTTTCACAAATCCATGCTGACTTCATCCGATGATTTCACCACTTTCCAAATGTACTGTTATCACATCTTTGATAACAGACTCCAGCATTTTCCCCACCACCGATGTCAGGCTTACCGGTCTATAATTCCCCGGTTTCTCTCTCCCTCCTTTTTTAAAAAGTGGGGTTACATTAGCCACCCTCCAATCCTCAGGAACTAATCCAGAATCCAGAAGAGTTTTGAAAAATTATCGCTAAAGCATCCACTATTTCTTGGGCTACTTCCTTAAACACTCTGGGATGCAGACCATCTGGCCCTGGGGATTATCTGCCTTCAATCCCTTCAATTTACCTAACACCACTTCCCTACTAACATGTATTTCCCTCAGTTCCTCCATCTCATTCGACCCTCGGTCCCCTACTATTTCCGGAAGATTTTTTATGTCCTTCTTAATCAAGACAGAACCTAAGTAGTTATTCAATTGGTCTGCCATGTCCTTGTTCCCCATGATCAATTCACCTGTTTCTGACTGTAAGGGACCTATATTTGTCTTAACCAATCTTCTTCTTTTCACATATCTATAAAAGCTTTTACAGTCAGTTTTTATGTTCCCTGCCAGTTTTCTCTCATAATCTTTTTTCCCTTTCCTAATTAAGCCCTTTGTCCTCCTCTGCTGGACTCTGAATTTCTCCCAGTCCTCAGGTGAGCCACTTTCTCTGGCTAATTTGTATGCTTCTTCTTTGGAATTGATACTATCCCCAATTTCCCTTGTCAGCCACGGGTGCACTACCTTCCCTGATTTATTCTTTTGCCAAACTGGGATGAACAATTGTTGTAGTTCATCCATGCGATCTTTAAATGCTTGCCATTGCATATCCACCGTCAACCCTTTAAGTATCATTTGCCAGTCTGTCTTAGCTAATTCATGTCTCATACCTTCAAAGTTACCCTTCTTTAAGTTCAGAACCTTTGTTACTGAATTAACTATATCACTCTCCATCTTAATAAAGAATTCCACCATATTATGGTCACTCTTACCCAAGGGGCCTCTCACGACAAGATTGCTAACTAACCCTTCCTCATTGCTCAATACCCAGTCCATAATGGCCTGTTCTCTAGTTGGTTCCTCGACATGTTGGTTCAAAAAACCATCCCGCATACATTCCAAGAAATCCTCTTCCTCAGCACCCTTACCAATTTGGTTCACCCAACCTATATGTAGATTGAAGTCACCCATTATAACTGCTGTTCCTTTATTGCACGCATTTCTAATTTCCTGTTTAATGCCATCCCCAACCTCACTACTACTGTTAGGTGGCCTGTACACAACTCCCACCAGCATTTTCTGCCCCCTAGTGTTATGCAGCTCTACCCATATCGATTCCACATCCTCCCGGCTAATGTCCTTCCTTTCTATTGTGTTAATCTCCTCTCTAACCAGCAACACCACCCCACCTCCTTTTCTTTCATGTCTATCCCTCCTGATTATTGAATATCCTTGTATGTCGAGCTCCCATCCTTGGTCACTCTGGAGCCATGTCTCTGTGATCCCAACTATATCATGTTCATTAATAACTATCTACACATTCAACCCATCCACCTTGTTATGAATGCTCCTTGCATTGACACACAAAGCCTTCAGGCGCTCTTTTATGTTGAAAAGTGGCCCTTTTAGATTTTTGCCCTGGATTTGCCAGCCTGCCACTTTTATTTTTCACCTTACTACTTTTTGCTTCTACCCTCATTTTACTCCCCTCTGTCTCTCTGCACTTGTTCCCATCCCCCTGCCACATTAGTTTAAATCCTCCTGAACAACAGTAGCAAACGCTCCCCCTAGGACATTGGTTCCAGTCCAGCCCAGGTGCAGACCGTCCTGTTTGTACCGGTCCCACCTCCTCCAGAACTGGTTCCAATGCCCCAGAAATTTGAATCCCTCCCCCTTGCACCATTTTTCAAGCCACGTATTCATCTGAAATATCCTCCTATTTCTACTCTGACAAGCACATGGCATTGGTAGTAATCCAGAGATTATTACCTTTGTGGTCCTACTTTGTAGTAGTTTGTGGGCATCTGCCTGTGACTGTGTGTGAGTTTTTTGTGTGTATCTGTGTGTTTGTCTCTGGGGTTGTCATGGTCCGGTTCGCGAAATTTGCATTCTGGTTCATGGTCTGGTCCGTGGACACAGGACTCCGGGTCTTCCAGCTGACCCTTGTTTGAGTCAATCATAAGCACCTGATTCCCATCTTTGGGCTTGCAATATTAGTAGCCTTGGGATTGAGCGGGGGCTGCTGGTTTGTCTTGTCAGTCCCCCTTAAGGCAACCTGCTGATGGAAGGCTAGTGAAACCATTTGTGATCTCTAGACCTGGTTGGAGGTCACTGCTTCATGAAGCCTTGTTGCCACTTGTAGGAGTAGTCTTTGCGGTATGGATTCGGCTGTTTCCCGGGCCAGCTGAGTGTCTGCCAGCCACTCCATGCTAGGTAGGGTTCCGGCTTTTTCTGTAGCCAGCTGAGGTTGCTGGCTGAACTGAGACTTGGAGCTACCCTGAAGCAGAGATGGAACTGTCTGTCGTTCTTTGGTGTTTGTCTCTTCTTGTCCTTGCCTCTGTGGGGTAAGTCAGGCTGTTCTACTGTTGCCCCACGGGGGGGTCAAGTCTTGTCTTGTCTTTGCCTCTGTTGGGTAAGTCTGGCTGTCCTGCCGTTACCCAACAGGTGGACCTGTCCCACGTTGGTGTGGAGAGGTTGAGTCCCGGCTTGTCCAGTATAAGTCCTGGCTCTATGTCTATGTACTGTCCTGTCTCATGTTGGTGTTGTGGTAACGATGAGTCCCGGCTTTTTGAAAGACAAGTCCCGGCTCCATGTTGATGTTCAGTCCCTAGTCATTCTCTCAGCTCCAGCCTCTGAGTTATCAGCCTCCACATTTCAAGACGAAGATCCTGCAGCCAAGCTCCAAGAACCCAAGCCTCGAGGATCCCACAGCCAAGCTCCAAGAACCCAAGCCTCGAGGATCCCACAGCCAAGCCTCGAGGATCCCACAGCCAAGCTCCAAGAACCCAAGCCTCGAGGATCCCGCAGCCAAGCCTCAAGACCCAAGACCCCAGCCTCAAGGCAAGCCTCAAGACCCAAGACCCCAGCCTCAAGCCATGTCATGTCCTTGCCTGGTTCTGGGGTCCGAGCCCGAGGCAAAACCCAGGTTCTGGGTCCTTGTCCAGTCTTGGGCTCGGAGTCCAAGCCTTGTCTTGTCTCCAAGCTAAGGCCTCTAGACCTCAGCCACGTCCTGTCCTGAAGCCATGTCATGTCCTTGTCCAGTCTCGGGCTTGGAGTCGAAGCCTTGCCTCCTAGTCCATGGTTCCTAGTCCTGGTCCCGCTTTCCCTAGCCCAAGTCTGGGTTCTTGTCCCTGCTGCTGGGCTGAATCCTGTCACGTCCCTACTCTAGTCAAGTCCTGTTCCTTGTACTTCAGCGTCTGTGTCTCATATTTGGGTCCATTCCCAGCACCGCATTGTGACAGGGTCTGTGTTTGAGTATATGTATTTGTGTGTGAATGCGTGTGTGCAACTTTGTGTGACAGTGTGCATGTGTCAGTGGGTGCATGTGAGTGTGTGTATGTCTGTTGTGTCTGTATGTGTGTGTGTGTGTGTGAATTAGTCTGCCTCCCTCTATCTGTGTGAGTGTGTGTCTGTGTGAGTGTGTGTGTGTGTTTGTGAGTGAGCATGTGATTGCATGTATTTATGTGTGTGTGCATCAGTGTGTGTGTCAGTTTGTGAGTGTATGTGTGTGTCAGTATGTCAATGTGTGTCTGTGTTCATCTGTGTGTAAGGGGGTGTGTGAATATGTCTGTGCTCCTCGGTTTGTGTGTGTGTGTCTGTTTGAGTGTATGTGTCACTGTAGGGATCTATAGCAGGGGTGGCCAACCTTTTACATTCCATTCATCAATTTTTTCACGCATGAGTTCAGGTGCAATTTTTTTCATACATGAGTTCTATATTAACATATTTTTACAAGAATTGAACAGGGGTACAAGAGTTGTATGGCGCATCGGAACTTGTGAGTGAAAAAATTGACGCATGGAATGTAAAAGGTTGGCTACTCCTGATCTATAGAGTGCACATGTGTGTGATGCATGTGAGAGTTTGTGTGTGAGTGTCTGCCTGTGTGTGAGTGTGTGGCTGTCTATCTGTTGGGGTGTGTGTGTATCCGGTTGTCAGTATGTATGTGTCTGTCTGTGAAGGTGTGTGAGTTTGTGTGTCTCTTTGTGGGTGTGAGTCTGTGTGTCTGTGTGTGGCTGTGTCTTTTGTGTGAGTGTGTATGTCTGTGTGTGACCATATGTGTGTCAGTGTGTCAATGTGTGTCTGTGTGATTGTGCGTATATGTACATCCATCGGTTTGTGTGTATATGTGTCTGTGGATTGTGTGTGAGTGTGCACATGACTGAGTATGTGGATGTGTGAGTCTGTGTGTCTATGTGTGACTGTGTGTTTGCAAGAGTGTGAGTATGTGTGTATGTGTGTATGTGTGAGCATGTGTATGTGAGTATGTGTATGTCTATTGTGTCTGTGAGTGTGTGTCTGTGTTTATCTGTGTGTGAGTGTATGTTTCTGTGTGTGAGTGTGCGTCAATGTGTGACTGTGTCTGTTGTGTCTGAGTTTGTGTGTTCCTCTGTCTGTGTCTTAATGTGGGTGTGCCTGTGAGTAAATACGTGTGTGTGTATGTGAGTGTGTGTCTATCTGGTGGTGTGTGAGTGTGTGTCTGAGAATGTTTGTGTGTCTGTGTGTGAGTGTGGGAGTGTGTGTCTGTGTGGTGCATGCACTTTAGTGTGTGTGTGTGTCTGCAATCTGTGTGTGTGTGTGGGGGGTATCTGTGTAAATGAGTGTGCACCTGTGTATTTGTGTGTGTGAGTGTGTATGTGTGTGTGTGTGTGCATTTGTCAGTGTGAGTGTGTGAGTGTATGTGTGTTTTGGTGTGTGTGTGTCATTGTGTTTCTGTGTGTAAGTGTGTGTGTGTGTATGTCTGTGCATCAATTTGTGAGTGTGTGTGTCAGTTTTAATAGGTACACTTAATGTCAGAAATGTATACAATATACATTCTGAAATTCTTTTTCTTTACAAACATCCATGAAAACAGAAGTGTTCCAAAGAATGAATGGCTGTTAAATGTTAGAACCCCCCAAGCCCACCCGCCAGCCACCCGTTCCCACACACAAACAGCAGCAAGGCATCAACAGCAAACACACACACACACACACACACACGCACACATGCACAAGCTTCCCCCACCCCCACCGGCAAAAAAACATCGGCGTCCTCCAGCAAGCACTCAAGCATACGGCCAAGCATCCATAAAGACACACATTTGCAGTACCCCAAAGACTACTCATTCACCTGGAAAGCTGACATACCACAGGCTCTCTCTCTCTCTCTCTCCCTAATAAGGGAAAAGAGGTGTCTCCATTTCACAGCGAAAGGGGAGACATAACAACTCACTTATTTACAATGTTAAACGTTTGTTGCATCAGTTTTTTCTGAGTTCTGCGCCCAGAGATTCAGCCTGAAAGGCTCAGGTCTCTGGACACACAAAGCGCGGCAGCTAACCTGCTGCTCCCGATGTTCCGTGTTCTCCTGCGATGCCTCAGTCGGATGCACCAGCCTAGAATCAGCCGGTATCCAGAGCCACGAAGGTCTGGCACTCTCACCTTCCATGATATCCTTGGGATATCAAGCAGCCGGTCATGAGGCCCTGAGAGCGGGTCCCATTCCCGCAAAGACCCGAAGGCAGAGGTGTAACCCCAGGTCAGGGTCTTCAAAAGAACCTTGAAAAGGAAAAAAAGATATCAAAGACAGAAATAGAGCTGTTTCCGAAGATGCAAGCAGAGGAGTTGTTGTTTACGCCATCATCACTTTGCTCTGTGTGTCAGTGTGCATTGTGTGTGAGTGTGTGTGAGGGTGTGTACATATGTGTGGGTGTGTATGAGTGTCTGTGTGCATGTGTTTCAGTTTATGTGTGTCTGTGTGAGAGTGTGTAAGTGTGTGTAGGTGAATGTGTGTTTGTGTGTGTGTGTCAGTGTGTGCATATATGTGTGTCAGTATCTGTCTGTGTTTGAGTGTGTTTCTGTGTGAGTGTCTGTGTTTGTGTGTTTCTGTGTGTGAGTGTACGTGTATCAGTGTGTATGTGTGTGTCAGCATGTGTCTGTTTCAGTATATGCTTGTGTTTGTGTATCTGTGTGTGTGTTTTTGTATTTATGTGTCAGTGTCTGTGTCTGCATGTTTGTGTGTGTGTATGTGTGTCTGTCAGTATGTATCAGTGTTTGTCCGTGTCTATGTAAGTATATGTTTTTGTATGTGTCTGTCAGTATGTGCGTGTCAGTGTCTGCATGTGTGTGTTTGCATGTGTGTGTCTGTAAGTATGTGTGTGTCTATGAATGTGGGTGTGTGTGAGTATGTGTGTGTATTTTTGTGTCTGTCAGTATGTGCATGTCAGTGTCTGCATGTGTTTGTATATGTGTCTGTTAGTATGTGTCAGTGTGTGTGTGTGTTGTATCTGTGTCTGTTAGTGTGTGTGTGTGCGTGTGTGTGTGTGTGTGTGTGTGTGTGTCAGTGTGCGTGTGTGAATATGTGTCACTGTGGGTGGGGGAGGGGTGTAAGGAGGGTGGATCCAGTAATGGAAAGATTATACTAATCTGCCCCCTCTTTGATTCCTCTCTCAGACATGGAAGCTTCTGGAACAGACATGGAAGGTGCGTATTGGTGCCTGTGTGAATGTATGGTCACAAGATGGCCATTCGGCCCCTCTATCCTATCACACCACAGCCGATCTGGCCCAACCCTGTCCCAATTTGCTCCCTCCCTCAATCCCACACATGCCGACCTAACAAACATTCACCACAGTCCCTCTCCTGTGATCTGTCTGCCACCTTCCAGGGCAGAGAATTCCTGGTATTCCCACCTTCTGTCAGAAGTCCCCACCATCTCCCCCACCTCAGTGTTCAATGCCTTCCTCCCTCACACGATCCTGTGTCCGTTCGACTGAGACCCTCTCTCTGGGGAAACATCTCCAAATCTCCAGTATCCTGTCCCTTCAGGGTCTGAGATATCTCAGTAAGGTTGCCCTTGGATCCAAACGGACCAAACTTGGGGTGATGACACACCACCAGCCCCAGGAGTGAGTTCTATGAATATTTCCTGGACCATTCCCAATGCCAGTCCATTCCCACTCCAATACCTGGACTCAAACTGTGCCCAATACTGTGAGTGGGACCTCGCCAACCCCAGGGGTAAGTCTTGTATATCTCTCCTGGTCTATTCCCAATGCCAGTCCATTCCCACTCCAATACCTGGACCCAAGCTGTGCCCAATACTCTGGGTGGGACCCAGCCAATTACACACCTCCTGGTAAAACTGTAACAGTTCTCAGTGATCTGTCAGCTTCCTGCCTCCCTCTCCGATGGCATCCCAACTCAGTGCTTGGACTAACATGTTTCCTGCTTTTATTCCCACTGACTGTCTCTGGATGTGATTCCCCCTTCTTATCTCTGAGTTCCACCCATAGTCTCACTGGACAATCCCCAGTGGGAGAGGACGCGGGTAATGGAAATATGTACTGATACCTCTTGTGTTCTGTCTTCTCTCAGAGCCAGAATTTATTGAAACAATCACACATAGTATGTATTGGTGTCTATGTGCCATTACTCATACAGTTTGCCCCTAAGCTTGGCCCTGGGAGAATATGATCTGATGGTGTGGAGGGCGCTTCACTCTGTCTGACCCCGGGAGTGTGTGATGGGACAGTGTGGAGGGAGCTTCACTCAGTGTCTGACCCCGGGAGTGTATGTTGGGACGGTGTAGAGGGAGCGTCTATTTGTATGCGACCTGGGAATGTGTAATGGGATGGTGAAGTGGGAGCTTCACTTTCTGTTTGACCTCAAGGGTTTTAGATGGGACGGAGTGAAGGGAGCTTCATTCAGTGATAGGATGGTGTGATGGGATCTTCACTTCGCATCTGATGGGTGTGTAATGGGACGATGTGGACTGGAGGGACTTGACAGATGACTGGGATGTAGAATTTGTTGACTATGACACTTTGTTGGGATCTTCCTGTGCCAATCTCTACTTGTCTGTGTAAGTGTGTGTTAGTCTTTGTGCGTGTGTATGTGTCAGTGTGTGCGTGTCAGTTTTTGTCTGTTTCAGCGTCTGTGTATCTGTGTGTGTGTGTTTCAGTGTATGTCTCTGCATGTCAGTGTGTGTATTTGTTTCACTGTGTGTGTGCCAATGTGTCTGTCAGTGTGTGTGTGTGTGTGTGTGTGTGTGTGTGTGTGTGTGTGAGAGAGAGAGTCTGCGTGCCAGACGTATTTATCAGTGTATGTGTGCCATACACTGTGTGTGTTTGTGGGTGTGAATGTTTGCGTGTGTCTGTGGATGTGTATCTGTGTCTGCTTGTGTGTCTGTATGTATGTTTGTGTGTGTGTGTGTGAATGTATGAGTGTATGCGTGGGTGTTTGTGTGAGTGTGTGCCAGCATGTGTGTGCATGCTTGTGTGTGTGTCTGTGAGTGTGACAATGTGTTTGTGTATTTGTGTGTGTCAATGTGTTTGTAACAGAGTGTCTGTGTGTGTGTCAGTGTCGGTCTGTGTCAATGTGTGTACCTATGTGTCAGTGTATCTGGGAGTCAGTGTGTGTTTGTGACATGTGAATGTGTATGTAGTTATCTGCAAGGCCAGTGTGTGTGTTTATCAGTGTATGTGTGTCAATGTGTGCGAGTGATTTTGTGTGTGTGTTTGAGTGTGGGTGTCAATGTCTGTGAGTGTTTGCATATTTGTGTATGTGTCAGTGTGTATTTATGGGTGTCTGTGTATGTGTGTGTTTGAGTGTGTGTGAATCAGTATGTGATTATGTCTGTCATTGTGTGTGCTTGTCTGTGTGTGTTTATGTGTGTCAGTGTTTCTGTATGACTGTCAGTGTATGTGTGTTTGTTCATATGTGTGTCAATTAGTGTGTGTATCTATGTGTATCAGTATATGTGTGAATGTATGAGTGTCAATGTTTGTGAGTGGTATGTTAGCGTGTGTGTGTGTGTGTGTGTTTGTGTGTTTTGTGTGTGTGTCTGCATGAGTGTCAGTATGTGTGTTTTTCTATGTCTGTCAGTATGTGTCTGTGTGTAGCATGTGTTTTTGTGTGTGTCTGTTGGTATATGCCTTTGTGTGTGTGGTATCTGTGTCTGCAAGTATGTGTCAGTGTGTTTGTGTTTTTGTATCTGTGTCTGTCAGTATGTGTTGGGGTGTGTGTGTGTGTGTGTCTGTATGTGTTGGTGTGTGTGTGGTGTCTGTCAGTATGTGTGTGTGTGTGTGTGTGTGTGTGTGTGTATCAGTGTGTGTTATTGTGGGTGGGGGAGGGGTGTAAGGTAGGTGGATCCAGTAATGGAAAGATTATTCTAATCTGCCCCCTCTTCAATTCCTCTCTCAGACATGGAAGCTTCTGGATCAGCCATGGAAGGTGCGTATTGGTGTCTGTGTGAATGTAAGGTCACAAGACTACACAAGCTGGCCATTCGGCCGCTCTATGCTATCACACCACCGCCTATCTGACCCAGCCCTGTCCCAGTTTGCTCTCTCACTCAATCCCACACATGCTGACCTAACAAACATTCACCACAGTCCCTCTCCTGTGATCTCTCTGCCACCTTCCAGGGCAGAGAATTCCTGGTATTCCCACCTTCTGTCAAAAGTCCCCACCCTCTCCCCCACCTCAGTGTTCAATGACTTCCTCCCTCATGCAATCCTGTGTCCGTTCGATTGAGACCCTCTCTCTGGGGAAACATCTCCAAATCTCCAGTATCCTGTCCCCTCAGGGTCTGAGATATCTCAGTAAGGTTGCCCCTGGATCCAAATGGACCAAACCTGCGGTGATGACACACCACCAGCCCCAGGAGTGAGCTCTATGAATATTTCCTGGACCATTCCCAATGCCAGTCCGTTCCCACTCCAATACCTAGAATCAAACTGTGCCCAATACTGTGAGTGGGACCTCACCAATTCCAGGGGTGAGTCCTGTATATCTCTCCTGGTCCATTCCCAATGCCAGTCCATTCCCACTCCAATACCTGGACCCAAGCTGTGTCCAATACTCTGGGTGGGACCCAGCCAATTACACACCTCCTGGTAAAACTGTAACAGTTCTCAGTGATCTGTCAGCTTCCTGCCTCCCTCTCCGATGGCATCCCAACTCAGTGCTTTGACGAACATGTTTCCTGCTTTTATTCCCACTGACTGTCTCTGGATGTGATTCCCCTTTTTATCTCTGCGTTCCACCCATAGTCTCACTGGACAATCTCCAGTGGGAGAGGACGCGGGTAATGGAAATATGTACTGATACCTCTTGTGTTCTGTCTTTCAGAGCTGGATCCTATTGAAACAACCACACAAGGTATGTATTGGTGTCTGAGAGCCATCACCTAGTGTACTCTATCCCTCATAGTGTTAGACCCTGAGCCTGGCCCTGGGAGTCTGTGATGGGACAGTGTGGAGGGAGCTTCACTCTGTGCCTGACTCCTGGGAGAGTGTGATGGATGGGGTTGCAGTGAGTTTCATTTTGTGTCTGACCCCGGGAATGTGTGATGGGACAGTCTGGAGGGAGCGTCAATCTGTGTCTGACCCAGGAATGTGTGATGGGACAGTCTGGAGGGAGCATCAATCCATCTCTGACCCCGGGAGTGTGTGATGGGACAGTCTGGAGGGAGCTTCACCACGTGTCTGATACCCAAGAGCGTATGATGGGAATGTATAGAGGGAGCTTCACTTTGTATCTGACCCTGGGAATGTGTGATTGGATGGTGAGGAGGGAGCTTCACTTTGTGTTTGACCCCAGGAGTGATGGGATGTGTAAAGGGAGCTTCACTTTGTGTTTGATCCCAAGGGTTTGTGATGGGACGGTATGGAGGGAGCTTCACTCTGTGTCTCTACTTGTCTTGAATACACATCAGTAGAAGTCTGTCATTGGCTGTGAGGCCTTTTGTCATAATGGGGGCATTGGGAACGGACCCAAATACAAGACACAGACACTGAAGTATGAGGAACAGGACTTGACTAGAGTAAGGACGTGACAGGATACAGTCAAGGAGCAGGGACAAGAACACAGAATTGGGCTATGACATGGACAAGACAGAGAACCCGGACAAGGAACTATGCACTAGGAGCCTGGGCTCCGAGCCAGAGACTGGACAAGGACCCAGTACCTGGATCTTGCCTCGGGCTCAGGCCCCAGAACAAGGCATGGACACAACATGACTACAGGATGGTACATGGCTGGGATCTAGAATCTTGGGGCTGCAGGCTGGGGTCTTGAGGCTGGGGTTCTTGGAGGCCAGACAACGACATGACGGGGCAAGGGTACTTCGAGGCAACTCCTGGGCAGGACGCAGGACTCAGTGGCAGGACGTGGGACTCTAACCGATGGAGGTAAAGGACAGGAAGGGACAGACCCAGCCGCAGGGTAACGGCAATCAGCCTGGCTTACCCGACAGAGGCAAGGGACAGGAAGGGAACTTGGCCCAGGGTGGCTCCAAGACTCGAGGCGGCCGGTAACCTCAGCCGGCTATAGAACAGCCAAATCCATATCTCGATGACTGCACTAGCATTCCACCGCTGGGTTGCTCCAAGGCAAGACTGATGAGGTACAAGCGAGGGTCACAGGCGAGGTGAGTCAGCCGAAGGAAGGGAAGGGATTCAGACAGGAACAATCCAGCAACAAGCCCTGGTCTCTGGAGGTATTTATGAGTCTGCCCAAAATAGAATCATATGGCTCAATTAGAGTGCTCAACAGAAACGGGGTAAACAGGAAAACCTGGAACAAGGGTCAATGGACCGGACCGTGAACCTGAATGCAGACTTCACGGACCGAACCATAACACCTTTTTATTTCTCTGTTTGACAGGAGTGTCAGAGATGGGTTCAGGTTCAAATTCAAGGTCAAAGTCAAAGCCGAGTTTATTGTCAGATACGCAAGCCCATGTGAACACAGGTACCATTAAAAACTTACAACAGCATCACAGACACAGAGCATCGGCTAAGCAGCATACAGAAGGAAACATACATTAAGCAATAATTATACACAATACTTCCAGAAAGTACACAATTAGAATGAAATAAAGTCCACTGTAGTGCAAAGTGATCACAGTGTTGTTGTACTGAGGTAGTGATTAGGGTTGTGTCAGGTGGTTCAGGAACCAAATGGTTCAAGGGAAGTAGCTGTTCCTGAACCTGGTGATGTTGTCATTGTCCGATCCGTGAAGTCTGCATTCCGGTTCACGGACCGGTCCGTCGATTCCTTATCCCAGGTTTTCCTGTTTTCCCTTGTTCCATTGGGGTGCCTTGATTGAGGCAGCCGATTCTCGTTTTGGGCTGGCACATAGATACCTCTCAAACCAAAGTTCCCTTCCCCTTCTGTCTGAAGCCTTGCCTGCTTCCCTGTCAAGTTCAACCACTGGAGTGAGACTGGAGCATTACCATGCCAAGATAAGGAACTATCTATTGTTGAGTTTGGAACTATCTCTTTGGGTCCCAGTGTTTAGTGTCCGTATCAAAGAAAAGTCCTGGCCCTAGGTCCTGTTCCCAAGCAGGGGCCTGACTCTGTGTAAAGCCCTGGCCCTAAGTCCTGTTCCTAAGGAAGAGTCCCGGCTCTGTGTTCCTGTGTTCCAGGTTCCAGGTGCCGTGCTCCAGTCCTGCCCAAGTCAAGGCTCCGTGTTCTCGTCCAGTCCAGGAGTCCCTCGGCAGTTTACCTCAGCAGGTGTCCTCGACAGTCATCACAGCCTTGCGTCCCAGGGAGGGGTCCCGGCCCTGCACCCAAGAGATTAACCAAGCAGAGTCCAAGAGCCTCGTCCAAGACTCTGTGTTCCAAGACCAACTCCAGGTGCCATGTTCTAGCCCTGTCCAAATCTGAGCTTCGTGTCCTCATCTAGTCCCGGTGCCTCGCCCAGCCCAGTGCTGGAGACTCCTCGTCTTGTGCTCGAGTACTTCGTTCGGTCCTGTCGCCACGTCCTGTCTTTGCCAAGATCCGAGTCTTCGCCTGGATCCAGGGTCTGAGCCCGAGTCAAGACCCAGGTTCCGGGTCCCCGTTCAGTTTCTGGCTCGGAGTCCTGGCCCAGGCTCCTAGTTCCAAGTTCCTTGTCCTGGTCCCGCTTTACTGGTCTTAGTGCTAGCCCAGATCCGGTGCCCTTGTCTCCTCCAGGGCCCGTGTCCATGTCCAGCGTCGTTTCTTCCTGAATCCCCTTGCTTTCTTGATAAATCTTGTCCTGTTCCTAGTACTTCAGTGTCTGTGTCTTGCATTTGGGTCCGCTCCCAACGCCCCCCTTGTAACAGATGTGGGAGTTTAGGCTTCTATACCCCCTGCCCGGTGGGAGCTGAGAGAAGATGGCGTGGCCCAGATTCTGGGGATCTTCGTCGATGGACGCTGCCTTGTTGAAGCGGCGCCTGCTGTCGATACTACCGGTGGTGGGGAGGGATGTGCCGAGATATATTGCGCTGAGTCCACTACTCTCTACAGATTTTTACGTCCCCGCGTATTTGAATTGTGTACGCAACTTTGATTAAAGCCATCGGGATACTTTCAACAGAACATCTGTGGAAGTTTGTTAGAGTGTCTGGTGACAAGCCGAACCTCATTAACCTACCCAGCGAAAGTAAAGCCACTGGCCCGCCTTCCTTCCGATCGCATCTCTGTTAACGACCCGGAATTTAAAGCTGCCGATTCTCTCCACTGCCTGTCACCGAGTGTAGACCGGAGCGCATTCGCTCTCCTTCACCTTCCTAACGGGAGTGATCGGCTCTTTAGGTTCACTGATGTTGAGCGAGAGGTTGTTTCGGCATCGCGCTGCCAATTCCGTTCCACTCACTCCACAGATACAGTAAGCACATGAATGAAAGCAGAATGCACAGTAGGTGTTACAGTGCAGTGTGGTCAGACAGCAAGGTGAAGGGCCACACCAAGGTAGATTATGAGGTCACCAGTCCATCTTATCCTACTGAGGACTTCAATAGTCTTAGAACAGCGGGGTAGAAGCTGTCCTTGAGCCTGGTGGAACGTGTTTTCAGTTTACGTGTCGTCTGCCTGTCCGGGAGGTGGGGGGTGGTTGGTGCAGGAGAAGAGAGGAATTTGGAATGTCCCCATCGACCCTGGCCAAATTATATCAATGCACCATAGAAAGCATCCCATCAAAGCTTGGTACTGATGGTGGGAGCGATGTGCCATTTTGCTTCAGGGTTCTGTGGCGATCTGTACCTGGGGTTCTGAGATCACGTCTGACGCGGAAGTGTTCACTGAATTTCAGATACGAATTGGAGATGGCATCTCGCTGTCGGCCAAATGGTGCTCGTGTTCATAGCGGCCGTTTTAATTGCAGGTGGGTGCGATACGCCGCGTAATTCGTTCAATGTTCCGAGAGCGTGACAAGTAGAAACAGCAGATTCGCAGAGTTCCAGTCTCCATGTCCCTAGATCAAACCCACACTCGGAGCATCGTGCACAGTTCCACTCTCGGTATCCCTGGGTCAGACCCACAACGGGAGGACCGTGCACAGTTCCACTCTCGGTATCCCTGGGTCAGACCCACATCGGGAGCACCGTGCACAGTTCCAGTCTCCATGTCCCTAGATCAAACCCACACTCGGAGCACCGTGCACAGTTCCACTCTCGGTATCCCTGGGTCAGACCCACACCAGGAGCACCGTGCACAGTTCTAGTCTCCATATCCCTGGGTCAGACCCACACCAGGAGCACCGTGCACAGTTCCAGTGTCCGTATTCCTGGGTCAGACCCACACCGAGAGCACTGTGCACAGTTCCAGTCTCCATATCCCTGGGTCAGACCCACACCGAGAGCACCGTGCACAGTTCCACTCTCGGTATCCCTGGGTCAGACCCACATCGGGAGCACCGTGCACAGTTCCACTCTCGGTATCCCTGGGTCAGACCCACAACGGGAGGACCGTGCACAGTTCCAGTCTCCATATCCCTGGGTCAGACCCACACCAGGAGCACCGTGCACAGTTCCAGTGTCCGTATCCCCGGGTCAGACCCACATCAGGAGCACCGTGCACAGTTCCAGTGTCCGTATCCTCGGGTCAGACCCACATCGGGAGCACCGTGCACAGTTCCAGTCTCCGTATCCCTGGGTCAGACCCACACCGGGAGCACCGTGCACAGTTCCAGTCTCCATATCTCTGGGTCAGACCTGTTATGTTCCTCCAGCAGTTTGAGAAGTGATACCAGGACAGATATACACAGAACAGTATCAGAGCAGTGACTAAACCCCAGAAACGAGAACTTCTGCAGACACTGGGAATCCAAAGCAACAGATACAAAAAGCTGGAGGAACTCAGCAGGTCAGGCAGCATCGATGGAGATGAGCGGTCGACGTCTCGGGCCGAGACCCTTGTTCAGGACTGAGAAGGAAGGGGGAAGATGCCTGAATAAAATGGTGAGGGGAGGGGACAGAGGCGAGCTGGAAGGTGATGGGTGAAACCGAGTGAGTGGGAAAGGTCCAGGGCTGGAGAGAAAGGAATCTGATAGGAAAGAAGAGTGGGCCATAGGAAAAGGGGAGGAGGGATCCGGGATGGAGTAATCGAAGGGTGTAATGAGGTCAGAGAAGGGAATTTGGTTACCGTAAGGAGAAATGAATATTCATACCATCAGGTTGGAAGGTACCCAGATGAAATATAAGGTGTTACTCCTCCACCTTGAGGGTGGCCTCATCTTGGCCCAAGAGGAGGCCATGGATCAACGCGTCGGAATGGGATTGGGAATCGGAATTCAAATGTTTGGCCATTTTAAAACCCAGAGCAGATGGTTTGGGCAGGAGACCTCCCTTCTGCCGCAGAGAGTCAGAATAGAATTGCTCCGAGAGCGTTGCTTTGGAAAACTCGATCCGTTTGCTGTTGGAACTCGGAGGGAATCTGCCAATTCTTGCATCTCTTCTCTCCACAGCCGTCAGTCTGAGGCAGGGAGGCTCAACCTGTCAAACACCCTGGTAATGTGAATGTCTCTCTGCGGGGCTGCTAAGGAGAACTGTGGGAGGGGGATCCAGGGGGAGCGCTGTGGGAGGGGCAGTGAGGGGGGGGCTGACGCGGAGGGAGCCCTGTCACTAGGGTGGTGACGAGTGTGGGAAGGGGAATGAGGAGGGAGCATTGCGTTGTGGGAAGGGCGGAGGAGGGGGCGCTGTGGGAGGGGGTGAGGAGGGCGTGCTGTGTGAGGGATGACACGGAGGGAGCCCTGCCACAGGGGTGGTGACGAGGGAACAGTGTGGGAAGGGCGGTGAGGAGGGAGCGCCGCGCTGCAACAACATGTTCAGTGACGCCCATTTCTTCCTCTCCAGCTGGAGCTGCTGCAAACCCACCGTAGGCCGGCAGAATCCTCGGGATATGAAGGGTCCGCGCAGAAATTCCCTGGAACTCGGCTGCATTGTTCCTCCTGGAGTTTATGCAGAACATTACGTGTATCCACAGCTCATACGTTTGAGTCCCGACAGATAACTTTGTAAAGAAAATCCGGGATTTCCGACCCAATTGTGATTGTACTGGCTCGTTTGGGGGGAGGGGCGGGTCCAATACACACCTGTGCATCAAATCTTGACCTGCGACCTTTAACCCTGGGCTTCGTCAACAATAAACTGATCAGTTGCTGATTTCAAGAGAGTATTTTTGTATGTGCTCTTATCTCCTCCTTCCCACTCCGTCTTTATCCCTCTCTTATCTCTCTCTCCGTCGTCACTTCTCGTTTCTCTTTCATCCCCTCTTCCCTCTATCTCCGTCTCGGTCCCTCCAAGCCTCTTACCTCTTCCCTTTCCACTCTTCCTTTACTCTCTTGTCATGTGTGACGCCAAGCAGAGGTACCGGACGGATGACGCTAATGAGAGAGATAAGAAAGACAATGGAGGAACATTCAAAATGCTAATAAGAGAGAAGAGAGGGATTAATGGGAAAGAAACACAATTCAGATATTGACAGACCGGTTGCTTTGAACCTGAACTGTTTGAAGTTTGATGGACAGGTGATACCCCAGCAGGGGGATAAAAGGAACAGATTCGCTAAGGGACGACACACTCCACGAGACCCTGGAAAGAGCAGTGCGCCCCCACAAGTTGGTGGGAGTTTGGAGGACCGGTTCGCGGGAACCGACCAGAGGCTCACAGGGTGTAAAGGTACGATCGGTGGGAACCTGGGGGTGTGTGTCCGCCCTTGCCTGGGTGCCGGGTTCACTGTGGAAGAATGATCGTATCCAGAATGGAGGGGTCACAATCGGTGACCACAGCAGGATTAGAAGACATCAAAAGGTCTGCCCAAAACCAACTGCGAAGACATCAAAAGGTCTGCCTGAAACCAAATTGCATTACTCTCTCTCTCTCTCTCTCCAACGGTACAACAACAGCGATTACTGCGAACTGCACTAAACTGAACTGAACTCTGCTTCACTTAAGACTGATCATTTTACCCCTAGACTGCGATAGAGCTTGGTTGATTCCTATTACCCTAGTTCTGTGTATAGGTGTGTATTATCATTGCTAACCTGTTACATTTATATCCTTACGATTAGTGTACTGTATTACTTATTTCTTTAATAAAACTTTATTAGTTCCTAGTAATCGCAGACTCCAATGAGCGTTCCATTTCTGCTGGTTTGGCAACCCAGTTACGGGGTATGTAACATAAGTGGGGGCTCGTCCGGGATTTTGAATGCCAAAATTGGGACTGGGTAAATTGATTGGGTTAAAATTCCCCAAAAAAAGAGGGCAAACAGCAGAAATAGAGATTGAGGAACTTCTAAAGGCGCTAACCTTGGAGGCATTAGAGGATGCCAGGAAATCAGAATTGGTGACTGTTGCAAAATGGTTGAATCTTTTTAAGGGGACGCTGACAATGAGGAGAGTGGAGATGCACAGAGCTATCGTTGAGCATTATGTATCTAAAATGTGTTTCCCCAAGGGGAGCTGGAGGTGGTGTCTATGAACAAACCTGGTGGAGAAGCAGTGCAGCTGCAGATGGAAAAATTAAGGCTCGAGCACGAGTTCCAAGTAAAGCAGCTAGAACGAGAAGAGAAAGAGAAGGAAAGGGAGTTTGAGCTGGAGAAGTTAGGGATGACGTTAGAGAACGGCCAAATGTCGAACCAAGGTGGAGAGTTCAGGGCGACCCAGGAGGTTAGGCTGGTTCCCCCATTTGAGGAGGCCGATGTTGATCGGTACTTTCTACATTTTGAAAAAGTCGCTGCAAGTCAGGACTGGCTGAGGGATAAGTGGGCTGTTTTGCTTCAGAGCGTGCTTAAGGGGAAAGCCCAGCAAGCTTACTCGGCATTGTCCGCAGAAGATGCCCAGAGGTAGGATGTGGTGAAAGAGGCTATACTCAGGATTTACGAGTTGGTCCCAGAGGCATACTGGCAAAGGTTCCGGAATGTGAGGAAGCAGTGGGGCTGCACATATTTAGAGTTTGCCCGTGAGATGCAGATGTATTGTGAGCATTGGTGCGCCTCGAAAGGGGTCAATGGCGATTATGACAGACTGCTACAGCTAATACTGATTGAGCAGTTTAAAGGTTGTGTCCCTGAAGGTATGAGACCCTATCTAGTTGAGAAAGAGGCAGAAACCTTAGCCGCAACTGCTAAGTTAGCGGATGAGTACGCGTTAACACACAAAGCAAAGTTTACCCCAAGTAAAAGCTACCAGAAGGGTAGTCGAGAGGGCAGAAAAAGTCCGCCGGAAAAGCCAGAAAGTAAGTGAGAAGGATAAGGAAGACCGGGAGAAGTTTGGTAGGAAGTCTCTTGCAGTCGTATGCTATAATTGTGGAAAAGCCTGTCACTTTGCGTCCAGGTGTTTTGCCCCAAGGAAAGAGATGGGGAAAGGAAAAACGACGACTCCAACTGGCTGTATTGAGCTGGCAAACAAACCGCTAGGGGAGAGGAGGTCTGGTAGAGTTCAGGAAGGACAGGAGAAGTTTATTTCGGCCAGATTGGTATCGGTGAAGGAGGGGTCAAACCCAGTTTCAGTACGGATCTGGAGAGACACTGGGGCTTGTCAGCCCCAGTCATTGATCTTAAGGATCAGTTCAGAGACTGAGACTGGGGAGGTCATTGTGATAAAAGACATTGGGAAAGGGACTGAAGCAGTACCTTTGCACCAGATACACCTAAAAAGCGACTTGGTCTCTGGACCGGTCACGATAGGGGTGAGGCCTGAATTACCGATGGAAGACTTGGAGGTCTTAATCGGTAATGACCTTGTAGGCGGAGATGTGTACCCAGCAGTAAAGCTGACAAGCAAGCCTGCCAGGACTGAAGACCCACCCATGGACTCACAGGTTTATCCCGTTTGCGCAGTGACTCAGTGCATGTCCAGAAAGGCTACCGAAGCGAATGTAGATTTAGCTGAGACGTTTTTACCAGCCTTGTACCAGGAGGGGTTAGAAAGTGAGAAGAAGGAGCGTAGTGGAGTGGAAGGAAGTGAGGAAGTTGAGGTAGACTTATCATTAGCGAGGAGGAATTTATACAGGCACAGGAACGAGACGAGGAGCTTAAAAACGCAAACAACAGGAATTCTGCAGATGCTGGAAATTCAAGCAACGCACATCAAAGTTGCTGGTGAATGCAGCAGGCTAGGCTGCATCTCTAGGAAGAGGTACAGTCGACGTTTCAGGCCGAGACCCTTCGAAGAACGATCGTATCCGGAACGGAGGGGTCACAGTCGGTGACCACAGCGGGATTAGAAGACATCAAAACGTCTGCCTGAAACCAATTGCATCTCTCTCTCTCTCTCTCTCCCCAACGGTACGACAACAGCGATTACTGCGAACTGCACTAAACTGAACTGAACTCTGCTTCACTTGGACTGATCATTTTACCCCTAGACTGCGATAGAGCTTGGTTGATTTCTATTACCCTAGTTCTGTGTATAGGTGTGTATTATCATTGCTAACCTGGTACATTTATATCCTCACGGTTAGTGTACTGTATTACTTATTTCTTTAATAAAACTTTATTAGTTCCAGTAATCCAGACTCCAACGAGCGTTCCATTTCTGCTGGTTTGGCAACTCAGTTACGGGGTACGTAACACTCTCCATCCTCCCTCTCCCCCTCTTACTCGATCACTCTGTCTGCCCTTTTTTCATTCTCTCTTCCTCCTCCCTCTCGTCTTTGATGTGTGTTGTTCAACTGATCAGTTGCTGATTTCAAGAGAGTGTTCTTATCTCCTCCTTCCCACTCCGTCTTTACCCCTCTCTTATCTCTCTCTCCGTCGCCACTTCTCTGCATCCTTTTCCCTCAATTTGTCTCGTTCCCTTTACCTCTCTCTCTTTCACCCCCTCTACCTTTATCTCCGTCTCACTCCCTCCAAGTCTCCTACCTCTTCCCTTTCCACTCTCCCTCCCCCCTCTCCATCCTCTCTTCCCCTCTAACTCGATAACTCCCTTTCCTCTCTCCCCCTCTCTCTGTCCGCCTGCCCTTCTTTCATTCTCTCCTCCCCTCCCCTTCGTCTCTCTCAACTTTTGTCATTTTACGCATATCCCCTCCTGCTGCGCGGCGCTCCCTCCATCGACCTCACGTCGCACGGCGATCCGTGCACCGGCCCTCCCGCAACGCGGCACTGACTCCACACCGCCACACCACAATGCTTCACTCCCTCCTCGCCAACCCTCTAGCAGAGAGGCGCTCCCTCCTTGCCGTCCCTCCCGCAGTGCGGCGTTTTTCACCACATTGACCCTTCCACAGCAAGGCGCTCTCTCCATGCAGCTCCTCCCGCAGCGCGGCGGTCCCTCTTCCCCGCCGCTCTGGAGCACAGCGCACCCGCAGCGGGAGCTCCCTCCTCGCCGTCCCTGATTCAGCACGGCGCTTCCTCCTCGCCTCCTCTCCCGCAGCGAGGCGCTTCCTCTGCACTGACTTTTGCACAGCGTGGAGGTTCCTCCATTTCGCATCTCCTGCAACGCGCTGCCTCTTCGGCATCGCCCCTCCCGCAGCACGGCGCTTCCCCGCATTGCCCCTCCTGACGCCCAGCGGTCCCTCCTTGCCGACCCTCCCGCAGCGGGAGAGAGCGTGTGTCCGTGTGTGTTCCCCGAGTGAGCGCCGGCGTATTTCGCAGAAGGTTGAGGTTCAGCTGACACCGAACACTCTAACAAACTTGTACTGACATCCTGTTGAAAGAGTTCTGACTGGTTACACCACGGTCTGGTCCGGCAATTCGAATGCACAAGGACGTAAGCTACAGAGACTAGTGGACATCACGGACACATCCCTCCCCACCATCGGCAGTATTTGCAGGAGGTTCTGCCTCGAGAAGGCATCAAATTCCCACCACCCGGGCCATCCCATCTTCTCACAGCTCGCATCGGGCAGGAGGTACAGACGCCTGTCTCACATCACCAGGTTCAGGAACAGTGACTTCCCTTCAACCATTCGGTTCCTGAACCAACCGGCACACCCCTAATCACTGTCTCAGTATAACAACACGAGACCACTTTGCACTACAATGGACTTTCATTTGTTTCCAATCGTGCCGTGTTTTCTTAGATCATTACAGCTCAGCACAGACCCTCCGGCGCTCGCTGTTGTGGCGATCTTTTAAACTACTTCAAGATTAATCTAACCCTTCGCTCCTATAAATCCATCTATATTTTTTTGTCATCCAGGCTCCTATCTAAGAGTTTCTTAAATGTTTTTAACGTGTCTTCCTCTACCACCGCCCCTGCAGGGCGTTCCACGCACACGCGAGTCTCTAAGTCCGCTGATCTTTTGAATTCTTGCAAAAGAAGTGTATAATTTATGTTTGAATAATGTATAAATGTGTAATTTATATTTGTTTTCTTCAGAAGGGGAAACGTCTTCACTCAGAGGGTGAAGAATGAGCTGCCAGCACAAGTGGTGCATTCGAGCTCGATTTTAGCGTCTAAGAGACATGGACGGTAGGGGTATGGAAGGGAATGATCCCGGTACAGGTCGGTAAATGGTTCAGTACGGGCTAGACGGGCCGAAGGGCCTGTTTCTGTACCGTACTTTTATTTGACCCTGACTTCTTGTGAAAGGTGTGTCTCCGATACGATGTTACTACAAGTTAGTTTTTCTTTCCAGATGCCACAATAAACCTGACTTGGCCTTAGTGCCAGACAGCAAAGGGTTAAAATTCCTGTCTGGCCGGATGGGGAACTTACCGTCCTTTTCTGACCCGGCATCTCCGGCACCTTGGGAGCAACACACCTCCCACTGGAAGAGAGAGTGAGAACCTGGTCAGTGGGTGGGCTGGGAGGTAGGGAGGGAGGCAGGGAGGTGAAAACAGAGACATGAGGAGGGAGAGGGAGGGGCTGGAAAGGGAGCAGGTGGGAGAAAGAGAGAGAGAAGAAGGGTTGGAAGGGAAGAGATGCAGGGAAAGAGAATGAAGGAAACAAGAGAGGAAGAGGAGAGTGAGACAAAAAAGTGAGGAGTGAGTGTGTGTGGGAGGTATGGAGAGTGAGAGTGAGGGGGGAAGTGAATTGAGAGGGAGTGAGAGAGGGAGACAGACATAGAGTAAGAAGGGAGAGACAGAGTGGGAGAGGGAGAAAGGTCGAGAGGGTAAGGGGTGCAGATCTGTGCCGAGGTAGTTCAGTAGGAGAGGGGGGCAGGAGAATTGAAAGGATGGAGACAGAGTGAGAGATAGATGGAGGGGAGGGAGGTCTGTGGGGAAGGAGGTTGGGTTGGGTAAGGTGAGCGGGGGAGGTCTGAGAGGAGAGAGGTTTTGGGGGGAGGGTCATGAGGTGAGAAAAGACGATCAAATGGTCAGTTCTCCTAGATATTGGGCGGATTCTCTGGAGCTGATGGTCAACAGAGCTGCCCTGTGGGGCAGAGTCCTCACTTCTGCCCATCCCACCGACCCTCCTTGTCCACAATAAGACCCAAAGACCGAGGTGCAGAAATAGGCCATTCTGCCCATTGAATCTGCTCTGTCATTCCATCATGGCTGATTTATTATCCCTCTCAACCACAACCCCAAGCTTTCTCTCCATAACGTTTTCACCTTGAGTAATCAACCACCGCTTTAAATAATGTCAATGACTTGGCTTCCCAGGCTGTCTGTGGCAATGAATTCCTCCTCATCTCTATTCTATTCAATTCTAAATGGACGTCCCTCCATTGTGAGGCTGTGCCCTCTGGTCCTAGACTCTCCCACTCTAGGATACATTTTCTCCACATCCACATGATCTCAGTCTTTCAGTATTCAGTTGCTGTCAATGAGATCCCCTCATTCTTCACAACTCCAGTGAGTATAAACCCAGAGCCATCAAATACTTCCCATGTGTTAAGCCTTTCGTTTCCAAGATAATTTCTGTGAAATTGCCTCCTTTTTCCTATCCCTCCTTTATCTCACCTCTTTTGCTACCCGTTCCTCTCTCTTTCCCATTTTCTACCCTCCTCCTCTTTATCCTCTCTCTCCCTCCCCTCTTTACCCTCTTTCTCACTCAACCTTTACCTTCTCTCCCCAACTCTTTACCATCTCCCTCCCTCCTCTTTTTCATCTCTCTCCATCCCCTTCTTTTTCCTTACACTCCCTCCCCCTCTTTACCCTCTCTCTCCCTTCCCTTCTTTCTCCTCTCTCCACCTCCCCTCATTACCCACTCTTTTTTCCCCACTCCCTCCCCTCTCATTCCCACCCATCTTTACCCCCTCTCTCTCCTTCTTTACCCTCTCTCCCCTCCCCTTTTTACCCTCTCCCCCTTTAACCTATCCCTCCCCCTCTTTACCCTCTCTCTCCCTCCCCCTCTTTACCCCCTCTCACTTCCTCCTCCTCCTTAACCTCTCTGACCCCCACACCCCTCCCATCTCTGTTACCTTCTCTAGCATTTACACCCCTCCCATCTATGTGACCCCCTCCGGACCCTACCCACCTCCAACTTACCGTGATCCCTTCCGGTCCCTACATCTTTCCTCATGTCTGTGACCTCCTTCAGCCTGTACATCCCTCCTTATCTCTGTGACTCAGTTCATCTCCTACATGTCCACAACTCTGTGACCAAAAGACATAGGAGCAGAATTAGGCCATTTGGCCCATCAAGTCTGCTCCACTACTTAATCATGGCTGATCCTTTTCCCCCTCCTTAGCCCCACTCCCTGGCCTTCTCCCCGTAACCTTTGATGCCTTGTCCAATCAAGAACCCATCAAGCTCTGCCTTAAATACACCCAATGACGTGGCCTCCACACCTGTCTGTGGCAATAAATTCCACAAATGCACCACTTCTGGCTAAAGAAATTGTTCCACATCTCTGTTTTAAATAGACACTTCTCTATCCTGAGTCATTGCCCTCTTGTCATAGACTCCCCCACCATGGGAAACATCCTTTCCACATCTACTCTGTCTGGGCCTTTCAACATTTGAAAGGTTTCAATGAGAACGTATCATGGTCCGGTCCATTGACTCGTCATTTCAGTTAGTTTCCTTTTCCTTGTGTTCTACTGGGCTTCTTGATTAGAGCACCTGATCCTCATCCGAACCGGTAGCATAAAAACTCCAGCTTACATCTACTTGGGGCTCACCCAGGGCAGCAATGCACATTCCGGGCCATCAAGAATAGTGGATTCTAAGTTGCTTCAGTGCCTGGGGTTGCTTCGGGAATTCTGTCTCTTCGTGTTCAGCTACGTGATTGCCAGCCGTTTGCCGCTTCATGCGCTACTCTGTGTCAAGATATGAATTGTTTGTTGTCTCGTGTCCAGCAGAGTATTGCTGGCTGTTTGCCGCGCCTCCGAGCCAAGATACGAATTGTCTGTCGTTGTTGGGTTTTGTCGTCTCGTGTCCAGCTGAGTTTTGCAGTCCGTTTGCCACTACTCCAAGCCAAGATATGAATTGACTGTCTTTGTTTGGTTTTGTCGTCCCGTGTCCAAGTTCGAGTCCCGGCTCTGTGTCCATGTCTAAGTCCGAGTCCCAGCCCTGTGTCCAAGTCCAGGCTCCGTGTCCAAGTCCAAGTCCAGGTTCCTCCAGTTTGTTGTCCAATGTTTACGTCCACATAAGCATCTAATCCTCGCTCTCAGGCTTTCCTTCCAACTATTAATAAACACACTTCTGTTAATGCTACCTACCTGTTGGTGTCCTGCACTTGGGTCTTCTCCCAACGCCCCTTGTAACAGAACCTCCCTCATCCTTCTAAATTCCAGTGACCAGAGACCCAGAGCTATCAAACGATCCTCATATGATAACCCTTTCATTCCCAGAATCATTCTTGTGAACCTCCTCTGGATCTTCTCCAATGCCAGCACGTCTTTTCTTAGATGAGGAGCCCAAAACTGTTCACAATATTCAAGGTGAGGCCTCACCAGTGCTTTATAAAGCCTCAGCATCACATTCCTGTTCTTATATTCTAGACCTCTTGAAATGAATGCTAACATGGCATTTGCCTTCCTCACCACCGACTCAACCTGCAAGTTAACCTTTAGGGTGTTCCGCACAAGGACTCCCAAGTCCCTTTGCATATCAAATTTTTGGATTTTCTCCCCATTTAGAAAGTAGTCTGCACATTATTTCTACTACCAAAGTGCATGACCATGCATTTTCCAACATTGTATTTCATTTGCCACTTTCTTGCCCATTCTCCTAATCTGTCCAAGTCCTTCTGCATCCTATCTGTTTCCTCAACACTACTCCATTAATCTTTGTATCATCTGAAAACTTGGCAACAAAACCATCTATTTCATCATCTAAATCATTGATATACAACATAAAAAGAAACAGCCCCAACACCGACCCCTGCGGAACACCACTAGTCACCGGCAGCAAACAGAAAATGATCCTTTTATTCCCACTCACTGCCTCCTACCAATCAGCCAATACTCTAACCATGTTAGCAACTTTCCTGTAATACCATGGGCTCTTAACTTGGTAAGCAGCCGCATGTGTGGCACCTTGTGTGGCCTTCTGAAAGTCCAAATATACAATATCCACTGCATCCCCTTTATCTATCCTACTTGTAATCTCCTCAAAGAATTCCAACTGGTTTGTCAAACAATATTTCCCCTGAAGGAAACTATGTTGACTTTGTCCTGTCTTACAAAGTACTCCATAACCTCATGCTGAACAACTGACTCTAACATGTTCCCAACCACTGAGGCCAGGCTAACTGGTCCATAATTTCCTTTCTGCTGCCTTCCTCCTTTCTTAAAGAGTGGAGTGACATTTGCAATTTTCCAGTCCTCTGGCACCATGCCAGAGTCCAATGACTTTTGAAAGATCATTTCTAATGCCTCCACAATCTCTACCGCTACCTCTTTCAGAATCCTAGGGTGCAGTTCATCTGGTCCGGGTGACTTATGTACCCTGAGGACTTTCATCTTTTTGAGCACCGTCTCCTTTGTAATAGTAACTGCACTCACTCAATTGCTCAATTGCAATCCTCATAGAGGGATCAGAAGTGGAGAGAGTGAGCACTTTCAGGTTGCTGGGTGTCAAGATCTCTGAGGATCTAACCTGGTCCCAACATATCGATGCAGTTACAAAGAAGGCAAGACAGCGGCTATACTTCATTAGGAGTTTGAAGAGATTTAGTATGTCAACAAATACACTCAAAAACTTCTATAGATGTACTGTGGAGAGCGTTCTGACTGACTGCATCACTGTCTGGTATGGGGGGGTGGGGTTACAGCACAGGACCGAAAGAAGCTGCAGAGGGTCGTAAATTTAGCTGGCTCCATCTTGGGTACTAGCCTACAAAGTACCCAGGACATCTTCAGGGAGCTGTGTCTCTGAAAGGCAGCGTCCATTATTAAGGACCTCCAGCACCCAGGGCATACCCTTTTCTCACTGTTACCATCAGGCAAGAGATACAGAAGCCTGAAGGCACACACTCAGCGATTCAGGAACAGCTTCTTCCCCTCCGCCATCCGATTCCTAAATGGACATTGAACCCCTGGACAATACCTCACTTTTTAAATATATATTCTTTCTGCTATTTGCACAATTTTTAATCTATTCAATATACATTTTGTCACGTACCCCATGACGGTTTAAAGAACCAGCTTGGAGTCCAGTATTGTTATTAACAAGTGGTATTTATTGTAACTATACAATACAGTAATATAAATGCAGATAAATCAAACAGATTAGCAATGATTATATCTCAGGAAGTATATCAGTAAGTGTGAAAATATATGAAAACCAAGTTTCTTCAAGTCTAGGGGTAAATAGATACAGTCTTACAATGATGAGTAAAGTTCAGTTCAGTTCGTGGTATTGAGTTGAGTAGTGATGGAGAGAGAGAGAGGGAGAGATTTGAGTATTCAGGTGAGCTGACACCGTCGATCTTCCCAACGTCCTCCTAAATCCTTTAGAAGTCACCAACTGTGACCACAACAAAAGGGGACCGTTCTTCTCTGGTGGAGCTATCAACCCAGGCGAGGGTTGGACACACAAATAACCCCCCACCGGTCACACCTTCTCCACACTGCGAGAGCCACTGATCAATCTTCCAAAGCCCACTTTTTCTGTGGGCACAACAAAGCTCGTCCAGTGTCCAAAACCGTGTGTCTGTCCATTTATCATCTAATCTTCTATTTATCTCACCGTGCTGAATACTAACTGTCACTCAAACAGCTCCTCCCTTCTCTCTCTGTAAGAATTCAGAAGCTGAAATCAGTGTCCTTGTAAAAATGTAAACATGCTGGGAGCAGTCTTCGTCTCTCTCTAAAAACAAGATGTCGGTGTTAAGTGACTCTCTCTCTCTTTTCAAAAGCACAGTTCATAGGGGTAATTCAAGACCCCGTCACAGTATACTGTAGTTGATTTACTTATTTATTTACTATTTTATTTTCTTCTTCTATATTATGTATTGCATTGAACTGCTGCTACTAAGTTAACAAATTTCACGACACATGCCGGTGATAATAAACCTGATTCTGATTCTCTTCCTTCACACCCTTCAACATCTGACATACTGCTAGTGTCTTTCACAGTGAAGACCAATGCTAAATACTCATATATTTCATCTGCCATCTCCTTGTCCCCTGTTATTATTTCTCTGGCCTCATTTTCTAACGGTCCTATATCCACTCTCATCTCTTACTTTTTACATACTTGAAAAAAGCTTTTACTATCCACTTTGATATTGTTTGCTAGTTTGCTTTCATATTTCATCTTTTCCCTCCTAATGATTCTTTTAGTTGTTCTCTGTAGGTTTTTAAAAGCTTCCCAATCCTCTGTCTTATCACTAATTTTTGCTTTGTTGTATGCTCTCTCTTTTGCTTTTACATTAGCTTTGACTTCCCTTGTCAGTCATGGTTGTACTATTTTGCCATTTGAGTATTTCTTTGTTTTTGGAATATACCTATGCTGCACCTTCCTCATTTTCTACCAGAAACTCACACCATTGCTGCTCTGCTGTCATCCCTGCCAGCATCTCTTTCCAATTTACGTTGGCCAACTCCTCTCTCATACCACTGCAATTTCCTTTACTGAAATACTGCTACATCAGACTTTACTTTCTCCCTAACAAATTTAAAGTTGAACTCAATCATTTTGCAATCACTGCGTCCTAAGGGTTCTTTTACCTTAAGCTCCCTAATTACCCTGGCTCATTACACAACACCCAATCCAGTAAAGCTGATTCCCTAGTAGTCTCAATGACAAACTGCTCTGAAAGGCCATCTCTTAGGCACTCAACAAACTCACTCTCTTGAGATCCATTACCAACCTAACTTTCCCAATCGACGTGCATGTTGAAATCTCCCATGACTATCATAACATTGGTCTTTTAACACACCGTTTTTATTTCCAGTTGTAATCTGTTGCCCACATCCCAGCTACTGTTGGGAGGCCTGTATATAACTGCCATCAGGGTCCTTTTACCCTTACAGTTTCTTAACTCAGCCCACAAGGATCCAACATCTTCCGATCCAAAGTCACATCCTTCTACTGATTTGATGCCATTCTGTCCCAGCAGAGCCATGCCAGCCCTTCTGCCCATCTTCCTATCCCTCCAATACAAAGCGTAACTTTGGACATTCTGCTCCCAACTACAACCATCCTTCAGCCACGATTCAGTGATGGCCACAACATCATACCTGGCAATCCATAATAGGGCAACAAGATCATCCACCTTATTTCTTATACTCCTTGCATTGAGATATAGCACCTTGAGTGCGGTATTTGCTAGCCTTTTTGACTCTGCATCCCTCACTGGGTCTGTTTTAAGTTTTCCCAACGATTCTGTCTGCTTCGGTACCGGGAGCTCACTCTCCAAAGGGTTTCCTGTTGTTCACACTCCCGCCTGAAGTGTCCCTCTTCAGTTTGACTGCTACTTTTATCCCTTATTTGGGAGTGAGAAAGTTGGCAACCCTCACTGTAAAAGACATGTTGAGGTGAGTTTAACCCTACTTGAACAACACCCCCCGCCCCCCCCCCCCCGGGTCGGCCAGTCCGCAAGAATATTGTCAATATTAAACCGGTCCGCGGTGCAAAAAAGGTTGGGGACCCCTGCTCTTCACAGTTATAATGGACAATACCGGCCACTCCCCTTCTCACATGCAGCCCACCACATAGTCCACCCCCTTAGAGGATCAGCCTCCCTATTAGCTCCATCATATGGTGGGTGGGGGGGGGGGAATGTCACACCTGCTGATAATAACCGGGACATCTCAGTTCTCAACTCTGCCACAATCTCTTCTACCGCTCCCCGGGGCAGGCTATCCGTGGTCACTTCACTGCAGGGGACCACTACCGAGGACTGTATCCTGTTGATGGAGGCCTCCTGCATTCTCCTCCTCTCATATCTCTTTGATCATCTCAACAAACGAGGGAGGGGGGAGCGTGTCTTAGGAGACGGTCGGAGACCCCAAGCGATCGGGTCCTGGGACTGGGCGCACTTTGCTATCTGCTCCATTCTTAACTGATCCACCTCAGCCGCCTGAATGGCCCCTCTGCGCCGCAAGCAATCTCGCTGCCTCTCTAGCCAAAAGATGTAGCCAGAAAGCTTCTCCTCATCCTCCTGAAACATGTTCTGAAACACCACCACGAGCTCCACTGGGCTTCCTGTCATGCCAAATGCATTTTCCGGTGATCCCATGTAATCAGCAGCCTTGGCTAGGAGGTACTGGGACTTCACGGCTCTTCCCACATCAGCTGCCCACCCACTCAAACTCAGAACTTCCACTCTTCTCTGGGGGCGGGGACTAAATAGACATTCCAAATCTGACCACTCCTTCCCCTCACTCCTCACAAACAAGAGAACCCCGTCTTTGAAGTTTCGACTTGTGATTTGGCCCACTCCGCTACACTCTCCTCCTCCCTGGAAGTATGGAGAGTCAATGGCCCTGCCTCGCTTAGGGCACTGATAGTACCAGGAAACCCCAGTGCCATTACATCAGCGCTAGTCTGCAGTAAAACGAGGTCTGTGCCCGCCATTTTATCAAACCTCCACCCTGCAATCGTCACTTTGCCAACAACTTTAACAGTACTTAACAGATGAATTAACAATTCATCTGGAGTACGAGTATCTACTCCACTGAACACGCACGTGCTAGTTAGCGGTAATCCTGTGGATGAACACCACCCTCAACCACAGCAGCATCCATACCAGCACAGACTTAAGACACATAACCCACTGATTCAATGATCAGGGTAATCACACAGCATCCAGCGAAATCAGTCCCGGAATAAAACCCCCACAATTGTGGCCGTCAGGTTCGGCGAGCAGTGTTAGTCTAAGGGAAGACAGTCTCCGTCCCCGCCAAATTTGTGAAATCTCGTTTCTGGGGATGCTGCGTGATGTTTTCCCCTGTTACAAATCAGGACCACGAAATAACAAACAGTAAACCATGTGCAATTAAACAATTTAGCTTTATAAGTCTTAATCTGACTCGAGGGTTAGTAAAGAAAAGCAAAAAGCAAAAGGGCCCACTTTAACGGAACAGCCTAATGCACACGCTGGAGCTCACGGTTTACCCGTCCATTCGTTCTCCATCGATTTCCCCCAGGTATCGTCAACTCCCGACCCCATTCCATGTCCATTCAGTCCTGCAGTCTATGATCTCTCCATTCTGGCATCTTCTCTCTCCATCTTCCGCCAAACAAAAGCCCGTGAATACCTAGCTTTCAGGCACGCAAGAAAGAAAAACACTCCCCTCGTTGGACGTCGCACGTTCCAAAGCCCCTGTTATCTCTAGCCATAACCCAAACACTGCAGCTACAGAGAAACCATTACACTAGAAATGAAACCTTTCCCAGGGCATTACAGAGGCAAAGACACTTCTATTTTCACCACTGGCCTTCTCCCAGCAACGGTTGCCCCGACAATGGCCTCCCATTTATCCCTTCTGTAGTTTTAAACAAGCGTTGCCAACCTGCAAGGAACCTCATAGCTGTGGCCTGTTCCTGCCACTGACTGGGCCATCGGAATTCAGTCTGGTCTGTCTCTCTTCTTATGAGTGACCTGTCATGCTGATGACTGATTGGCCTCCCTCTCCGCAGGTGTCCAGCAGCCTCACTCTAACTCCTCGGGGACACTGGCAATGATTGAGTGCCTGAGAGACCTCTTCATCATAACGCTGAACATAGTGCCTGAGCTCGGCGAATGGAGCCTCACTGTACAGTCAGGGAACCCGTACACCAGGTGTCCCCAACCTCTTTTGCACCGCAGACCGGTTTAATATTGACAATATTCTTGCGGACCGGCCGACTGGGGGCGGGGGGTGTTCAGGTAGGGTTAAACTCACCACAACATGTCTTTTACAGTTAGGGTTGCCAACTTTCTCACTCCCGAATAAGGGACAAAAGTAGCAGTCAAATTAAACCAAATCTATGTAAAACTCTGTAAAGAAAATTCCAATTAACTGAATCAAATGCCTTTTCAGCATCCACGCTTATCACTATTGCTTCAGTTTTATTTTATTTGTATATGATCCATAATGTGAAGTGCCCTATGTATATTGTCTTGTGTTTGGCGTTGTTGACCTGTCTGATCATTATGTATCAGTGTGAGTAGAAACTCTTCTAATCGTTTGGCCATGATGGAGGTAAATAATCTATAATCCACATTAAGAACAGACATTGGTCTAAATGACCCACATTGCATTTTATCCTTGCCTTCTTTCGGTATAGCTGAGATTATCACTTCCTTCCAGCTGGATGGCATTTGCGCCTTTCTTAGAGCCCAGTTCAGTGTGGGGAGTAAAACAGGAATTAACTCATTTTTAAATTCTTTATATCATTCTGCTGTATATCCATCTGATTCTGGTGACTTGCTTAATTTAAGCCTACTAATTACAGTTTTTAGTTCAACTTCAGTTATGTCAGCAGTCATCGTTCTATTTTGTTCTTTGCTTAAAGTGGGTAACTCTAGAGAATTCAGGAAGGTGTCAATTTGGGTTATGCTTCCCCCTGGAACTTTGAAATATAGAGATTTGTAAAACACTTCAAAAGCTTCTTGAATTTCATTTGGCTTATTTTTTATCACTTTTGTTCTTGGGTCCCTAATTCTATTAATTGTATTTTCAGATTTTTTTTTCAGTTTCCACACCAGTAGACTTAGATCCACTTTCATAGCGTCTCTGTTTCAGAAACATTAAATTTTTCCTGATTTCTTGTGCAGCCAAACTATTAATTTCATTCCTAATTTTTTAAATTTCCTCTAATATATCCTGTGCCAAACTCAAATTGTGTTTTTTCTAGTTCCTTCGGCTTATTTTGTAATTCCTCTAATGTTATAATTTTCCCTCTTAAGACAGCCTTCATAGTATCCCATAGAATGGGAGGTGAAACCTCTCCATTATCATTGAATTCTTAGTAAAGATTAATTTCTTTTTTAATTTGTTCCTTAAAATAGGGATCATTGAGTACACTTGAATTTAGTTTCCAAATAGTATTCTTTGGTTGTAGGTCAAAATCAACAGATAAATATATAGGTGCATGGTCACTTACATCTATTGTCCCAATTCCACAGGTGTTTATTTTGCCTTTATCTTTTCTAAATGTTATGAAATAGTCTATTCTTGTATATACAGAATGGGGGGGGGGGCAGAACAATGGGTGTAATCCCTTCTGTCGGAGAAAAGGTAGCTCCATATATCAATTAGACTAACATCCTCAAAAAATGTGTTAACTTTCTTATGTAAGGACTTTGTTTCATAGGTTTTTCTATTGGAAGAGTCTAACTTTGGATGTAATTGTAAATTTAAGTCTCCCCCACATATCAGGAGACCTTCTGTTTCCATTACCATAATATTAGTAATTTTCTGGAGAAACTAATATCACTTCCTGGGGGTGCATATATATTCAATAGGGAGGAGGGGAGGGAATGTCGACTCAGACCATGAGAGGCCTGTGTTGGGCATTTTCATGCCTTACAAGGCGCAGATTGGAAGTCTGTGTGGGGCGCCACTCCTCACACAGACACCAGAGCAATGTGTGGTTAAGTGCCTTGCTCAAGGACACAAACACGCTGCCACAGCTGAGGCTCGAACTAGCGACCTTCAGATCACTAGACGAATGCCTTAACCACTTGACCATGTGCCCATCTGAATTTCCATCTATATTCCCCCTTACCAGAATATATCTGCCCTTATCTCCCATTTCGAATACTTTTTCAAAATTTAGCTTGCTTGTGATGAGAATAGCAACTCCTCTTCTATGTCCTGATTTATATGAGGAGAAAAACTAATTAGTTAAGCCCATTCTCTTTAGTTTTCCATGCTCATTATCACTTATGTGAGTTTCCTGTAAATATACTACATGGGCTTGTTCTTTTTTCATTTTTGATAGAATTTTACTTCATATGATTGGATTTAACAGCCCATTGACATTAAAAGAAATGAATTTCATTTTGTTCTTACCATGTGTATTTATCTGTCAGTATGTCATTGAAATTAGCAGAATAAAACTTAATCGATCTACTCCCTGAACAAATCAGAACCAAGAAACGCGAATAAAAAAAAGGTAACAAAGGTGTGATTCCAAGGCTGAGGTCTCTAGTAGATGACTCTGGGTTGAGCTAGAGGAAATGTCTAAATGTGGGGGATAGCCTCTCCTACCTGTGAGTTGAGGGTCCCCACTGCAGTACCCATAAAGTAAGAAAAAATCTATGTCCATTACACAGAAAAGATTTCACTGTGCATTCCTCCCATGTATATATTCTCAGTTAGGTGATGAAAAAGGAGTGAATGAATGAATGAATAAAAAATAAAATAACTGAGTAATATAAAATCCACATTGTAATATGTATTTAGATAGATAGGTAGATAGATAGATAGATATACTTTATTGATCCCAAGGGAAATTGGGTTTCGTTACAGCCGCACCAACCAAGAATAGAGCATAAATATAGCAATGCAAAAACCACAAACAATCAAACAACAAAATGCAAATTATGCCAGATGCAAAAAAAGTCCAGGACCAGTCTATTTCTTGAGATAAGTAAAGCACCGTCTATTTTTGCTTCTGTTTAGCTTATCAACACTTTTGAAATCAGTCAGACCTTAGGCTCTTCTGGAGGGGGTGAGGACTGTCTTCTGAAAACTCACAGTCTCTGCCTGATATTCTTCTCTCGCCCTCCTCCCGTCCCCTGCTTTCTCGATTCTCTCACTATTTCCCAAGCAGAGCGGGATAGCTGCTCAGCCAGGCTTTCCCCCGGTTTGATCACGCTGACGGGCAGCCCTCTGTCCTTCATGTCTGCAGTTGCCTCTTCCACTGTCTGATAGAGCTGCGTCCCGTCTTTATAAAGCATTTGCGTTTCAGCAGGGTACGGAGTCTGGAAGCTAATCTTTCTTTGCTTTAATACTCGCTTTGCTTCAGGGTATTCCTTACATTTCTGCAGGGCTGCTGGGAAGTAATCTTGATCAAAATATATTAATTTCCCGTTCAAAAATACCTTCTTCTTTCCCCAGGCCTTGTACAAAATCTCTGCTTTGGTTTTGTACCAAAGGAATACAATTACTATTGACCATGGCTTATCTTCCCTGTCTCCAGAAGGCCTCGGGACGAGTGCATGGTGTGCTCTCTCAGTGTCAAGTTCTGTAGTCGAGGGAATCTCCAGTGTGTCCCATCGTAACTTTCCTATAAACTCCACTATAGACAACCCCTCTGCTCCTTCCGGAACATTATATATCCTGATATTCCAGTGTGACCTTCCTTCTTGGTCGAGTAGTTTATTTTCTTCTTGATTTAACACTTTTATCATCTTACTTAGCATCCGTTCCATGTTTTGCATGCGATCTTCCATCTTTTCAATTCATGTCTCTGCCACCGCTATTTTTTGATTAACAGCGGTGAGCTCTGACTTGATATCATTCAGTTGCTCTTTAATATCTTTTTGGAATTCCCGTATCTCTTCCAGAATTTTTATTAAAATTGCCGCTTCACCTAAATGAGGCCCAGCGTCAGCCTCACTACCACATGCTCATGTAGGAGAGCTGCTCGTTGCACCCCCCCTCGTCCACAGGCTCCGCAGTGATTCTTTTTTTATCTCCATTCCTTTTCCCCATTCTTGCCTCCCTTACCAGTTCAGATATTTTTGAGAGATCTTGTATTTGGCGGATTAACGGAGCAAAATAAGAGTTTTTCCAGAGGAGCTATTATTTTAGGCTGCCATTCTGGACGATGACGTCACTGGAACCTCTCTCACTCCTTCTTTCACCCCCTCTCCCACTCATCCTTTCTGTCCCCACACCCTATCCCTCTCCCTCTCCCCTTAACCCTCACCCCCCCTTCTCACTTTCATTTGTCTTTTTCTGTTGCTCTGTTGCTCTTTATCCTGATCCTCTTTCTCTCCATCGAGCAGGGAATGTCAGAGGGATTATAGCATGCAAAGGAGACTCTAATGGGGACTGTAGTGTGAGTGCAACTGGGAATGAAATAGTGACTGTAATGGGTGTAATGGGGAATGTAACAGGCCTGATGGTAATGTAATAAGAACTGTTATGTGGGTGTATAAAGGGACTGTAAAAGGGATAAAAAAGAACTGTAACTGGGAAATAACAGGTTCTGTAACAAGAGTGTAATGGGGACAGTATTGGGAGTGAATAAAGGGACTGTAATGCGGGTTTGATTGGCATCCATTTGTCTTGAAGGACAATGGGCGATGATGATGATCATCACAAGCCAGGGTGGAAGGTATGGAGATCCTGAGGTGCCCCAGTCATCAAGATCCCCCTCTCGGCCTCACCAGTGTAGTCCAAAGGAAAGCTTATGAAACAACACATTTGGCACCAGCTTAGCTGCAGGAGCTGCTGGAAGGATGTTCAATGATGTCCGGCCACCTTGGGGGTTCCCCTCTGGATTTGCTGTCTGGGTTTACTCCCGTAGCCTTCACCTCTTCTGAGGTTGCCCATGTGTGCAGGGGCCAGACCTCCTCCCTGTCCTCTGTACTTCAGCTTGTGTCCAAAAGGAGTTCAGTTTCCGTGTTTTGCCTGCGAGGAGGCAGTACATGAGGCTTGCTGCTGGAGAGGTAATGTACTGACAGAGAGAGACTTACACATTCAGCTCTCCTTTCCACAGGACAGCTAACCAGCGGTGGAAGCTAAAAGTGAGAGCGACAAGCACTACCCACCACACTAGATGCATCACAACAGCCAATTTGACACCAATGCGAAGTAACAGGCCCCATAATAGGGAGTGTGCTGGTACAGTATTGAGAGTGTGTTACGTCCTGTAATAGGAATGTAAAGAGGACCGTAATGGGAGTGAATCAGGAGCCGTAATGAGATTACAATACCATTCTGACCTCTTGCTCTGTGCTTACCCCCAGGACAGAGTGTCGTGGATTTCCTGTACGAGTTTGTGGAGGCTTACGAGGGTCCCCACCCCGGGATGGTCACCATGACTGGCCGACCCTTGGCAGGTAACCAACTGCCATGCCAAGATGCCCCCTCCCACTCCACCCCACCCAGGCTCGCACCCCTCCCCTCCCCTACACATCCTATCGCCACACACGGGTTCACTCTGACATCCCGGGATGAGACCGTCGTCAGCTGTTCTCCACCCTGGCCATCTTCATCATCTCCTGAGAGGGGGAGAGAGGGAGAGCGAGAAGAAAGGGGAAGAAAGAGGAGGAGAGGCGGGAGAGGGAGGGAGAAGGAGGGAGTGGTGAGTAAGACAGAGAAAGATGGGGGCAGGGTGGGTGAAAGAGAAGAGAGAGAAAGAGCTTGGATGGGTGGAGAGAGAGATGGGGTGACAGGGAGAGAGAGTGAGGTAGAAGGAGGGATGGGGAGAGGGAGAGACGAGGAAGAGTGATGGTAGAGACTCCCTGTCCTTTTAAACCAGGGGTTCTTAACCTTTTTTACACCGTGGAGCCCTTTGCCAGTCCGCTGAAGACCATGGACCCCTTCTCAGAATCATGTATTTCAATATATAAAATAAATACACAGAGTTACAAAAGAAACCAATTCTATTGAAATACAGTCATCAAGATATATAAAACTCTAATCTGTGATATAATCATATACTGTATATGTCTCTATTAACACTAAATACAGGAGTATACATTTAAAAATAACAATATCTCAAATATTATACTCTACAGACAGGAAGCCTTTGATCAACAGATGACGCAATAGCCACAGTTCTACATGCCGTCCTTACACATCTGGAGCAGAAGGATGCTCATGTGAGAATGCTGTTCTTGGACTACAGTTTGGCATTCAACACCATAGTTCCATCCAGGCTCAACAGGAAGCTCAGAGACCTCGGCCTTGACCCTGCCTTGTGCAGCTGGATCCTGGACTTCCTGTCAGATTGCCAGCAGGTTGTAAGAGTGGGCTCCCTCACCTCCAACCCTCTGACTCTCAATACAGGAGCCCCTCCAGGCTGCGTACTGAGTCCCCTCCTTTACTCTCTGTATACCCATGACTGTATCACCACCCACAGCTCCAATCTGCTAATTAAATTTGCTGATGACACCACATTGATTGGCCTAATCTCAAACGATAACAAGGTGGTCTATAGGGAAGAAATCATCTCTCTGACACAGTGCTGTCAAGAAAACAACCGGTGGCCCTGTTGGCAGCTGATGGAGTAACATCATTTTAGATTGCTCCTACCCTATTTACTTTATTGTCACCTTCCAGCTTTTTTTGAAACCTTATTATAATACATTAATACTGCTTTACTATGGCTGGGAAAAGAACGAAAGCTTCTGCAAAAGAAAGGGAAACAGAAGATGAATCTCCAGTTACTTTGGATTCAATCAGTGACTTCCTTAAATGGCAAAAATCTGAATTTTCTGAGGAGTTTCAACAACTTAATAGCAAATTGGATATAATCCAACAAACTTTAACCGAGCATGAGAACTGAATTCTGGAAAATACTGCAAAGCTGGTGACACTTGAAGAGGATGTTGAAGATACATCTAAACTCTGCAAAGGGTTGTCCTTATCCAATAAAAAAATGATGAAAAGGATTATCAATCTAGAAAATAGAAATAGGAGAAATAATCTGCGAATTCTGGGTCTTGAAGAATCAATTGAAGGCGCTGACCCTATGAAGTTCTTTGCAAACTTTCTGAAGCAGCTATTCCCTGTTCTATTCACCTCTGAGCTGAAGCTCAATCGAGCATATCGCTCGCCGACTTCGAAGCCATTGCCGTTGGCAGCGAGACCCAGGTCGGCCATTCTAAGTTTTCATGAATTTCGTATTTAGGACCTTTTAATTTGCCTTACCTGTGGACAAGGAATGATCGCTTTCCATGGTTACAAGGTCAGATTTGTGGAGGACTATTTGCCTGAAGTTATGGCTGATCGTATGAAATAGAAAGAAGTTACGTCGGAACTTTACAATAAAGGATTTAAACCATCCCTTCGATTTCCCGCCCGTCTGAGTATTGTTTTGAAGAACGGATTGCAAAAAGGAATAAAGTTGGTTGAAGAAACAAAAGAGTTTCTGAAGGATGAAGTCTAAAACTGTTATATTTCTTATCTGATCAATTTTTTCTTCTGTTAATATGAATTTGAAATAAGGTTTCAATAAGCTTACGTTTTGGCAGTTCATATGTTGTTTTCTGTTTTTTTTGATACTTTTTTATTATATCCCTTTTTGAAGCTTTATTTGAATATAGCTTTCTTTGAACAACACACATCAAAGTTGCTGGTGAACGCAGCAGGCCAGGCAGCATCTGTAGGAAGAGGTGCAGTCGACCTGTCAAGCCGAGACCCTTCGTGCTTCGAGACCCTACCAGCTCCTGAAACATATAAGAGATGTATTGAAACCAAAACTAAACATGATCTTCTTTTAACGTATCCAATCGAAAGCCAGCTTTTAAAAGATAGAAGTCAATTTTATATTCACGGAGATAAAACTGGTAAGCTACTGGCTAATCAATTGAAGCCATTTATAGCCAAGCGGCAAATTAAAGAAATACGTAAAATTAATTGGGACATGACTACTTGACCACTTTGAAATTAATACCACTTTTAGGGAATTTTATTCCAAATTGTATAGTTCTGACTCTGTTAATGACAATATTACAATGAGTAATTTTTAGATCAATTAAATATTCCTAACCTTTCATTAGATGATTGTAGGAAATTGGATCAACCTATTTCCCAGGAGGAAATTGCTCAGGCTGTTCGAGAATTGCATTCTGGGAAATACCCAGGACCTGATGGATTCTCTGGAGAGTTTTATAAGGCTTTTTCCTCCTTGCTTATACCACACTTATGTTCTACCCTCACAGATTCCTTTTTACAAAGCTTCCATTTTGCTTATTCTCAAAAAGAATAAGAATCCTACTGAATGTTCTCCATATAGACCTATCTCTTTACTCAATCTTGATACTAAAATTTTATCTAAAGTGTTGGCTCGCAGACCTGAAAATATTATATATTCTATAGTTTCGGATGATCAGACAGGATTTATTAAAAATCGATATTCCCATTTTAATATATAGCATTTGTTAAATGTTATGCACTCTCCATCTAAGGAAATATCAGAATGTGTGATATCTTTGGATGCGGAGAATGCCTTTGACAGAGTTGAATGGAATTATCTTTTTACATCCTTAGAAAAATTTAATTTTGGACCTAAATTTATTCATTGGATTAAATTACTTTATTTATTTCCCTCCGCTCGGGTTCTTGGCAATCTTCAGAATTCTAAACGTTTTAAACCTCAGCGTGGGACTAGACAAGGTTGTCCTTTGAGCCCTCTGCTTTTTGATTTGGTATTAGAACCCTTAGCAATTGCTTTTCGAGAGTCTAAAGAGATTACTGGTATTTTAAGGAGAGGTACTATTCATAAAGTGTCGCTCTATGTTGATGACTTATTGCTTTTTATATCTAATGTTACAACCTCCTTACCATTTGTGTTCTGTTTACTGACTAATTTTAGTCAGTTCTCAGGATATAAATTAAATTTACGTAAGAGTGAACTGTTTCCTTTAAACAATTTAATACCAACTGATATTAACCTGCCTTTTAAAAGTTTAAGAAAACTATTTACGTATTTAGGAGTAACAATTACTAAGAATTATAAAGATTTATTTAAGGAAAATTGTTTAATTTTAATGAATTATGTTAAAAAAAACACTTTCTAATTGGTTGCCTCTCTCTTTATCACTGATTGGCTGAATTAATTCTATTAAAATGAAATATAAACCTAAATTTATATACCTTTTTCAAGTTGTGCCTGGTTTTATTCCTAAATCTTTTTTTGACTCTTTGGATTCAATTCTTTCTTCCTATATATGGAAGAATAAAAAACCTCGAATAAATAAAGCTCACCTTCAAAAACCCAAACAGGATGGACGCTTTGCCTTACCCAATTTTAGGTTATATTATTGGGCAGTTAATATACGAAATATTACGTTCTGGATATATTACATTAGCCATGAGAATTGTCCTATATGGGTCTCTTTGGAAGTCAACTCCGTTATGAAATACTCCATTATTTCTTTACTTGAATCCTCGCTTCCTTTATCTTTAAATAAACTAACTGACAATGTGGTGGTCAAACATACTTTGAGGATTTGGTTACAGTTTAGAAAACATTTTGGTTTATTGAGATTCTCCCTCTTAAGTCCCATCTTTTCTAATTGTTTTTTAAACCATCTATAATTGACTTATCTTTTAAAGAATGGGATAGATTGGGTATTAAACGATTTCAGGATTTGTTTGATGGAGGGAATCTCTCTTCTTTTGTGCAATTTTCAACGAAATTTAACCTTTCCAATACCCACTTTTTTCGTTACTTACAGCTTAGAGATTTTTTAAGATCTCAATTACATACATTTCCTACAAGACCAGATAATATAATAAATACAATTTTTAATCTGAATCCCTTTGACAACGGTTCAATATCTTACATTTACGATCTGCTGTTGGGACTGAAAAAGGCCTCTTCAGATAAAATTAAAGAAGACTGGGAAAAGGATTTACGGATTTTCATATCTGATGAGAGCTGGAAGATTATTTTTAAATTGATTAATTCTTCATCATTGTGTGCTCGTCATTCTTTATCACAATTCAAAGTGGTACATAGAGTTCATATGTCTAAAGACAAGCTTTCCCGTTTCTATGCAGATATTTCCCCTTACTGTGATAGATGTACTAATGGAGTGGCCACACTAATTCATATGTTTTGGACATGTCCGAGCCTTGAAAAATTTTGGAAAGGTGTATTTCAAATTTTTTCTGTACTTTTCAATGTTAGTTTTAAGCCCAATCCCTTGACTGCCATGTTTGGTATTGTTGAGGATAAGCCATCTAATTTGCAGGTATTGGCCTTTATGTCTTGTGACCAAGTTATCAGAAGATTGATGCGGATAAGAGAGACAAATGGGTGAAACATTCAAAATGCTAATAAGAGAGAGACGAGGGGATTAACGAAAAGAGACACAGTTCCGAGTATTGTCAGAGACTGGTTGTTTTGAACCTGAACCGTTTGAAGTTTGATGGACAGGCGATACCCCAGCAGGGGGATAAAAGGAACAGGTTCGCTAAGGCAAGCGACACACCACGACACCACGAGATAACGAGATCCTGGAAAAGCGGTGTGCCTCCACAAGTTGGTGGAGTTTTGGAGGTCTGGTCGCGGGAACCGACCATAGACGCACAGGGTGGTAAGGTACGATCGGCGGGAACCTGGTGTTTGTGTCCACCCTTGCCTGGGTGCCGGGTTCACCGCAGAAGAACGATTGTATCCGGAATGGAGGGGTCACAGTCGGTGACCTCAGAAGACATTAAAAAGGGCTCGCGCCGAAAGCTAACTGCGAGGAATATCAAAGGTCTGTTGAATCTGATTTGAATATCAGCATTCGCTCTCTCTCTCTCTCCCCAATGGCACAACAGTGATTACTGCGAACTGAAACTGAACTGAACTCTGTGTCACTTGAGACTGATCATTTTACCCCTAGACTGCGATAGAACTTGATTGATCCTATTATCCTAGTTCTGTGTACATGTGTGTTTATTCATTGCTAACCTGTTGCATTTATATCCTTACGATTAGAGTACTGTGTTACTTATTTCTTTAATAAAACTTCCTTAGTTCCAGTAATCCAGACTCCAACTAAGTGGTCCATTTCTGCTGGTTTGGCAACCCAGTTACGGGGTACGTAACAGTCTTTTATGGTCAGGAGGGCGATCTTGTTCAAGTGGAAGGAGGCCGCCCCACCCACTCATGTTCAATGGCTATCTGACGTTATGCTGTGCCTTGATCTAGAGAAGATTTGTTGTTCGATTTCTGATTCTAACCATGATTTTCTAATGTTATGGGGGCCCTCTCTGAGTTATTTTCATAATCTTTGAACTGCTATTAAAGTATGGATCTGAGCCATTATTACTATAATATTATATGGTAAGGTTTTTTTTTCTTTTTTTACCAACCAGCTCATTTTGGTTGTGGGGGTGGATAATTTTTAAATAAAATATAATTATTTTATTTCATTTCATAATTCAGTCTTTTTTTCTGCATGATTGATTTGGAATATGGGATACTGTTATCATATTACTGTGATTTAAATGTAATGTAATTCGTATTACTTACTTGTATCCTTATGAATTTTGTATTTGTATTCATACAATTTATAATGCAATATTATTCATAAAAATATTGAAAGAGAAGAAAACAACCTCTCCCTTGATGTCTCAAAAACAAAGGAGCTGGTTGTGGACTACAGGAGGAATGGAGACAGGTTAACCCCTATTGACATCAATGGATCTGGGGTTAAGAGGGTGAATGGCTTTAAGTTCCTCACTGAGGACCTCATGTTGTCTGTACACACCAGCTGTGTGGTTAAAAAGGCACGACAGCGCCTCTTTCACCTCAGACAGTTGAAGAAGTTTGGTATGGGCCCCCAAATCCTAAGAACTTTGTACAGTGGCACAATTGAGAGCATCCTGACTGGCTGCATCACTGCCCGGTATGGGAACTGTACCTCCCTTAATCACAGGACTCTGCAGAGAGTGGTGTGGACAGCCCAGCACATCTGTAGTTGTGAACGTCCCATAATTTAGCACATTTACAAGGACAGGTGTGCAAAAAGGGCCCATAGGATCCTTGGGGACCCGAGTCACCCCAACCACAATCTATTCCGGCTGCTACCATCCAGGAAGTGATATTGTAGCATAAAAGCCAGGACCAACAGGACAGCTTCTTCCACCAGGCCATCAGAATGATGAACTCACGTTGATTTCAGTGTACTCTATATTACATTGACTGTTCTATTTATTATAAGTTATTATAAATTACGATGATTGCACATTGCATATTTAGATGGAGACGTAACATAAAGAATTTTACTCATGTATGTGAAGGATGTAAGAAATAAAATAAAGTCAATTCAATTCAATTTGATCACGTTAGATCTACTGTAATTTCAGTGAGAGGTTAGTGATATAACAATGTAAATTTTTTCTTTCTTTTCAAATCCTGTTATTGTTGTATACAGGAAAAATAACATGAGTACATCGAAGTAACAACACTTACAATGCCTCAGAAAAAACATTATCTTAAAGATTGAAAAAAAAATTTGTGATAACAAAAAAAACCTGCTAAGCAGAAAAGTGAGAAAAAAAAGAGAACCCATTAGGTGTATAAGCCCGGAGCCTTGCATCATACAAAAGGCTTCTAAAAATAAACATCAAACCGCCAGCAAGAAAAGAAAATATACTAAAAGAATTTACAATTAGATCGTGGAAAAATTGTATCAATTAACTCAAATGATAATAATGAGCAAATGAGCCCCATCTTTTCTCAAAATCAAATAAAGGTTCAAAGGTTCGACTTCTAATTTTCTCCAAACTAAGACATAGCATCACTTGAGAGAACCATTGTGACAAAGTGGGAGCTGATGTATCCTTCCACTTCAACAAAATGGCCCTCCTAGCTATCAATGTAACAAATGCAATAACATGTTGGTCAGACACAGAAATACCATGAATATTTTGAGGAACTATTCCAAAAAGCACAGTTAATTTATTAGGTTGTAAATTAATTTTAAGTGCTTTAGAAATTGTTGAGAAAACCGACTTCCAGAACTGTTCCAATGTTGTTGTTGTTGTTGTTCGTCCTTCGTAGTCGAAGATGACCATGGCTTCAAAGTCACATGGGAGATTGGTGGCTGTGGGTCCGGAGGTGACTGATGAGGCCAATCCGGGCCCTGAAGGCTCTCCCACATGTGGGACACAGGTGGGTGGGTGCTGTCGCGGCAGTGGATGCTGCTCGGGCCTTGCGCACAGCACGCTTTCGTTGCGCCTCGATGATGCGCCTGACTTCAGCTGCACAGGCTCCAGTGGTGATCTTGCTGCGCCAAGTTGGACGGTCGAGGGCAAGCGTCTCCCACGTGTTGATGGCGACACCCAGGCCTTTGAGGGACGCTTTGAGGCAGTCTGCCCCCCGACTGAGCGCTTGCCCTGACACAGTTCTCTGTACAGCAGCTGCTTAGGCAATCGGCTGTCTGGCATTCTGACCACATGTCCAGCCCACCTGGCTTGGGCTTTCAGCAGGAGGGTGTAGACGCTGCAGAGCCCAGCTCGTTCCAGGATTTCCGTGTCGGGGACTTTGTCCTGCCACCTGATGTGGAGGAGTCTGCGGAGACAGCTCAGGTGAAAATGGTTGAGATGTTTGGCGTATCTGCTGTAGACAGTCCAGGTCTTGCTGGCGTAAAGGAGGGTGGTAAGGACCTCTGCACAGTAGACCTTCAGCTTGGTGGTAAGGCTGAGTCCTCTCCGCTCCCAGATGTTCTCACGGAGTCTCCCAAAGGCGGCGCTGCCTTTGGCAATCCTGTTGCTGACCTCAGCGTCTATGTTCACTGCGCGAGAGAGTATGCTGCCCAGGTAGGTGAAGTTGTCGGCTGCCCGGAGGTTCTGGCCCTTCACCGTGATGCGCGGCTCCTGGTATGACTTTCCTGGGGCAGGCTGGTACATAACTTCGGTCTTTTTGGTGCTGATAGTGAGACCGAAGTTGTCGCAGGCTTGTGAGAAGCAGTCCATTTCACGCTGCATCTCCTGCTCTGTGCTGGCGTTGAGTGCGCAGTCATCAGCAAACAACAAGTCTCTGATGACAGTCTCTCGCACCTTTGTAACTGCCTGCAGGTGCCTAAGGTTGAACAACCTGCCGTCAGTCCTGTATCTGACGTGGATTCCTTCTTCATAGTTACGGAAGGCATCTGTCAGCATGGCAGAGAATACCATACTGAACAGAGTCGGGGCAAGAACGCAGCCTTGTTTGACACCATTTGTCACTGGGAAGGCCTCCGACTCGTCGCCGTCATCCAGAACTTTCACCATCATACCATCGTGGAACTGCCGGACGATTGTGATGAACTTGCCGGGGCAGCCAAACTTCTCCGTGATCTTCCACAAGCCTTCTCTGCTGACCGTATCGAAAGCCTTGGTTGACAAAGGTCACGAAGAGGTCGCTGTGTTGCTCCTGGCATTTTTCCTGGAGTTGGCGCGCAGCAAAAATCATGTCCGCGGTCCCAAGTTCAGCACGGAAGCCGCACTGGCTTTCTGGGAGCAGACCTTGCTCAAGATGTTGGAGAAGGCGGTTGAGCAGAACACGGGCCAGAACCTTCCCTGCAATGGACAAGAGGGTGATGCCTTGGTGGTTGTCGCAAGACTGGTGGTTGCCTTTCCTCTTGTAGATGTGGACTATGCTGGCATCTTTCAGCTGTTGCGGGACCTGTTCCTTTTTCCACATGGACTGGAAGAGTACAGTCAGCTTTTGCATCATGACAGGGCCTCCTGCTTTGTATACCTCAGCAGGGATTGCATCGGGTCCTGGCGCTTTGCCACAGGAGAGTTGCTTCACTGCCTTCCTGACTTCATCTACTGTGGGGAGGGTGTCGGGTTCTTGTTGATCTCTACCTGGGGCAGGCGGGCAATGGCCTCGTCGTTGATGTCGGCAGGGCGGTTAAGGACGTTGTTAAGGTGCTCAGCCCACCGATCCAGAATCTGCTTCTTCTCTGTCAGCAGCTGCGTCTCATCTGTGTTGAGGAGGGGTGAGGAGCCGGAGGACTGGGGTCCGTATACAGCCTTAAGTGCATCGTAGAAGCACTTTATGTTGTGGCTGTCTGCATAGCCCTGGATTTCATCGGCCTTCTTGCTGAACCAGCTGTCCTGCATCTCGCGAAGTTTTTTCTGCACCTTTCTTCTTGCATTGGTAGAGGCATCTTTCTTGGCTAGTGACGTGGGGTCGTTCTGATGCGCTCTGTAATGTTGATGTTTTCCGTTAGTAGTGTCTGTGGAACAAGACCAAAACATATGTGTCAGTGTAGCTATCTCAGTTTTACATCTATCACAATGACTATCAACATTAGGAAAGATTTTAGAAAGCCTCTCCTTTGTCAAATGATAACAATGTATGATTTTAAATTGAATCAATGAATGGCTAGCACAAATTGAAGAAGAGTTAACCAACTTCAATATCCGCATCCAATCCTCCGTCATAAAAGTCAAATTAAGTTCCTTTTCCCAATTCCGTTTAATCTTAGATAAAGGACGCTTATCCCATTGTAATAATAAATTGTAAATTCTTCCAATAGAACCCTTAATCAAAGGATTCATACTCATAATAGTATCTGACAGGTCAGCCTCCAATATGTAAGGAAAATTACTTAAATATTTTTGTAAAAAATATCTAACTTGAAGGTATTGCAGAAAGTGTGAGTATGAAAGAGAATATTTATCAATTAATTGTTCAAAAGACATCAATCTATCTTCTTTAAATAAATCCAAAAAAGAATTTATACCTTTATTTTCCCAAAGTAAAAAAATTGGATCACTCAAAGAAGGCTTAAAAAAGTAATTTCGGTAAATTAAACTACAAAGTTTAAATTTGTTAAGATTAAAAAAATTGCAGAACTGGAGCCAAATTTGTAAAGAGTACTTAATCACAGGATATAGGTTTAAATTAACAACTTTACCTAATTGCATAGGTAAAGGAGCTCCCAATAACGAGGTACCCCCCGTCTTTCTTCCCGGACCTCCTGTCCCATGATCCTCTCGTATCCCCTTCTGCCTATCACCTGTCCAGCTCTCGGCTCTATCCCTCCCCCTCCTGTCTTCTCCCATCATTTTGCATCTCCCCCTCCCCCTTCAGCTTTCAAATCCCTTACTCACTCTTCCTTCAGTTAGTCCTGACGAAGGGTCTCGGCCTGAAACGTCGACTGCGCCTCTTCCTATAGATGCTGCCTGGCCTGCTGCGTTCACCAGCAACTTTGATGTGTGTTGCTTGAATTTCCAGCATCTGCAGAATTCCTGTTGTTTGAGGTTAAATAAAACTGTTTTACAACTTTCAGTTCCAGGTCTACCCAAATTGGCCGATCACACTTATCAACCCAGTATAACCAAAAAGACATATATCGCACATTAACAGCCCAATAATACATTCTAAAATTAGGCAAACCAAGACCTCCATTCTTTTTCAATTTTTGTAAATGACATTTACTAATTCTTGGTCTTTTATTATTCCAAATAAAAGATAAAATAATAGAATCAATCCGCTCAAAAAACTTCCTAGTCAAAAGAAAACGGAATATTCTGAAATAAATATAAAAATTTCGGTAGAATCATCATTTTAACTATATGAATACGACCAACAAGTGAAAATGTGAGTGGGCTCCATCTACTAAATAAATACTTCATAGAGTCTATTAAGGGAACAAAATTAGCTTTATAAAGATCCTTATATTTTTTAGTAATTATAATACCTAAATATCTAAAAGAGTCTGAATCTTTAAAAGGAGTATTATCATATATAGAGACAGAATCATTTAAAGGAAACAATTCACTTTCACTAAAGTTTATTTTATATCCTGAAAAACCTCCAAATTCATTAAATAATTTTAGCAGGGCAGGAATGGATTTGTCAGGGTTAGATATATAAACCAATAAATCATCAGCGTAAAGAGAGACCTTATGCATGGTCTCATTCACAAAAATACCATGGATATTTTTAGGCTCACGAAGAGCAATAGCAAGGGGTTCTAATATTAAATTAAACAACAAAGGACTTAATGGACAGCCTTGCCTTGTCCCCCGTGAAAGCTGAAAAAAAGGAGACCTACAACTGTTAGTGACAACAGTAGCAAAAGGGGCTTTATATATCATTCTAATCCAATTATTAAAATTAACACCAAAACCAAATTTCTCTAAAACATTGAATAAATATTTCCATTCAACTCGGTCGAACGTTTTTTCAGCATCCAAAGAGATGACACATTGTGGAATTTTAGAAGAGGATGAATATATAATGTTAAGTAGTCTCCGAACATTTGAAAAGGAATAACGACCCTTTATAAAGCCTGTTTGATCTTCACAAATAATTTTACCCAAAATATTCTCCAACCGATTGGCCATTGTCTTTGACAAAATCTTAGCGTCGACATTCAGTAATGAAATAGGTCTATATGAAGCACAGTCAGTAGGATCTTTATCTTTTTTAAGAATTAAAGAAATAGAGGCCTCATAAAAAGTAGAGGGTAAGTTACCTTTCACAAAAGAATCCTTAAACATTTCCAACATATACGGAGAGAGTAACTTTCCAAATTTTTAATAAAATTCTACAGGATAGTCATCAAGTCCCGGGGCCTTACCAGATTGCATTGAAAAAATAGCTTGATTAATTTTGGCTTCAGTGATTTGAACATCGAGTTTTTTGATCCTCAGCTGAGATTTTAGGAAAAACAATCTTTCGTTAAAAAAAAGCATTCATTTTAGAGGAATCTAACGGACATTGAGATTTATATAGCTCAGCATAAAAATCTTGAAAAATCTTATTAATTTCTTCATATTCCTGAGCTAAGGTAACATCTTTCCTATGTATTTTCATGATTTGCCTTTTGGCTGCAGCCATTTTTAATTGAGATGCAAGCAGTTTATTATTTTTATCTCCAGACATATAAAATTGGCTCTTTAACTTAAGCAAATAACCTTCAATGGGATGAGTTAATAACAGGTTATATTGTGATTGAAGTTCCACCTTTTGTTTAAATAAATCAGTATTGGGGGAAATTGCATAAATATTATCTAAATCTTTAATTTGTTTTGAAATTCTATCTAATTCTGCTTTAGTTTGTTTTTTAAGTTTAGCTGAATAAGAAATAATCTGACCATGTAAAAATGCTTTAAATGTATCCCATATTACTAAGTTAGACATACCTCCATATCATTAAAAAGAAAAAATTCTTTTATCTGGGTTTCAATGAAACTGACAAAGTCAGAGTTTTGCAATAATGTCTGAGACATGCGCCAAGGTGGGCGGGCAAGAGTGACATCATCAAATTCAAAAGACAAACTCAGAGGCACATGATCAGATATAACAATAGCGTCATATTCGCAAGTTTTAACACTAGGCAAGAAGCAGGGATCGATTATAATATAATATTTTTTATAAACATGTGAGAAGAAAGAATATTCTCCATTATCGGGATGAAGATACCTCCACAAATCAATCAACCCAAAATCAATCAAAAAGGAATTAATAAATGACGCGGATCGATTTGGAAGTCGCTGATTGGTTGAGCTCTTATCAATCATAAGATTTAAACAGCAATTAAAATCCCTACCCATTATGAGCATATATTCATTTAAGTCAGGCAGTAAAGCAAGTACCTTTTTAAAAAAAGAAGGATCATCTAAGTTAGGACCATACAAATTAACCAAAATAACTTTTCTGTTACAGATTGTTCCTTTAACAATTAAAAATCTACCATTAGAATCTGATTCAATATCCTCTTGAATAAATATATTAGGTTTAATGAAAATAGACACACTTTTTGTTTTACTCTGAGAAGTAGAGTGGAATTGCAAACCATTCCACCATCTAAAAAATCTATTTTGATCTCCCACCCTGATATGTGTCTCTTGAGCAAAAATTATATCAGGTTGGAATCGGTTAATAATTTTAAAAGTCTTCTTTTGTTTAATAGGATAATTCCAACCACATACATTCCAACTTATTATATTAATCCATTTGAACACCATACTATAATTTTATTCTAGTTTATACATGCACAGAACACATACCAATACGGGACGATCAAAGATGGGCGGTGATGAAGAATACAACCAAATTAAAAAACACGCACGCTCCGGAACCACCCAATGGGAAAGAACTAACTCTAAACCCACCCACCCACACCCGGAAACCCGAAAGAGGCAAGCGATCTACGATAGAATTCAAAGCTGCTGACTGCTCTGTCTGTGTTTTCTTTCCCTCCCCCCAGTTAGAAAAAAAACAGTGACCTTGTGAAAAAAAACAATAAAGACTCAGCAAAAAAAAGTATTTACATTCCACCGACTAATAAACAAGAAAGAACCAAAATAATGTTATCTCTTAGAGAGAAAAACCAGCACCATGTTTAAGTTTAATATTAATTCCCTAAAAAAGCTTTAAATTCAATTATAAAGTGTTATAATAAAACAGAGGAAAAAAAAGCCCTACTGGTAGAAAAAAACTACTAATTAGCTGATTAAAAAAAAGGAAACAAATCAAGTATTTAATTAAAGGAACAAATCGCCTTATCTTCTTCCCTCAGTCGTAGAATGTCCAGAGATCATTTAAACAGAGATACTTAAACCATAAATCTTTCGAAAGGAAAACCAATAATATGCAATAAAGAACAACTCTCCGTCTTCTTTAATTAGTCTCTCGATGAAACATACAAGTGATCTTCATAAATTTCTTTCCAAAATGCGAGTAATATACAAATAGCCAAACAGCCTTTCGGATGGATCATTCAACAGCGGTGTTGGTGACAGTGGCAGGCAAAGCCTGAACAAAATCCAGTGCAGCTTTTGGATCAAAAAAAGTACGAGGAGGAGAATTAGCAGGGAAAATTTTAATTCTTGTCCGGTATCTCAGAGACGGAAAAAGCTTTTTATCATATGTTTGTTTCATTACCAGGGGAAATTTTGATCTTTGTTCCATTATCTCTCTTGGATAATCTTCGTAGAAGTGGAGCTCAGATTCCATAAATCTAAAAACTCTCTGTTTTCTTGCCTGTCGCATTATTTGATCTTTAATTTTAAAGTGATGAAAGCAAACCAGAACAGATCTTGGTTTACTAGAATCCTTCGATTTTGAGATAAACGCCCTGTATGCCCTTCCTATAGCAGGTGGCTTTGATAGAATGGTAGGAAATAAAGTGTGGAAAAGCTTACCAAAGTAAGCCGTTAGATCTCCATCTTCAGCTCCTTCCTGCAGCCCAACAATTCTTATATTCCTTCGTCGAGACCTAGTTTCCAGGTCTATAATCTTATTTTGATATCTTTCCAAAAGAGTTGTAGCTTCAGACAACTTTTGCTTAGTTATCTTCAATTCCCCTTCGTGTGAAATAACTTGAGTTTCCAGGTCTTTAAGTTTTCCCAGAAATGACTTCATTTCCTTACTATTCTTTTCCAGTTGGTCTTTAATTGATCCTTTCTGATCCGTAATTGAATTCAGTGTCCGAATGATATCTTCAGCCCACGATGGCATTTCATCAGATCTTTCCTTTTGCACCTTTCCTTTCCCATTACCTTTATCACTAGGTTCAGGTAAATTCTTCCCACTTCTTGTAGACATAGACATATTGATCCCCCTCAAGAATCAACAAGCAAAAATTTTAAATTCAAAGCTTAAACTAGGGGGAGAGAAAGAAAACTAAGAGCAGCACAAAAATACTGCTACTCCATTTGCAGACAGGGGATTTTTCCCATCCGAGTTGACAGACCCTCTGTAGTCTGTCCAGGGACCCCCGAGGGTCCATGAACCCCACATTAAGAACCCCAGTTTTAAACTCACCCGGACTCCAAATGCCATTCATGGGAAAGTTCATGATGCCCGTGTGCAACTCCTCAAACAGGACGTGAATGAAAAGGAATTTCAGAAGTTCACCAGGCATCCGATAAGCCAGGGTCTGTGCTGGGCTGGCATGAAACCTGTCACCCTGGTCATGGAGATGAGGCTGGAACTCAGTGTCAGACACAGTTCCAGGGAGTGAGCACTGGCTTGGACCGAGACAGAGTGTCACAGCGGGCAGAGACACTGTCTGCCCATCTCCAGAGACCCGGGCTCTCTGGTACTGTGTGTATGTGTGAGACCCATCCCTCGGTGATGGTCTGTGTGTGTGTATGGGGCAGAGTTAATCAACGACTGTGAATTCCACCCCCCCCCCCCCAGTGTGAGGGTGAAGGGTACAACCGAGGGGGGAGGAGTTGACAGGAAACTGGTGTTATGAAATACGATTAAACATAAATGAGCAGTTTAATGGTCAGCAGGGATCGGTTGTGCCAAAGGGTCTGTGGTCGTGCGGGGCGTCTAAGCTGAAGGGAACTGGTGTCAATGGGTGCTTAATTATCCTCTCTGGCCCTTGGTCCAGGTGAACCAGCCACACTCAAGGTCACAATGACGGGGTTAGAGAACTACCCATCCCACCAGCCCAAGAACATCTCCCTGCTGGACTTCCAGGGGAGGACGCTCAGTAAGGAGGCCCTGACTCCAACCTCAGAGACCGGCATTTTCCTGGTAGAGTTCATGAGCTTTCCATCTCAAGAGCTCTTGTTGCTGCTCCAAGGAACAGAGGAGAGCGGGAGGATCTTCCAAAGGCAGAGTCCATCTGTTACCTCCATCAGCAGTACCAAACTCACGGTGAGATCAACCACAGGGTGAGGGTCCCTTCACACCGAGCTATCACACACTTCCAGGGTCAGGCACTGAGTGAACCTCCCATCACACACTCCCAGGCTCAGACACGGAGTGAATCTCCCTCCACACAGTCCCATCACACACTCCCAGGCTCAGATACAGAGTGAATCTCCCTCCACACTGTCCCATCACACACTCCCGGGGTCAGACACAGAGTGAAGCTCCCTCCACACTGTCCCATCACACTCCCAGGCTCAGACACAGAGTGAATCTCCCTCCACACCGTCCCATCACACGCACCCAAGGTCAGACACAGAGTGAATCTCCCTCCACACCGTCCCATCACACACTCCCAGGCTCAGACACAGAGTGAATCTCCCTCCATATTGTCCCATCACACACTCCCGGGGTCAGACACAGAGTGAAGCTCCCTCCACACCGTCCCATCACAAACTCCCAGGGTGAGAAATTGAGTGAAGTTTCCTTCACACCGTCCAATCACATACTCAGACATAGGGTTAAGATCTCTCTACAATGTGCTTGTTCTGATGGGTGATTGATTATTGATTTTTGATCAATGTTGGTGATTGGTTATTGATTTATGATGTTTCTTCCTCTGGTGTCTCAGGTCATGTTTGATCCCAGCTTTATCGCGGGTGAAAACATTACCATCCGCTTCAACGTTACCAATGCTAGGCCAGGATCTGTGTACAATATCTCTCCGGCTGACGATCAAAATGTCACAAGCGGAAACCCTCTGAGGTGGGAATGCAAATCACCCCCATTACCTCCCCACCCCCATTGTCGTGTCTGTGAGCGCGCGCCACACTGCAGGAGGGTGGAAATGAGTGAGTGCCTTGGTTAGGAGGGAGTACCGCTCTGTGGGAGGGGCACTGAGAAGGGCAGACGGTTCTGTGAGGTGGGGTGGTGCGGCAAGGAGAGATCAATGAGGTTTCAGGGGACTTGGAGGTGCATGATAAAACAGGCCAAAGTCAGCAGGGTTTCTTGAAGGGAAAATCTTGCCTGACAAATCTGCTGGAATTCTTTGGGGATGATATGAAAATAGGTGGAGGGGCAAGGAGTGTTGAGGAAGCCGGGATTCTGTGGAAGTAGTTAGGCAGATTAGGAGAATAGACAAAGAAGTGGCAAATGGAATAGATTGTTGGGAAGTGTATGGTCATGTGCTTTGGTAGAAGGAATAAAGGCGTAGACTATTTTCTAAACAGGGAGCAAATTCATAAATCAGAGGTGCAAAGGGACTTGGTAATCCCTGTGCAGGATTCCCTAAAGGTTAAGTCAGTGGTGAGAAAGGCAAATGCAATGTTGGCATTCATTTTGAGAGGTGCAAATATAAAAACAAGGATGTAATTCTGAGGCTTTATAAAGCATTGATCAGACTACACTTGGGGTATTGTGAGCTGTTTTGAGCGCCTTTTCTAAGGAAATATGTGCTGGCATCGGAGGTAGTCCAGATGAAATTCACAAGATTGATCCAGGAAATGAAATGGTTAATGTATGCAGAGCGTTTGATGAACCAACTAGAGTTTATGAGAATGAGGAGGGATCTCACTGAATCCTATTGAATATTGAAAGTCCTAGATAGAGTGCATGTGGAGAGGATGTTTCCTGTAGTGGGGGAGTCCGGGACCTGAGGGCACAGTCTCAGAATACAAGGGAGATGAGGAAGGATTTCTTTAGCCAGAAGATGGTGAATATTTGGAATTCATTTCCACAGGTGACTGTGGAGGCAAAGTCTTTGAGTATGTTTAATACGGAGGTTAATAGGTTCCTGATTATTAAGAGTATCAAAGGGTATGTGGAGAAGGCTGGAGAGTGCGGTTGAGAAGGATAATAAATCAGCCACTTTGGAATTGTGGAGCAGTCTCAATAGTCTGAATGGCAGAATTCTGCTCCCATGTCTTGTGGCCTTATAGGGGGGTGGGGGTGGTGAGTAGGGAGTGCTGTGGGAGGGGGCAGTGACGCGGGAGCACTGTGGGAAGGACGGTGAGGAGGGAGCATTGAGAGAGTGTGTGAGGAGGGTGTACTGTGGGAGGAGGTATAGAGGGAGTACTGTGTGAGTGGGGGTGAGAAGGAAGTGCTGAGGGGGGCAGTGAGTTGGGAGCACTGTGGGAGGGAGGTAAGCAGGGAGCGTTGAGAGAGTGTTTGAGGAGGGAGTACTGTGGGAGGGAGGTAAGCAGGGAGCACTGAGGGAGGGACGGTGAGGAGGGAGCATTGAGAGACTGTGTGAGGAGGGTGTGCTATGCGGAGGGAGCGTCATGGGAATAGCGGTGAGGAGGGATCACTGTGGGATTAGCGGTGAGGACAGACGCTGTAGGAATAGCGGTGAGGAGGGATGCTGTGGGATTAGTGGTGAGGAGGGACGCTGTGGGATAGGGGGTGAGGAGGGAGCGCTGAGGGAATAGCGGTGAGGAGGGACGCTGTGGGATTAGCGGAGAGGAGGGATCGCTGTGGGAATAGCGGTGAGGAGGGACGCTGTGGGATTAGCGGAGAGGAGAGATCACTGTGGGATTAGCGGTGAGGAGGGATCGCTGTGGGATTAGCGGTGAGGAGGGATCGCTGTGGGATTATTGGTGAGGACAGATGCTGTGGGATTAGCAGTGAGGAGGGATCGCTGTGGGATTAGCGGTGAGGAGAGATCGCTGTGCGATTAGCGGTGAGGACAGATGCTGCGGGATTAGCGGTGAGGAGAGATCGCTGTGCGATTAGCGGTGAGGACAGACGCTGTGGGATTAGCGGTGAGGAGGGACGCTCTGGGATTAGCGGTGAGGAGGGATCGCTGTGGGATTAGCGGTGAGGACAGATGCTGTGGGATTAGCGGTGAGGAGGGACGCTGTGGGATAGGAGGTGAGGAGGGAGCGCTGAGGGAATAGCGGTGAGGAGGGATCGCTGTGGGATTAGCGGTGAGGAGGGAGCACTGTGGGATTAGCAGTGAGGACAGATGCTGTGGGATTAGCAGTGAGGAGGGATCGCTGTGGGATTAGCGGTGAGGAGAGATCGCTGTGCGATTAGCGGTGAGGAGGGACGCTGTGGGATGGGAGGTGAGGAGGGAGCGCTGAGGGAATAGCGGTGAGGAGGGATCACTGTGGGATTAGCAGTGAGGAGGGAGCACTGTGGGATTAGCGGTGAGGAGGGACACTGTGGGATTAGTGGTGAGGAGAGATCGCTGTGGGATTAGCTGTGAGGAGGGAGCGCTGTGGGATTAGCGGTGAGGAGAGATCGCTGTGGGATTAGCGGTGAGGAGAGATCGCTGTGGGATTAGCGGTGAGGAGGGATCGCTGTGGGATTAGCGGTGAGGACAGATGTTGTGGGATTAGCGGTGAGGAGGGAGCGCTGTGGGATTAGCGGTGAGGAGGGACGCTGTGGGATTAGCAGTGAGGAGAGATCGCTGTGAGATTAGCGGTGAGGACAGATGCTGTGGGATTAGCGGTGAGGAGGGACGCTGTGGTAGGACCGGTGAGAAGGGACGCTGTGGGGGGGGGGCCGGTGAGGAGGGAGCGCTGTGCCGTGAGAGGGGAAGTGAGATGGGGCATCATGCTGTGCGTGGGGTGCATGTGACTGTCCCATGAAATCTCATCTCCATTGGCTTGGGAACTGTTGTGTCCGCGGTTGCTTGGATCTGGAATTGTAGAGGACATTGAAGACGTGGAGGTGATGGAACTTCATTCCCCTGTAGACTGTACGTCAGAAAGAACCAGTCTGCGCAGGGTAACCTGACCACTCCCACCCCCACCGACGTGGAAGCAGGACCCCTGGTCACAGTGACGTTCGAGGCCCAGTCCGACATCGACTTCACCTATGCCGTCCTCCAGCTGATGGTCACCGAGCGGGTATGTCCCAGTGTGAAGGGATTTCCACCGCACCAGCGCCCTCGTCACACCAGTGGGGGGATTTGAGGGATGTAAATGAAGGTGCTGACACCAAATACGCCAAAGTGGGAGGGAGAGCGCGGGAGGGAGGGATAAAGAGGAGTACAAAGAGAGTAGGAGAGGGACCGTCTGAGCACAGGAGAAATGTCCTCCTGACACAGGGGCATCCTCCAGACACAGGGTGGTCCTCCAGACACAGGGAGGTTCCCCAGACATGGGGAGGTCCTCCAGATGCAGAGTGGTCCTCCAGACGCAGGGTGGTCCTCCAGACATGGGGAGATCCCCCAAATGCGGGGAGGTCCTTCAGCTGAGGGGACGGCCCCGAGACAACACCCAAAGCATCTGGGGGATTGGGAAAGATCTGAATCAATGAATTCTCCCCCACCCCCACCCCCATCTCTGTCTCCCATTCATTCTCCCCCACATAGACACACTCTCCCACTCTCCCTCTATTCTCCCTGTGACTCCTTCTCCCACTCTATCTATCTCTCTCCCTCTCTCTCTCCACTCCCTCTCCCCTCTCCCCTCCTCCTCACAGAATATAAAGTGCTGCTCCTCATTGCGACAGTGGAGGAGACCATGGACTGACGTTGGAATAGGAAGAGGAAGTGGAATTAAAATGGGTGGCCTCTGGGAGATTCCTCCCCACCTCCCTGTTTCACCTATCTGCTTGTGTTTCTTCCTCCCTCCCACCACCTCCTAACACCGAATCATCTTTTTTTTTCTCTCCAGTCCCGATGAAGGGTCTTGGCCCAAAACGTCGACTGTACTTTTTTCCACAGAAGTTGCCTGGCCTGCTGAGTTCCTCCAGCATTTCGAGTGTGCTGCTTGGATTTCCAGCATCTGCAAATTTTCTCATGTTTGTCCCTAATTCTCAGTGAATGTTTGCATTTGATCTAGCAAAGATTCTGTCTAAACACCTCTCCAGACCTGAAAATATAATGTCCCTACTCTGATAATTATTGATCTCAATTAACGCATGAGATGGAACGTTTATTTCTTTATCATCGTGTTAGTGTCACAGTCTAGAGTGAAGTGAAGAAACAGGACTTCTCCCCAACACAAAGTAATCTGCGGATGCTGGGGTCAAAGCAACACTCACAACATGCTGGAGGAACTCAGCAGGTCGGGCAGCATCTGTGGAAAAGATCGGTTGATGTTTCGAGCCGGAACCCTTCGTCACGACTTCTGGCCAAGTGGTCAACACTGACCAAGTTACCCTCTTCACTTAATCCCATTTGCCTGTGTTTGCCTCAAAAACCAAACCTAAACATGTACCTGTCTGCTGGTTTTACTAATAAAAAACAACAAACTTTTTTCGACATATGTTTCCTCTCACCTCCCTCATTCCATTAGAGACTGTCCCTCTTGAGAGCCGATCGGAGTTTATTGACAGATTCACTCGTCCATTTGTGCAAAGGTGCAATGAAAACCCCACTTGCAGCATCATCACAGGCACCGGAGATCAGATACACAACAAGAAAAATTAAAAGTTATTGCAAATTATCTAAAATTATACAAATAATTAGGACAACATTGTAGTGCAACGTGGTCCTAGTGTTGATGTACTGAGGTTGTGATTTAGAGTTGTGTCATTTGGTTCAAGAACCGAATGATTGGAAGAGAGTATCTGTTCCTGAACCTGGTGATTTGGGACTTACGGTCTCTGTACCACTTGACTGATGGAAGCTGAGAGAAAATGGCATGGCCCGGATGGTGCTGTCTTTGATTCTGGACATTGCCGTCCTCAGGCAGTACTTGCTGTAGACACTACCGGTGGTGGGAGGGATGTGACCATGATGAAAATACTGGGCTGAGTCCACTGCTCTCTGTAGCTTCCTACTTACCCGAGCATTCGAATTGCCGTACCAGACCATGATATAACCAGTCAGAATACTTTCAAGAGTACATCAGTAGAAGTTTGTTAGTGTTTGGTGACTAGTTAAACCTCTTTAACCTTGTATGGAGCTGCAAGGAGATGTCATTGATCTTTGATTTTCTTTCACTATGTCTTGCATGCTCTACATTGTCTGATATTGAATACAAAACTCCAAATTAAAATTCCTGCTTTCCAAGTCAAATCCTTGAATTTTCTGTTTGATTTTCTGGGTGATTGTTCCAAGCTGGGAGATCTTCCATTATTTTTGTTCTTTTTTTTTGCCATGCACCATTTTTAATTGTTCATTCGGAAGCTAGATACGGGCAAAGTTAACAATGCAAACTGAAGAATATCTTCCAATCGTCCATCTTATTTTAATTCCTACAAATCCTTTCTTTCTTTATTAATCTTTTTATTGATTTAGAAAGAGCATATATACAAACAAGAGGAGAATTATCTCAAATATATATATCAATAACAATACAAACAGTGAAATAGACATTCTCAAAATCATACATAGTATTAAGCAAATATGTAATATATAATAAAAAAGGAAGACAACTAATTCTCCTCTTATCAATTCGTAGAGAGAGAAAAAAAACTTCAAATTTTTTAAATGAGAAGAATAAAAACCCCACTACACTATAAGAAAAAAAAAGGGGAAAGAAAGGGGACTGGGCAGTCCGTTCTGAGGATACGACTTTCTGATCAAATCTAAAAACTTTGAAAAGAAATAATTGGAAGAGCAATAAATCAAATCAAATGAAAATATTGGATAAAAGGTCGCCATATTTGCTCAAATTTAAAGGATGTATCAAATGTCCGACTTCTTATTTTCTCTGAACTTAGATGGGACATCATGGAGGAAAGCCAGTAAAAGACAGTAGGTGGATTAGAATCCTTCCACTTCAATAAAATAGCTCTCCTAGCCAATAAAGTTGAAAAGGGTATGATACATTGAGCAGAAACAGGAATATTTCCTGGTTTCGATGGGGTAATCCCAAATATTGCTGTAAGTAAATTAGGTTGTAGGTCCAGATCCAAGACTTTTGATAGCATTTTAAAAACATCTCTCCAAAAATTGTCCAGCTTTACACAAGACCAAAACATATGAGTTAAAGTGGCCACCTCAATATTACATCTGTCACAAACAGGATTAATGTTGGAAAAAATACGAGCTAGTTTATCCTTTACATATGGGCCCGATGCACTACCTTGAACTGTATCAAGGAATGACGGGCTCAAATAGATGAGTTATTCACCAAATGAAAAATTTTATTCCATTGATTATCTGAAAGTGCCTCTTGAAATTCCAATTCCCAAGCACATATAATTTTATCATTAGATATCATTTGTAAATTCAATAACCGTTTATAAATTATAGCTATCAACCCTTTTTGAAGTGGTTTAAGCTGAAAAAGAGCATCTGTCATATTAGGTGGACAAGCTGAAGGGTAATTTGGCAGCAAACCATGTAAGGACAAATTCACATTATATATACTACACTATTGCTGTAGCATCTGCCTGTAATTTACATTATGTTTAATATGTTTCAGAATCAAAGTCCGGTTTATTATCACTGACTAATGCAAAATTTGTTTTGCAGTAGCAGTATCGTGCAAAGACAAAAATTAGTATAAATTACGAATTAGATAGTGCAAGAGAGGAATAACGAGATAATGTTCATGGACAGTTCAGAAATCTGATGCCGGGGAGGAAGCTGTTCCTGAATTGTTGAGTGTGGGTCTTCAGGCTCCTGTACCTCCTCCCTGATGGTAGTAATGAGAAGGTGGTGTCGGTTGTCCACCGTATCCAATGAAGAAACGAAAACCTGTGCAGGAGAGTTTTTAAAGTAAAAACCTCTTGCACTGGGGCAGTTCCGCTTTCTTAATGTTGGACAGGCAGCCTGAACCAGGTGAGGGTAGCTGGCAGGTTTCACAACGTAGAAACATAGAAACATAGAAGATAGGTGCAGGAGTAGGCCATTCGGCCCTTCGAGCCCGCACCGCCATTCAGTATGATCGTGGCTGATCATCCAACTCAGAACCCCGTACCTGCCTTCTCTCCATACACCCTGATCCCTTTAGCCACAAGGGCCATATCTAACTCCCTCTTAAATATAGCCAATGAACTGGCCTCAACTGTTTCCTGTGGCAGAGAATTCCACAGATTCACCACTCTCTGTGTGAAGAAGTTTTTCCTCATCTCGGTCCTAAAAGGCTTCCCCTTTATCTTCAAACTGTGACCCCTCGTTCTGGACTTCCCCAACATCGGGAACAATCTTCCTGCATCTAGCCTGTCCAATCTCTTTAGGATTTTATAAGTTTCAATAAGATCCCCCCTCAATCTTCTAAATTCCAATGAGTATAAGCCTAGTCGATCCAGTCTTTCATCATATGAAAGTCCTGCCATCCCAGGAATCAATCTGGTGAACCTTCTTTGTACTCCCTCTATGGCCAGAATGTCTTTCCTCAGATTAGGAGACCAAAACTGCACACAATACTCCAGGTGTGGTATCACCAAGGCCTTGTACAACTGCAGTAGTACCTCCCTGCTCCTGTACTCGAATCCTCTTGTTATGAATGCCAGCATACCATTCGCCTTTTTCACCGCCTGCCGTACCTGCATGCCCACTTTCAATGACAGGTGTATAATGACACCCAGGTCTCGTTGCACCTCCCCTTTTCCTAATCGGCCACCATTCAGATAATTATCTGTTTTCCTGTTCTTGCCACCAAAGTGGATAACCTGACATTTATCCACATTAAATTGCATCTGCCATGAATTTGCCCACTCACCTAAACTATCCGAGTCACCCTGCATCCTCTTAGCATCCTCCTCACAGCTAACACTGCCACCCAGCTTCGTGTCAACCTGGTGAGACTGGGAATGAGATGGTCTCTTTATTGCACAAAGATAAAAACTGCCACGCATCCACACAGACCCTCACAAATTCATGCACAGCCATACTTAGACGCGGGTTCGTACCATCAAGCAGACATTCGCCCTCGGACACACAAACACCTTTCAGACATTAATACACACTTACATACAGATTCACACTTGCAGACTCACACCCACAGTAGGTCTCTCACAAACTAACACACACATGCACACACACACACACACACACACACACACACACACACACACACACACACACACACACACACACACACACACACACACACACACACACACACGCACACATACTCACACACACACACGTGTACAGGACGCCGGGGCTACTCACAGACCGGTGTACACATATACAACTATAACACAGTGGTTAGCACAACACTATTGCAGCTTGGGATGTCAGGGCTGGGAGTTCAATCCCGACGGCCACTCAGCAGTTTCTGCATCCTCCCCGTAAAACACCTGAGGTTTCTTCAGATGCTCTGGTCTGCACCCACCCGCCCCCCCCCCCCGCCACCAAACCAAAGATGTTGAGATTAATTGATTGCTGTAAATTGTCCTATGATTTGGCTAAGGTTTAACTGGCAGGTTACTGGGCTGGGTGGCTCCAAGAGCCAGGAAGATCCATTCCATACTGAATAAATAGATAGACAAAATATAAATAAATGAATAAATGAAACAGAAAGAAATCCACCCAATCAGAGGACATGAAGGCAGAATGGGATAGCACAGAAACAGGCCCTTCAGCCCACAATGTCTCTGCTGAACATGACACAAATCCAAGCTACTCCCTTCTGCCTGTTCCATATCCCAGCAAGCCATGTGCCACTCACCTTAAATACAAGCCCTCTAGTGTTAGACATCCTGACCCTGGGGACCCCTCCCCTCTCCATAATCTTGGTCAAGTACTATCAGCCTGTGCGGCTCCACAGAAGGCAACTCGAGTCTGCCCAGCTTCCCCTTTTCGCTCAAACCCTCTAATCTGGGCAGCATCCTGGAGAACTCCTTCTGCGCCCTCTCCGAAACCTTCACAATTCTCCTGCAAGGAGGTGACCGGAAGCGAAAGCAGTACTCCAGATGAAGCCTAACTGAAGCTTTGTACAGCTGCACTGTGACTTCCTGGCTGTTACGCTCAGCATCCTGACTTGAGGGCAAGCACGCCATGTGCTGCATTTACCATCCTGTCTACTAATGTTAACACTTTCAGGGAACTGCGTCTCTCTACTACAACACCGTTCAGGCTCCTGCCATTAACTGCCCCTTTACATTTCATCTCCCAAAGTTCAACCCCTCACATTTGTCCCAATTAAACTCCACAGGCCATTTCTCCAACCAAATTTTTAATTAGAACTACCCCTCACACAGTGAGACACTCCCTCCTCACTGCCCCTCGGTCAGAGCTTCCTCTCTCCTCATCACCCCACCGCGCTCCCTCCTCACCACCCCTCCCACAGCACTCCCTCCTCACCCCCTCCCACAGCACTCCCCCCTCACCCCCTCCCACAGCATGGTGATCCGTTCTCTCTGCCCCTCCCACAGCACTCTCTCCTCACCCCCTCCCACAGCACTCCCTCCTCACCCCCTCCCACAGCACTCCCTCACCACCCCCTCCCACATCACTCCCTCCTCACCCCCTCCCACATCACTCTCTCCTCACCCCCTCCCACAGCACTCCCTCACCACCCCCTCCCACAGCACTCCCTCCTCAACCCCTCCCACAGCACTCCCCCCTCACCCCCTCCCACAGCATGGTGATCCGTTCTCTCCGCCCCTCACACAGCACCCCCCCACCCCCTCCCACAGCATGGTGATCCGTTCTCTCCGACCCTCCCACAGCACTCCCCCCTCACCCCCTCCCACAGCACTCCCCCCTCACCCCCTCCCACAGCACTCCCTCCTCACCCCCTCCCACAGCACTCCCTCACCACCCCCTCCCACAGCACTCTCTCCTCACCCCATCCCACAGCACTCCCTCACCACCCCCTCCCACATCACTCCCTCCTCACCCCCTCCCACATCACTCTCTCCTCACCCCCTCCCACATCACTCCCTCCTCACCCCCTCCCACATCACTCCCTCCTCACCCCCTCCCACAGCACTCCCCCCTCACCCCCTCCCACAGCATGGTGATCCGTTCTCTCCGCCCCTCACACAGCACCCCCCCCACCCCCTCCCACAGCATGGTGATCCGTTCTCTCCGACCCTCCCACAGCACTCCCCCCTCACCCCCTCCCACAGCATGGTGATCCGTTCTCTCCGCCCCTCACACAGCACCCCCCCCACCCCCTCCCACAGCACTTCCTCACCACCCCCTCCCACAGCACTCTCTCCTCACCCCCTCCCACAGCACTCCCTCCTCACCCCCTCCCACAGCACTCCCTCCTCATCCCCTCCCACCTCACTCCCTCCTACAGCACTCCCTCACCACCCACTCCCACAGCATTCCCTCCTCACCCCCTCCCACAGCACTCCCTCACCACCCCCTCCCACAGCACTCCCCCCTCACCCCCTCCCACAGCACTCCCTCACCACCCCCTCCCACAGCACTCTCTCCTCACCCCCTCCCACAGCCCTCCCACCTCACCCCATCCCACAGCACTCTCTCCTCACCCCCTCCCCCCTCACCCCCTCCCACAGTCCTCCCACCTCACCCTCTCCCACAGCACTCCCTCCTCACCCCCTCCCACAGCACTCCCTCCTCATCCCCTCCCACAGCACTCCCTCCTCATCCCCTCCCACCTCACTCCCTCCTACAGCACTCCCTCACCACCCCCTCCCACAGCACTCCCTCCTCACCCCCTCCCACAGCATTCCCTCCTCACCCCCTCCCACAGCACTCCCACCTCACCCCCTCCCACAGCATTGCCTCCTCACGCCTCCCACCTCACCCCCTCCCACAGCACTCCCTCCTCACCCCCTCCCACATCACTCCCTCCTCACCCCCTCCCACATCACTCCCTCCTCACCCCCTCCCACATCACTCCCTCCTCACCCCCTCCCACATCACTCCCTCCTCACCACCCCCTCCCACATCACTCCCTCCTCACCCCCTCCCACATCACTCTCTCCTCACCCCCTCCCACAGCACTCCCTCACCACCCCCTCCCACAGCACTCGCTCCTCACCCCCTCCCACAGCACTCTCTCCTCACCCCCTCCCACAGCACTCCCTCACCACCCCCTCCCACAGCACTCCCTCCTCACCCCCTCCCACAGCACTCCCCCCTCACCCCCTCCCACAGCATGGTGATCCGTTCTCTCCGCCCCTCACACAGCACCCCCCCACCCCCTCCCACAGCATGGTGATCCGTTCTCTCCGACCCTCCCACAGCACTCCCCCCTCACCCCCTCCCACAGCATGGTGATCCGTTCTCTCCGCCCCTCACACAGCACCCCCCCCACCCCCTCCCACACCACTTCCTCACCACCCCCTCCCACAGCACTCTCTCCTCACCCCCTCCCACAGCACTCCCTCCTCACCCCCTCCCACAGCACTCCCTCCTCATCCCCTCCCACCTCACTCCCTCCTACAGCACTCCCTCACCACCCACTCCCACAGCATTCCCTCCTCACCCCCTCCCACAGCACTCCCTCACCACCCCCTCCCACAGCACTCCCCCCTCACCCCCTCCCACAGCACTCCCTCACCACCCCCTCCCACAGCACTCTCTCCTCACCCCCTCCCACAGCCCTCCCACCTCACCCCATCCCACAGTACTCTCTCCTCACCCCCTCCCCCCTCACCCCCTCCCACAGCCCTCCCACCTCACCCTCTCCCACAGCACTCCCTCCTCACCCCCTCCCACAGCACTCCCTCCTCATCCCCTCCCACATCACTCCCTCCTCATCCCCTCCCACCTCACTCCCTCCTACAGCACTCCCTCACCACCCCCTCCCACATCACTCCCTCCTCACCCCCTCCCACAGCACTCCCACCTCACCCCCTCCCACAGCACTCCCACCTCACCCCCTCCCACAGCACTCCCTCCTCACCCCCTCCCACCCCACCCCCTACCACAGCACTCCCTCCTCACCCCCTCCCACAGCATTGCCTCCTCACCCCTCCCACCTCACCCCCTCCCACAGCACTCCCTCCTCACCCCCTCCCACAGCACTCCCACCTCACCCCCTCCCACAGCACTCCCTCCTCACCCCCTCCCACCCCACCCCCTACCACAGCACTCCTTCCTCACCCCCTTCCCTCCACACTCCCTCCTCACCCCTTCCCACTCCACACTCCCTCCACACTCCCTCCTCACCCCCTTCCCTCCACACTCCCTCCAAACTCCCTCCTCAACCCCTTCCCACTGCATTTCCTCCACACTCCCACCTCAACCCCTTTCCTCCACACTCCCTCCTCACCCCTTCCCACTCCACACTCCCTCCTCACCCCTTCCCACTCCACACTCCCTCCACACTCGCTCCTCAACCCCTTTCCTCCACACTCCCTCCTCACCCCTTCCCACTCCACACTCCCTCCACACTCCCTCCTCATGCCTTTCCCACTGTGTTCCCTCCACACTCCCTCTTCACCCCCTTCCCTCCACAATCTCTCCTCAACCCTTCCCCACTCCACTCCCTCCACACTCCCTCGTCACCCCTTCCCTCCACACTCCCTCATCACCCCTTCCCTCCACACTCCCTCCTCAACCCCTTCCCTCCACACTCTCTCCTCAACCCCTCCCCACTCAACTCCCTCCACACTCCCTCGTCACCCCTTCCCTCCACACTCCCTCCTCAATCCCTTCCCACTCCACACCCTCCACACTCCCTCCTCAACCCCTTCCCACTGCATTCCATCCACAGTCCCTCCTCAACCCCTTCCCACTGCATTTCCTCCACACTCCCTCCTCAACCCCTTCCCACCCACTCCCTCCACACTCCCTCCTCAACCCCTTCCCACCCACTCCCTCCACACTCCCTCCTCAACCCCTTCCCACTCCACTCCCTCCTCAACCCCTTCCCACTCCACTCACTCCACACTCCCTCCTCAACCCCTTCCCACCACACTCCTTCCACACTCCCTCCTCAACCCCTTCCCATTCTTCTCCCTCCACACTCCCTCCTCAACCCCTTCCCACCACACTCCCTCCACACTCCCTCCTCAACCCCTTCCCACCACACTCCTTCCACACTCCCTCCTCAACCCCTTCCCATTCTTCTCCCTCCACACTCTCTCCTCAACCCCTTCCCACTGCATTCCATCCACAGTCCCTCCTCAACCCCTTCCCACTGCACTCCCTCTACACTCCCTCCTCAACCCCTTCCCACCCACTCCCTCCACACTCCCTCCTCAACCCCTTCCCACCCACTCCCTCCACACTCCCTCCTCAAACCCATCCCACCCACTCCCTCTGCACTCCCTCCTCAACCTCTTCCCACTCCACCCTCTCCAGACTCCCTCCTCAACCCCTTCCCACTCCACTCCCTCCACACTCCCTCCTCAACCCCTTCCCACCACATTCCTTCCACACTCCCTCCTCAACCCCTTCCCACCACACTCCCTCCACACTCCCTCCTCAACCCCTTCCCATTCTTCTCCCTCCACACTCCCTCCTCAACCCCTTCCCACCACACTCCCTCCACACTCCCTCCTCAACCCCTTCCCACCACACTCCTTCCACACTCCCTCCTCAACCCCTTCCCATTCTTCTCCCTCCACACTCTCTCCTCAACCCCTTCCCACTGCATTCCATCCACAGTCCCTCCTCAACCACTTCCCACTGCACTCCCTCCACACTCCCTCCTCAACCCCTTCCCACCCACTCCCTCCACACTCCCTCCTCAAACCCATCCCACCCACTCCCTCTGCACTCCCTCCTCAACCTCTTCCCACTCCACCCTCTCCACACTCCCTCCTCAACCCCTTCCCACTCCACTCCCTCCACACTCCCTCCTCAACCCCTTCCCACCACACTCCTTCCACACTCCCTCCTCAACCCCTTCCCACCACACTCCCTCCACACTCCCTCCTCAACCCCTTCCCACCACACTCCCTCCACACTCCATCCTCAACCCCTTCCCATTCCACTCCCTCCACACTCCCTCCTCAACCCCTTAGCACTGCACTCCCCCCACACTCCCTCCTCAACTCCTCCTCACTGCACTCCCTCCTCACCCCTTACCATTCCACTCCCTCCACACTCCCTCCTCAACCCCTTAGCTCTGCACTCCCCCACACTCCCTCCTCAACCCCTCCTCACTGCACTCCCTCCTCACCCCTTCCCACTCCACTCCCTCCACGCTCCCTCCTCAACCCCTTAGCTCTGCACTCCCTCCTCAACCACCCCCCAGCGTCACTCCATCAGCCCACCTCCTCGATCATTCTAATTGCTACATCTCCCACTGACATTCCAAACAGAACCCCCTCTCCAATAAAGAGTGATTATTAAAATACAGTCAGTCACGGTTACTAAACACTGGGGATGTTTTGTGCTAATCACAACGCTCCCACAAAGAGTGAAAAGTGCTCTGTCAGAGCGTTTTGCATGATGTTGTGGTCAGGTAGACCGGGGAACTGGGAACTCCCCAAACCTAAACACAACTCAAGTAGATACTTGCATTCCACCATCTGCTCTTGAAGTAAGCTCGGCCATGAAGTTCAGAGCAGCAAACATCCAGGTCAGTGAAACAAACGCCGGTCGAAACCCTTTCCACAATCAGACTTTGTCAGGTCGAACGTTGCTGATGTCCTGGGGAGACACAGGTCAAACGGGTGCTCGGTTTAGCTCTCGCCCCGGGGTGCAATGGCTGGGCGGGCACTGGCCTGGCCAGGTGGAACGGTGGCTGGTTTGGGAGGTGGGTGGAGACCAGGAAGGGAATGCTGTGGGAGGGGTGGTGAGTGAGCACTGTGGGAGGGGCAGTAAGGAAGGAGCAATGTGCTGTGGGAGGGGGTGGTGAGGCGGGATGCACTATGGGAGGGGCAGGGAGAAGGGAGCGCTGTGGGAGGGGGTGAGTAGATAGTGGTACTGGAGGGGTGGTGAGGAGTGAGCACTGTGGGAGGGGCAGTGAGGAGGGAACAATGTGCTGTGGGGGGGTGAGTGGGTAGTACTATGCGAAGGGTGCTGAGAGGGAGCATTGTGTTGTGGAAGGGATGTTCAGGAGGGAGCGTTGTCGGAGGGGCCGGTGAGGAGGAAGTGCTGTGGGAGGGGGTGAGCAGACAGCACTGTGGGAGGGGAGGTGAGTGAACACTGTGGGTGGGGCGGTGGGGGAGGAACACTGGGTGGGGCAGTGAGGAGGGAACACTGTGGGAGGGGTTGAGGAGGGAACACTGTGGGAGGGGGTGAGGAGGGAACACTGTGGGAGGGGCGGGGGGGAGGAACACTGGCTGGGGTGGTGAGGAGGGAGCACTGTGGGAGGGGGCAGTGAGGAGGGAACTGTGGGAGCGGGTGGTGAAGAGGGAACACTGTGGGAGGGACAGTGAGGAGGGAATGCTGTGGGTGGGGTGGTGAGGAGGGAACACTGTGGGAGGGGTGAGGAGGGAACACTGTGGGAGGGGGCAGTGAGGAGGGAACTGTGGGAGCGGGTGGTGAAGAGGGAACACTGTGGGTGGGGTGGTGAGAAGGGAACACTGTGGGAGGGGCGGTGAGGAGGGAACGCTGCGGGTGGGGTGAGGAGGGAACACTGTGGGAGGGGCATTCAGGAATGAACACTGTGGGAGCGGGTGGTGAAGAGGGAAAACTGTGGGAGGGACGGTGAGGAGGGAACGCTGTGGGTGGGGTGGTGAGGAGGGAACACTATGGGAGGGGTGAGGAGGGAACACTGTGGGAGGGGCGTTCAGGAGTGAACACTGTGGGAGCAGGTGGTGAGGAGGGAACACTGTGGGAGGGGGCGGTGAGGAGGTAGTACTGTGGGAGGGGCAATGAGAAGGGAGCGCTGTGGGAAGGAACACTGTGGGAAGGGTGGTGAGAAGGGAGCAATGTGCTGTGAGGGGGCAGTGGGGAAGAAGCGACCCGCTGTGGGAGGGGAGGTGAGTAGGGAGTGCTATGGGGAGGGGTGGTAAAGAGGGAGTAACGTGTTATGGTTGGGGGGTCGTGAGAAAGGAACATTGTGCTGTGGGAGGGGGTGACATGCAGAGTGCGGCGTACTGTGGGGAGCATTAGGTCCATTCGTCGCTCCCACAACACTCCCTCCTCACCACCCAGCCCCTTGAATTCTCCACAACTAACCATCCAGCAATACTCCCCTCAGTGCCCCCCTTGACTGCTCCACCATCCAAGACCACAGCCACACTCCCCTCAATGCCCTGTCCCAGCCCTCTGTCTGTCACCTTCCACACCCACAGGTCTATCCAGCTTACCCTTAGTGGGAGAGTGTCCCATCACTTGGCCATTTCTCCAGGGTAGGTACATCCTCTTCCTCCTCCCTCCCAGACCTTGACACCATAAACCACAGGTATGAGACTCCCACCCCGAGGATACACCACCAACTCCAACTCCCTGTGTCTACCATTGGATGTCGACAGATATCTATGGTATCCCCTCTCATATAGAGCCCCAGTTTACTCCCCGTCTTGGGAACAATTTGGGTGAACCTACATTACATCCTCTACTTTCTCAGGAGGTCCTGTCGACCCAAACCAATTTTTATCCATGCATCACAGAAAGTTCAAAGTTCAAAGTAAAGTTACTATCTAAGTAAATTTACGTCACCATATACAGCACATCGCTGAGAATAACTTTCTTGCGGGCATTCACAGTGAGAGAAAAAGAAGAAATATATGCTGTAATAATAATACAAAAATTATCAGAAATACATAATAAAAGACCAACAAATTCAAGACGATAAATGCAGAAAATGCCAAGAGAAACCAGAAACAATCCAACACGTTACGGGATCCTGCAGCAGTTTAACTCAATCTGTTTACTTACACAGGCACAATCAAGTGGCAAATGTCATTCACCAAAATCTTGCTTTAAAATACAAATTCATTAAAGACACCATACCTCACTATAAATACAAGCCTGATCCAGTTTTAGAGTCAGAATCCTACAAACTACATTACGACCAATCCATTATCACATAATGAATAATCCACCCTGCAATTTGAGAGGGAGAAACTAAAGTCAGATGTATCCGTACTACAATGCAGTAAAGAGAATTATGCTGGCATGAGAGAGGAGCTGGCTAAAGCGATGGGAAGGGGCCACTAGCAAGGATGATGGCACATCAGCAACGGATGGACTTTCTGGGAGCAAATCAAAAGGCACAAAATAGATACATCCAAGAGAAGTATTCTAAAGGCAGGATGACGAAATTGTGGCTGACAAAGGAAGTCTGAGACAGCATAGAAGTAAAATAGTGGGAAGTGAGAGGATTGGGAAACTTTTAAAAACAAATAGAATGCAACCAAAAATACCATAAGGAGGGAAAAGATGAAAATATGAAGGTAAGCTAGCCAATAATATAAAAGAGCATACCAAAGTTTTTTTCAGATATATAAAGAGTGAGAGAGAGGTGAGAATAAATATTGGCATGTGGGTGATAACGCTGGAGAAGTAGTAATGGAGAAGAAGGAAAAGAAGGATGAACTGAACATGTGCTTTGCATCTCTTCGCTGTGGAAGACACCAGCAGTATGCCAGAGTTCGAGAGTGTCAGGGGCAGAAGCAAATGCAGTTGCTATTACTATGGAGAAAGTGCTTGGGAAACTGAAAAGTCTGCAGTAGATAAGTCACCTGGACCAGACTGACTACACCCCAGGGTTCTGAAAGAGGGGGCTGAAGAGATTGTGGAGGCATTAGTAGTGATCTTTCAAGAGTCACTAGATTCTGGTATGGTTCTGGACGAATGGAAAATTGCAACTGTCCCTCCACTCTTCAAGAAGGGAGAGAGGCAGAAGAAAGGAAAATATACTCCAGGTAGCCTGGTCTCTGTTGCAGGGAAGATGTTGAAGTTGATTGTTAAGGATGTGATTTTGGGGTACCGGGGGCACATGATAAAATAAACCAAAGGCAGCATGGTTTTCTCGAGAGGAAATCTTGCCTGATAAATCTTGGAATTCTTTGAGGAAATAGCAAGTAGGAAGGACAAAGGAGAATCGGTGGATATTGTGTACTTGGACTTCCAGGAGGCCTTTGACAAGTTGCCACACATGAGGCTGCGTGTGGAGTTTTGGTCACTAGCCTATAGAAAAATGTCAATAAGATTGAAAGAGTACAGAGAAAATGTACAGGGATGTTGCCGGGGCTGGAAGACTAGATTAGGAAATATTCAATAGATTAGAACATAGAAATTTCTTGGAACATGGAAGACTGAGGGGAGATTTGATAGAGGTATGCAAAATAACGAGGGTATAGATCGGGTAAATGCGAACAGGCTTTTTCCACTGAGGTTGGGTGGGACTACAACCAGAGGTCATGGATTAACTGTGAAAGGTGAAAAGTTTAAGGGGAACATGAGGCGAAACTTCTTCACCTAGAGGGCCATGAGAGTGTGGAATGATCTGCCGGTGCAAGTGGTGCATGCAAGCTTGATTTCAGCATTTAAGAGGAGTTTGGATAGGTACATGAATGGTAGGGGTAAAGAGAGCCATGGTTCTGGTGCAGGTCGCATACACACACACACACACGCGACATTTCCTATGCTGGGGGGGCATCTAGGACCAGAGGGTGCAGCCTCAGAAAAGAGGGATGTCCATTTAGAACAGAGGTGAGGAGGAATTTCTTTAGCCCGAGGATGGTGAATCTGTGGAATTCATTGCCACAGATGGCTGTGGAGGCCAAGTCATTGGGTATATTTAAAGCGGAGTTTGATAGGTTCTTGATTAGTAAGACCGTCAAAGTTTAGAGGAAGAAGGCAGGAGAATGGAATTGGGAGGGATAATAAATCAGAGTTGATGAGCTGAATGGCCTAATTCTGCTCCTATACTCAAGGACACATACGCACACTGCAATGACGTTTATAGAGATTAAGAGGGAGGACAGTCAGCTTTTTGTTCTCCCAGAGCACAAAAATTAGGCATGACTGCGCAGGTGTGTGGACGTCAGCGAGTTAGACTGCAGGAAGAGTTTAAAAGTTCATTTTCTGTTCAGCGGTTTGATCGAGGCATGACTGCGCAGGCACATGGACGTCAGCGAGTTAAACCAGTGGGAAGAATTTAAAAAGAAGACGGCTTTATTGAGCGGGTGTATAGGTAGAGGGAGTCGGAGTAGGAGGGCTTTGGTCCAATGGGGCTTCGACGCTAACGGGTCTAGGTGAGATAAGTTACTTGTGAAGAATAGGAACCGGAAGTATGTCTGTGAGGCCGGTGTTCTGTACTGGGTGTCAGACGTGGGATGTCTGGGAGACTCCCAGCCTCCAAGCCGGGTGCGTCGAACTGCAACTCCTTAGGAACCGGGTTAGGGAACTGGAGATGAGCTCGATGATGTTCGTTTGATCAGGGAAAGTGAAGAGGTGATAGAAGGAACTATGGGAAAGTAGTCACACTGAGGCCTTGGGAGACAGATAAATGGGTAACAGTCAGGAGAGGGAAGGGAATAGTCAGGTACTAGAGAGTACCCATGTGGCTGTCCCCCTTAACAATAAGTACTCCTGTTTGAGCACTGCTGGGGGGAACGGCCTACTTGGGGGAAGCAACAGTGGCCGCGCCTCCAGCACAGAGTCTGGCCCTGTGGCTCAGAAGTGTAGGGAAAGGAAGAAGGCAGCAGTAATAGGGGACTCTTTAGTTAGAGGGTCAGACAGGCAATTCTGTGGCTGCAGGAAAGAAACGCGGATGGTCGTTTGTCTCCCAGTGCCAGGGTCCGGGATGTTCTGATCGCGTCCACGATATCCTGAAGTGTGAAGGTGAACAGCCAGAGGTCATGGCACATATTGGTACCTAAGACATAGGTAGGTGGGAGGTCCTGAAAACAGACTACAGGGAGTGAGGAAGAAAGTTGAGAAGCAGAACCTCAAAGGTAGTAATCTCGGGATTACTGCCTGTGCCACGTGACAGTGAGTATAGGAATAGAATGAGGTGGAGGATAAATGCGTGGCTGAGGGATTGGAGCAGGAGGCAGGGATTCAGATTTCTGGATAATTGGGACCTCTTTTGAGGCAGGCGTGACTTGTACAAAAAGGACGGGTTACACTTGAATCCTAGGGGGACCAATATCCTGGCAGGGATGTTTGCTAAGGCTATTGGGGAGAGTTTAAACTAGAATTGTTGGGGGACTGAAGAGACGGTTGGCTCACAAATTGAGAAAGCTTGTAGACAGTGTGAGAGGGAGGATAGGCAGGTGATAGAGAAAGGATACACACAGACTGGTGGTTTGTGTCTATTTTAATGCAAGAAGTATTACGAACAAAGCGGATGAGCTTAGAGCATGGATCTGTACTTGGAGCGACGATGTTGTGGCCATTACAGAGACTTGGATGGCTCAGGGGCAGGAATGGCTACAGGGGCAGGAATGAGTACCAGGCTTAGATGTTTCAGAAAGGACAGGGAGGGAGGCAAAAGAGGTGGGGGCGTGGCACTGTTGATCAGAGATAGTGACACACCTGCAGAAAAGGAGGAAGTCATGGAGGGATTGTCTACGGAGTCTCTGTGGATGGAAGTTAGGAATAGGAAGGGGTCAATATCTCTTCTGGGTGTTTTTTATAGACCACCCAATAGTAACAGGGACATCAAGGAGCAGATAGGGAGTCAGATTCTAGAAAGATGCAATAATAACAGGATGGTCGTGGTGGGAGATTTTAATTTCCCCAATATTGATTGGCATCTCCCTGGAGCAAGGGGTTTAGATGGAGTGGAGTTTGTTAGGTGTGTTCAGGAAGGTTTCTTGACACAATATGTAGATAAGCCTCCAAGAGGAGTGACTGTACTTGATCTGGTATTGGGAAATGAACCTGGTCAGGTGTCAGGTCTCTCAGTGGGAGAGCATTCTGGAGACAGTGATCACAATTTCTCCTTTACCATCGGGATAGGAACAGACGAGTTAAGAGAGTATTTAATTGGAATAAGAGGAAATATGAAGCTATCAGGCAGAACTTGGAAGCATAAACTGGGAACAGATGTTCTCAGGGAAAAATATGACAGAAATGTGGCAAATGTTCAGGGGACACAAGGAAATCTGCAGACGCTGGAAATTCAAACAACACACACATCTTTCCCTCCCCCCTCTCTGCTTTCCACAGGGATCGCTCCCTACACGACTCCCTTATCCACTCGTCTCCCCCAACCCTTCCCTATCTCCCTCCCGGTACTTATCCTTGTAAGTGGAACAAGTGCCACACATGCCCTTACACTTCCTCCCTCACCACCTTCGGTGGGAAGGATGGGGGGGACGAATGGACAAGGGAGTCGCGTAGGGAGCGATCCCTGTGGAAAGCAGAAAGGGGGAGAAGGGAAAGATGTGCTTGGTGGTGGGATCCCGTTGGAGGTGGCAGAAGTTATGGAGAATTATATTTTGGACCCAGAGGCTGGTGGGTGGTAGGTGAGGACAAGGGGAATCCTATCCCTAGTGGGGTGGTGGGAGGATGGAGTGAGAGCATATGTGCGTGAAATGGGAGAGATGCATTTGAGAGCAGAGTTGATAGTGGAGGAAGGGAAGCCCCTTTCTTTAAAAAAGGAAGACATCTCCTTTGTCCTGGAATGAAAGGCCTTATTCTGAGAGCAGATGTGGCGGAGATGGAGGAATTGCGAGAAGGGGTTGGTATTTTTGCAAGAGACAGGGTGGGAAGAGGAATAGTCCAGATAGCTGTGAGAGTCTGTAGGCTTATTGTAGACATCAATAGATAAGCTGTCTCCAAAGATAGAGACAGAAAGATCAAGAAAGGGGAGGGAGGTGTCAGAAACGGACCAGGTAAATTTGAGGGCAGGGTGAAAGTTGGAGGCAAAGTTAATGAAGTCAACGAGCTCAGCATGCGTGCAGGAAGCAGTGCCAATGCAGTCGTCGATGTAGCGAAGGAAAAGTCGGGGACGGATACCAGTATAGGCTTGGAACATGGACTGTTCCACAAAGCCAACAAAAATGCAGGCATAGCTGGGACCCATACGGGTGCCCATTGCTACACCTTTAGTTTGGAGGAAGTGGGAGGAGCCAAAGGAGAAATTATTAAGAGTAAGGACTAATTCCAGTAGACAGAGGAGAGTAGTGGTACAGGGGAACCGGTTAGGTCTGGAATGTTCAGGGGATATTTGCGTGGTGTTCTGCATAGGTACGTCCCAGTGAGACAGGGAAAGGATGGTAGGGTACAGGAACCATGGTGCACAAAGACTGTTGAAAATCTAATCAACGAGAAAAGTAAAGCTTACAAAAAGTTCAAAAAACTAAGTAATGATAGAGAACTAGAAAATTATAAGGCAAGCAGGAAGGAACTTAAAAATGAAATTAGGAGAGCCAGAAGGGGCCATGAGAAGGCCTTGGCGGACAGGGTTAAGGAAAACCCCAAGGCATTCTACCAGTATGTAAAGAGTGAGAGGATAAGACGTGAGATTATAGGACCAATCAATTCTGACAGCGGAAAAGTGTGTATGGAACCGCAGGAGATGGCGGAGGTACTTAATGAGAACTTTGCTTCAGTATTCACTACGGAAGAGGATCTTGGCAATTGTAGGGATGACTTACAGCGGACTGAAAAGCTTCAGCATATAGACATTAAGAAAGAGGATGTGCTGGAGCTTTTGGAAAGCATCAAGTTGGATAAGTCAACGGGACCGGATGAGATATACCCCAGGCTACTGTGGGAGGTGAAGGAAGAGATTGCTGAGCCTCTGGCAAAGATATTTACATCAACAATGGGTTCGGGAGAGGTTCCAGAGGATTGGAGGGTTGCAGTTGTTGTTCCCTTATTCGAGAAAGGGAGTAAAGATAGCCCAAGAAATTATAGATCAGTGAGTCTTACTTCAGTGGTTGGTAAGTTGATGGAGAAGTTCCTGAGAGGTAGGATTTATGAACATTTGGAGAGGCATAATATGATTAGGAATAATCAGCATGGCTTTGTCAAAGGCAGGTCGTGCCTTACGAGCCTGATTGAATTTTTTGAGGATGTGACTAAACACGTTGATGAAGGAAGAGCAGTGGGTGTAGTGTATATGGATTTCAGCAAGGCATTTGATAAGGTACCCCATGCAAGGCTTACTGTGAAAGTAAGGAGGTGTGGGATCCAAGGAGACCTTGCTTTGTGAATCCAGAACTGGCTTGCCCACAGAAAGGAAAGAGTGTTTGTAGACAAGTCATAATTTGCATGGAGGTCGGTGACCAGTGGTGTGCCTTGGGAATCTGTTCTGGGACCCCTTCTCTTTGTGATTTTCTCAAATGACCTGGATGAGGAAGTGGAGGGATGGATTAGTAAATTTGCTGATGACACAAAGGTTGGGGTTGTTGTGGATAGTGTGGAGGGCTGTCAGAGGTCACAGTGGGACATTGATAAGATGCAAAACTGGGCTGAGAAGTGGCAGATGGAGTTCAACCCAGATAAGTGTGAGGTGGTTAATTTTAGTAGGTTAAATATGATGACAGAATATGGTATTAATGGAAAGACTCTTAGCAGTGTGGAGGATCAGAGGGATCTTGGGGTCCGAGTCCATAGGACACTCAAAGCTGCTGCAAAGGTTGACTCTGTGGTTAAAAAGGCATACGGTGCTTAGAAAAATAGAGGGTTATAGGTAACCCGAGGTAATTTGTAAGGTAAGTACATATTCAGCACAGCATTGTGGGCCAAATGGACTGTATTGTGCTGTAGGTTTTCTGTATTTGTATGTTACTAGAGGACGTGAATTTAATTTATAACTGGAAATATTTAAAGAAGATGTGTGGGGCAGGGTTGTTTTCACACCGTGAAATGTGTACCTGGAATGTGCTGCTGAGGCTGGTGGTGGAGGCAGGGACGGTAACAGTGGCCTCAGGCAGGTCAGAGAGGGATAGGGAGCAGGTACATGCATGGGATTGGTATGGATTAGCACGAGCAGAGGAGGCAGAATGGCCTGTTTCTTCAGTGTACAACTCTATCAGAGATAAGACTCTTTCGTGGCATGTTATCAAAACCATCAGGAAGTCTGTGTAGGCCACAACTAGAGCATTATGGTTATCATTCGATCGGTGACATCAGTGGAAATTTTCTGTCAACTTGATCAGACACAATTTTCCTTTTACAAAAGGAAAATGCTGCCTGGCCTGAATTAGTCAACATTCAGATAATAGTTAAACCTATCATGATTAAAGATTGGAGTATCTGGAACGAGATATGCGGATTAATACAAGGCTGTGGGAGAAAGTAGAAGAGGACATTTGTATGGGGCCCGTGGTGAGAATGCGCAAGAGTGGCATTGGTTTGAGAACTGATACAGGCCTGCGTGAGAACGTGGGCAGTAGGATTAGTTTGAGGACTGATAAAGGCCTGTAGTGAGAACATGGGACAGTGGCATTAATTTGAGGACTGACACAGGCCTGTGGTGAGAACGCGGGCAGTGGGATTAATTTGAGGACTGACACAGGTCTGTGGTGAGAGCACGGGACAGTGGCATTAATTTGACGACCGATACAGGCCTGTAGTGACAGGACAGGACAGTGGAATTAGTTTGAGGACTGAATCAGGCCTGTGGTGAGAGCACGGGACAGTGGTATTAATTTGAGGACTGAGTAGCATTAAGTAGGGCTGCCAACTGTCCCGTATTAGCTGGGATATCCCGTATATTGGGCTAAATTAGTTTGTCCCATACAGGACCACCCTTGTCCCATATTTCCCCCACTAAGTAGAGCTTTCCAATGAAATGGCTCGTAAGGCGAAATGGCGTAAAGTGAAGAAGCAATTACCATTAATTCATATGGGAAAAATTTTTGAGCATTCCCAGACCCAAAGAATAACCTACCAAATCATACCAAATAACACATAAAACCTAAAGTAACACTAACATATAATAAAAGCAGGAATGATATGATAAATACACAGCCTATATAAAGTAGAAATAATGTATGTACAGTGTAGTTTCACTTAACTGAATCGGGAAGATTAAACACAAACCGATTTGTAATAGAAAATCTAACGCATGCGCACACAGGTGCCCGCGCAAGGCTTCATGGTCATGGTGGTCTTTCTCAGGGTAAACACAAGTGTCCCGTATTTGACTGCTACTTTTGTCCGTTATTTGGGAGTGAGAAAGTTGGCAACCCCAGATACAGGCCTGTGGTGAGAGGAGGGGTCAGTGGGATTAGTTTGGTGACTGTGGGGAGGGATGGAGTTGATGGGACATCTGCTTCAGGAGGATGGGTAGAATAGACTCTGGCTTGCTCTGGGAGACGTACATCACAGAATCCTCCATTATCCTCTCTGTTGTTTTATCGGCAGGGCTCACTGACAATTATCCTGCTCCTCGGACTCCGAGCAGTCAGCGCAGGTAAACACCTCACCACCACTCCCCGATCATTCCCTCCTCACCAGCCCTCCCCGATCATTCCCTCCCCACCACCCCTCCCAGATCATTCCCCCTTCACCACCCCTCCCAGATCATTCCCCCTTCACCACCCCTCTACGATCATTCCCTCTACCACTCCTCCCCGATCATTCCCTCCTCACCACCCCTCCCCGATCATTCCCTCCTCACCACCCCTCCCAGATCATTCCCTCCTCACCAGCCCTCCCCGATCATTCCCTCCTCACCACCCCTCCCAGATCATTCCCCCTTCACCACCCCTCCCCGATCATTCCCTCCTCACCACCCCTCCCCGATCATTCCCTCCTCACCACCCCTCCCCGATCATTCCCTCCTCACCACCCCTCCCCGATCATTCCCTCCTCACCACCCCTCCCCGATCATTCCCTCTTCACCACCCCTCCCCGATCATTCCCTCCTCACCACCCCTCCCCGATCATTCCCCCTTCACCACCCCTCCCAGATCATTCCCTCCTCACCACCCCTCCCAGATCATTCCCTCCTTCACCACCCCTCCCCGATCATTCCCTCCTCACCACCCCTCCCCGATCATTCCCCCTTCACCACCCCTCCCCGATCATTCCCCCTTCACCACCCCTCCCCGATCATTCCCTCCTCACCACCCCTCCCCGATCATTCCCCCTTCACCACCCCTCCCCGATCATTCCCTCCTCACCACCCCTCCCAGATCATTCCCCCTTCACCACCCCTCCCCGATCATTCCCCCTTCACCACCCCTCCCCGATCATTCCCTCCTCACCACCCCTCCCCGATCATTCCCCCCTTCACCACCCCTCCCCAATCATTCCCGCTTCACCACCCCTCCCCGATCATTCCCTCCTCACCACCCCTCCCCGATCATTCCCTCCTCACCACCCCTCCCAGATCATTCCTTCCTCACCAGCTTTCCCAGATCATTCCCTCCTCACCACCCCTCCCCGATCATTCCCCCTTCACCACCCCTCCTTGATCATTCCCTCTTCACCACCCCTCCCCGATCATTCCCTCCTCACCACCCCTCCCAGATCATTCTCTCCTCACCACCCCTCCCAGATCATTCCCCCCTTCACCACCCCTCCCCAATCATTCCCGCTTCACCACCCCTCCCAGATCATTCCTTCATCACCAGCTTTCCCAGATCATTCCCTCCTCACCACCCCCCCGATCATTCCCCCTTCACCACTCCTCCCCGATCATTCCCCCTTCACCACCCCTCCCCGATCATTCCCTCCTCACCACCCCTCCCCGATCATTCCCCCTTCACCACCCCTCCCTGATCATTCCCACTTCACCACCCCTCCCCGATCATTCCCTCCTCACCACCCCTCCCCGATCATTCCCCCCTTCACCACCCCTCCCCAATCATTCCCGCTTCACCACCCCTCCCCGATCATTCCCTTCTCACCACCCCTCCCCGATCATTCCCTCCTCACCACCCCTCCCAGATCATTCCTTCCTCACCAGCTTTCCCAGATCATTCCCTCCTCACCACCCCTCCACGATCATTCCCCCTTCACCACCCCTCCTTGATCATTCCCTCTTCACCACCCCTCCCCGATCATTCCCTCCTCACCACCCCTCCCAGATCATTCCCTCCTCACCACCCCTCCCAGATCATTCCCCCCTTCACCACCCCTCCCCGATCATTCCCTCCTCACCACCCCTCCCCGATCATTCCCCCTTCACTACCCCTCCCAGATCATTCACCACCCCTCCCCAATCATTCCCCGTTCACCACCCCTCCCCGATCATTCCCCTTCACCACCCCTCCCAGATCATTCCCCCTTCACCACCCCTCCCAGATCATTCCCCCTTCACCACCCCTCCCCGATCATTCCCTCCTCACCACCCCTCCCAGATCATTCCCCCTTCACCACCCCTCCCCGATCATTCCCTCCTCACCACCCCTCCCAGATCATTCCTTCCTCACCAGCTTTCCCCGATCATTCCCTCCTCACCACCCCTCCCCGATCATTCCCCCTTCACCACCCCTCCCCGATCATTCCCTCCTCACCACCCCTCCCAGATCATTCCCCCTTCACCACCCCTCCCTGATCATTCCCCCTTCACCACCCCTCCCCGATCATTCCCTCCTCACCACCCCTCCCCGATCATTCCCTCCTCACCACCCCTCCCCAATCATTCCCCGTTCACCACCCCTCCCCGATCATTCCCTCCTCACCACCCCTCCCAGATCATTCCCTCCTCACCACCCCTCCCCGATCATTCCCCCTTCACCACCCCTCCCCGATCATTCCCTCTCACCACCCCTCCCGATCATTCCCCCTTCACCACCCCTCCCAGATCATTCCTTCACCACTCCCGATCATTCCCTCCTCACCACCCCTCCCGATCATTCCCCCTTCACCACCCCTCCCCGATCATTCCCGCTTCACCACCCCTCCCCGATCATTCCCTCCTCACCACCCCTCCCCGATCATTCCCCCTTCACCACCCCTCCCCGATCATTCCCCCCTTCACCACCCCTCCCCGATCATTCCCGCTTCACCACCCCTCCCCGATCATTCCCTCCTCACCACCCCTCCCCGATCATTCCCTCCTCACCACCCCTCCCAGATCATTCCCTCCTCACCACCCCTCCACGATCATTCCCCCTTCAGCACCCCTCCTTGATCATTCCCTCTTCACCACCCCTCCCCGATCATTCCCTCCTCACCACCCCTCCCAGATCATTCCCTCCTCACCACCCCTCCCAGATCATTCCCCCCTTCACCACCCCTCCCCGATCATTCCCTCCTCACCACCCCTCCCCGATCATTCCCCCTTCACTACCCCTCCCCGATCATTCCCCCCACCACCCTTCACCACCCCTCCCCATCATTCCCCCTTCACCACCCCTCCCCGATCATTCCCCCTTCACCACCCCTCCCAGATCATTCCCCCTTCACCACCCCTCCCGATCATTCCCCCTTCACCACCCTCCCCGATCATTCCCTCCTCACCACCCCTCCCAGATCATTCCCTCCTCACCACCCCTCCCCGATCATTCCCCCCTTCACCACCCCTCCCCAATCATTCCCGCTTCACCACCCCTCCCCGATCATTCCCTCCTCACCACCCCTCCCCGATCATTCCCTCCTCACCACCCCTCCCAGATCATTCCCTCTTCACCACCCCTCCCCGATCATTCCCTCCTCACCACCCCTCCCCGATCATTCCCCCTTCACCACCCCTCCCTGATCATTCCCCCTTCACCACCCCTCCCCGATCATTCCCTCCTCACCACCCCTCCCCGATCATTCCCCCCTTCACCACCCCTCCCCAATCATTCCCGCTTCACCACCCCTCCCAGATCATTCCTTCATCACCAGCTTTCCCAGATCATTCCCTCCTCACCACCCCCCCGATCATTCCCCCTTCACCACTCCTCCCCGATCATTCCCCCTTCACCACCCCTCCCCGATCATTCCCTCCTCACCACCCCTCCCCGATCATTCCCCCTTCACCACCCCTCCCTGATCATTCCCCGTTCACCACCCCTCCCCGATCATTCCCTCCTCACCACCCCTCTCAGATCATTCCCCCTTCACCACCCCTCCCCGATCATTCCCTCCTCACCACCCCTCCCCGATCATTCCCCCCTTCACCACCCCTCCCCAATCATTCCCGCTTCACCACCCCTCCCCGATCATTCCCTTCTCACCACCCCTCCCCGATCATTCCCTCCTCACCACCCCTCCCAGATCATTCCTTCCTCACCAGCTTTCCCAGATCATTCCCTCCTCACCACCCCTCCCCGATCATTCCCCCTTCACCACCCCTCCTTGATCATTCCCTCTTCACCACCCCTCCCCGATCATTCCCTCCTCACCACCCCTCCCAGATCATTCTCTCCTCACCACCCCTCCCAGATCATTCCCCCCTTCACCACCCCTCCCCAATCATTCCCGCTTCACCACCCCTCCCCGATCATTCCCTCCTCACCACCCCTCCCAGATCATTCCCTCCTCACCACCCCTCCCCGATCATTCCCTCCTCACCACCCCTCCCCGATCATTCCCCCTTCACCACCCCTCCCCGATCATTCCCCCTTCACCACCCCTCCCCGATCATTCCCTCCTCACCACCCCTCCCCGATCATTCCCTCCTCACCACCCCTCCCAGATCATTCCCTCCTCACCACCCCTCCCCGATCATTCCCTCTTCACCACCCCTCCCCGATCATTCCCTCCTCACCACCCCTCCCCGATCATTCCCCCTTCACCACCCCTCCCAGATCATTCCCCCTTCACCACCCCTCCCCGATCATTCCCTCCTCACCACCCCTCCCCGATCATTCCCCCCTTCACCACCACTCCCCGATCATTCCCCCTTCACCACCCCTCCCCGATCATTCCCTCCTCACCACCCCTCCCCGATCATTCCCTCCTCACCACCCCTCCCAGATCATTCCCCCTTCACCACCCCTCCCCGATAATTCCCCCCTTCACCACCCCTGCCCGATCATTCCCTCCTCACCACCCCTCCCCGATCATTCCCCCTTCACCACCCCTCCCCGATCATTCCCCCTTCACCACCCCTCCCCGATCATTCCCTTCACCACCCCTCCCGATCATTCCCCCTTCACCACCCCTCCCATCATCCCTCCTCACCACCCCTCCCAGATCATTCCCTCCTCACCACCCTCCCCCCCACCACCCTCCCGATCATTCCCCTCACCACCCCTCCCCGATCATTCCCCCTCACCACCCCTCCCGATCATTCCCCCTCCCCAATCATTCCCTCTCACCACCCCTCCCCGATCATTCCTCACTCCACTCCACCACCCCTCCATCATTCCCTCCTCACCACCCCTCCCCGATCATTCCCTCCTCACCACCCCTCCCACGATCATTCCCCCTTCACCACCCCTCCCCGATCATTCCCCCTTCACCACCCCTCCCCGATCATTCCCTCCTCACCACCCCTCCCCGATCATTCCCTCCTTCCCACCACCCCTCCCATCATTCCGACCACCCCTCCCGATTCATTCCTTCATCACCAGCTTTCCCAGATCATTCCCTCCTCACCACCCCCCCGATCATTCCCCCTTCACCACTCCTCCCCGATCATTCCCCCTCACCACCCCTCCCCGATCATTCCACCCCTCCCCGATCATTCCCCCTTCACCACCCCTCCCTGATCATTCCCCCTTCACCACCCCTCCCCGATCATTCCCTCCTCACCACCCCTCCCGATCATTCCCCCTTCACCACCCCTCCCATCATTCCCCTCACCACCCCTCCCGATCATTCCCTCCTCACCACCCCTCCCCGATCATTCACCACCCCTCCCCAATCATTCCCGCTTCACCACCCCTCCCCGATCATTCCCTTCTCACCACCCCTCCCCGATCTCATTCCCTCCTCACCACCCCTCCCAGATCATTCCCTCCTCACCACCCCTCCCCGATCATTCCCTCCTCACCACCCCTCCCCGATCATTCCCTCCTCACCACCCCTCCCCGATCATTCCCTCCTCACCACCCCTCCCCGATCATTCCCCCTTCACCACCCCTCCCCGATCATTCCCTCCTCACCACCCCTCCCCGATCATTCCCTCCTCACCACCCCTCCCCAATCATTCCCTCCTCACCACCCCTCCCCGATCATTCCCTCCTCACCACCCCTCCCAGATCATTCCCCCTTCACCACCCCTCCCCGATCATTCCCTCCTCACCACCCCTCCCCGATCATTCCCCCCTTCACCACCCCTCCCCGATCATTCCCCCTTCACCACCCCTCCCCGATCATTCCCTCCTCACCACCCCTCCCCGATCATTCCCTCCTCACCACCCCTCCCCGATCATTCCCTCCTCACCACCCCTCCCCGATCATTCCCCCCTTCACCACCCCTCCCCGATCATTCCCCCTTCACCACCCCTCCCCGATCATTCCCTCCTCACCACCCCTCCCCGATCATTCCCCCTTCACCACCCCTCCCCGATCATTCCCCCTTCACCACCACTCCCCGATCATTCCGTCCTCACCACCCCTCCCAGATCATTCCCTCGTCAACAGCCCTCCCCGATCATTCCCTCCTCACCACCCGTCCCCGATCATTCCCTCCTCACCACCCCTCCCCGATCATTCCACTTCACCACCCCTCCCCGATCATTCCCTCCTCACCACCCCTCCCCAATCATTCTCCCTTCACCACCCCTCCCCGATCGTTCCCTCCTCACCACCCCTCCCCGATCATTCCGCCTTCACCAGCCCTCCCCGATCATTCCCTCCTCACCACCCCTCCCAGATCATTCCCCCTTCACCACCCCTCCCCGATCATTCCCTCCTCACCACCCCTCCCCGATCATTCCCCCCTTCACCACCCCTCCCCAATCATTCCCGCTTCACCACCCATCCCCGATCATTCCCTCCTCACCACCCCTCCCCAATCATTCCCTCCTCACCACCCCTCCCTGATCATTCCCTCCTCACCACCCCTCCCAGATCATTCCCCCCTTCACCACCCCTCCCCAATCATTCCCGCTTCACCACCCCTCCCCGATCATTCCCTCCTCACCACCCCTCCCCGATCATTCCCCCTTCACCACCCCTCCCCGATAATTCCTCCCTTCACTACCCCTCCCCGATCATTCCCTCCTCACCACCCCTCCCCGATCATTCCCCTTTCACCACCCCTCCCCGATCATTCCCTCCTCACCACCCCTCCCAGATCATTCCCCCTTCACCACCCGTCCCCGATCATTCCCCCTTCACCACCCCTCCCCGATCATTCCGTCCTCACCACCCCTCCCAGATCATTCCCTCGTCAACAGCCCTCCCCGATCATTCCCTCCTCACCACCCGTCCCCGATCATTCCCTCCTCACCACCCCTCCCCGATCATTCCCCTTCACCACCCCTCCCCGATCATTCCCTCCTCACCACCCCTCCCCAATCATTCTCCCTTCACCACCCCTCCCCGATCGTTCCCTCCTCACCACCCCTCCCCGATCATTCCGCCTTCACCAGCCCTCCCCGATCATTCCCTCCTCAGCAGCCCTCCCTGATCATTCCCCCCTCACCACCTCTCACAGCATGCCCCCCTCACTGCCTCTCCCAGAACATTCCCTCCTCACCTCCCCTCAAGAAGTTTTCCCTCCTCACTCCCTCCCACAGCTCCACCCCTCCTACAGTGCTCCCTGCACGCCCCCATCCCACAGTGTTCACTCTTCACCTCCCCCCACAGCATTACCGCCTCATACCCTCCCACAGTGTTCCCTCCTCACCGCACATCCCAGTGTTCCCTCCTCACCCCATCTCACAGCATGCCTGCCTCATACCCTCCCACAGCATTCCCTCCTGATCACTGTCCCACAGTGCTCCCTTCTCGCCACCCCTCCCGCAGCAGTCCCTATTCAATCCCTCCGACAGTCCTCCCCCTCTCTGCCCCCTTCCACACTGTGTCCTCCTCAACCCCTCCCATAGTTACTCATGCACCCCAGACAGCGCTCCCCCACAACATCCCAGAGCAATCCCAAATCACCCCCTCGCCCAGCATTCCCTCCTCACCCCCCACAGTGATCCCTCCTCACCCTGACCCCCAGCATTCCCTCCTCACTCCCTCCCCATCAATCCCTCCTCACCCTGACCCCCAGCATTTCCTCCTCACCCTCACCCCCAGCATTCCCACCTCACCCCCTCCCCCAGCATTCCCTCCTCACCCCTACCCTAACGTTCTCTCCAAACCCCCACCCCTATCGTTCCCACACCCTCTCCCCCAACATTCCCACCTCACCACCACCCCCAACATTCTCTCCTCACCCCTCCCCCAGCATTCCCTCCTCAACCCCCACCCCCAGCATTCCCTCCTCACCCCTCCCCCAGCATTCCCTCCTCACCCTTCCCCCAGCATTCCCTGCTTACACCCACCCCCAGCATTCCCACCTCACCCCCACCCCCAACATTCCCTCCTTACCCCCACCCCCAACGTTCTCTCCTCACACCCACCCCTCACGTTCCCTCCTCACCCCCTCCCCCACTGTTCCTTCCTCACCTCCTACCCAAGCATTCCCTCCTCGACCCCTCCCGCAGCATTCCCTCCTCATTCCCACCCGAAGCATTCCCTCCTCACCCCCACCCCCAGCATTCCGACATCACCCCCAACCCCAGCAACCCTAACCTGAACCCTCCTCATTCCCAGCCCCAGCATTCCCACCTCACCACTCCCCCAGCATTCCCTCCTCACCTCCAACCCCAGCATCCCCTCCCCATTCCCACCCGAAGCATTCCCTCCTCACCCCTCCCCCAGCATTCCCTACTCACCCTTCCCCCAGCATTCCCACCTTTCACCACTCCCCCAGCATTCCCTCCTCACCCCCTCCCCCAGCATTCCCTCCCCATTCCCAGCCCCAGCATTCCCACCTCACCACTCCCCCAGCATGCCCTCCTCACTCCCTCCCCCAGCATTCCCTCCTCACCCGCACCCCCAGTGATCCCACCTCACCCCCTCCCCCAGCGTTCCCACATCACCCCTCCCCCAGCATTCCCACATCACCCCCTCCCCAGTATTCTCTCCTCACCCCTCCCGCAGCGTTCCCTCCTCACTCCTCTCCCAGCATTCCCTCCTCACCCCCACCCCTCACGTTCCCTCCTCATGCCCCCCAGCATTCCCACCTCACCCCCACCCCAGCATTCCCAACTCACCCCCACCCCCAACATTCCCTCCTCACCCCCACCCCTCACGTGCCCTCCTCACTCCCTCCCCCAGCGTTCCCACCTCAAACCCACCCCCAGTGTTCCTTCCTCACCCCAACCCCAAGAATTCCCACCTCACCCCCACCCCCAGCATTCCCTCCTCACCCCCACCCCCAACGTTCTCTCCTCACCCCCACCCCTCACGTTCCCTCCTCAACCACTCCCCCAGCATTCCCTTCTCACCCCCTCCCCCAGTGTTCCCTCCTCAACCCCTCCCCCAGTGTTACCTCCTCACGCCCTCCCCCAGCATTCCCACCTCATTCCCTCCCGAAGCATTCCCTCCTAACCCCCACCCCCAGAATTCCTATGTCACCCCCTCCCCAGAATTCCCACTTCTCCCCCACTCCCACCATTCCCACATCAGCCCCAACCTCAGCATTTCCTCCTCATTCCCAGCCCCAGCAGTCCCACCTCACCACCTCCCAGCATTCCCTCCTCACTCCCGCCCCGAACATTCCCTCCTCAACCCCTCCCCTAGCATTCCCGCCTCACCCCCACCCCCAGCATTTCCACATCACCCCCAATCCCAGAATTCCCTCCTCACCCCCCCAGTGTTCCCTCTTCACCCTTCCCCCAGCATTCCCACCTCACCCCCATCCCAGCATTCCCTCCTCACCCCCACCCCCAGCTTTCCCTCCTCAACCCCTCCCCCAGCATTCCCTCCTCACCCCCTCCCCCAGCATTCCCAAACCCCCAACGTTCCCACCTCACTCCCTCCACCAGCGTTCCCACATCACCCCCAACCCCAGCATTCCCTCCTCATCTCCACCCACAGCGTTCCCTCCTCACCCCCTCCTCCAGCTTTCCCTCTTCAACCCCTCCCCCAGCATTCCCTCCTCACCCCCTCCCCCAGCATTCCCAAACCCCCAATGTTCCCACCTCACTCCCTCCACCAGCGTTCCCACATCACCCCCAACCCCAGCATTCCATCCTCATCTCCACCCACAGCGTTCCCTCCTCACGCCCTCCTCCAGCATTCCCTCCTCACCCCCACCCCCAGCATTCCCACGTCATTCCCCTTCCCCAGCATTAACTCCTCACCCCCACCCCCAAGTGATTCCACATCACCCCCTCCCCCAGCATTCCCTCCTCACCCCCACTCCCAATAATCCCACCTCACCCCTCCCCCAGCATTCCACCTCACCCCCACCACCAGTGTTCCATCCTCACCCCAACCCCCAGCGATCCCACCTCACCCTCACCCCCAGGATTCCCTCCTCATTCCCAGCCCCAGCATTCCCACCTCACCCCCACCCCCAACATTCCCTCCTCACCCCCACCCCTCACGTTCGCTCTTCAACCCCTCCCTCAGCATTCTCACCTCACCCCCACCCCGTGTTCCCACCTCACCCCCACCCGCAGCATTCCCACCTCACCCCCACCCCCAGCATTCCCTCCTCACCCCCTCCCCCAGCGTTCCCTCCTCACCCCCACCCCCAGCATTCCCTCGTCACCCCCACCTCCAGCATTCCCTCCTCACCCCCTCCCCCAGCGTTCACTCCTCACCTCCTGCCCCAGTATTCCCTCCTCACCCCCTCCCCCATATCCCAGTATTCCCTCCTGACCTCCTCCCCCAGCGATCCCTCCTCACCTCTTCACCTCCTCCCCAGCGTTCCCTCCTCACACCCTCGCACATGCGCCCCTCAAACCCTTCCCACAACGTTCCCATCATACCCCACCCCACAGCGTTCCCTCCCATTCTTCCTGCTGCACCTCACCCTTTCCACCCCTCCTACATCACTCCCTCCTCACCATTCCTCCCACAGCGTTACATCCTCACCCCCTCCCGTAGAGCTCCCTCATCAACCCCTCCCACCGTGCCGACCCCCACTGCCACCATTACTGACCCCAGGTCACCTGTGTTCACCCACAGCCATTGAGTTGAGTGTCAATTCGACACAGAGTGCGGTGCCGCTGATAGCCGAGGAGGAGCTAGAAAATGGTAACAGTATCAACACCATCTCAGTACACCTACACCCTCCTCAGACCCCTACACCCTCCCCTGATCCCTACATCCTCCTCTGGCCCCTACACCCTCCCCTGACCCCTACACACTCCCCTGATCCCGACACCCTCCCTTGACTCCTACACCCTCCCCTGACCCCTACACCTCCCATGACCCCTACACCCTCCCCTGACCCCTGCGCCCTCCCTTGATCCCTACACCCTCCCCTGATTCCCTATACCCTCCACCTACCACTACACCCTCCCTTGATCCCTACACCCTTCCCTGATCCCTACACCCTCCCCGATCCCTACACCCTCCCCTGATCCCTACACCCTCCTCTGGCCCCTACACCCTCCCCTGACCCCTGCACACTCCCCTGATCCCGACACCCTCCCTTGACTCCTACACCCTCCCCTGACCCCTACACACTCCCCTGATCCCTTCATCCTCCCCCGACCACAACACCCTCACCTGACCCCTACACCCTACCCTGATCCCTACACCCGCCCCTGATCCCAACACCCTCCCCTGACCGCTACACCCTCCCTGATCCCTACAACATCCCCTGATCCCTACACACTCCCCTGACCCCTACACCCTCCCTGATCCCTACAACATCCCCTGATCCTTACACCCTCCACTGACCTCTACACCCTTCCATGATTCCAACACCCTCCCCTGACCCCTACACCCTCTCCTGATCCTTAAACCCTCCCCTGACCTCTACACCCTCCCCTGATCCCTACAACCTCCCCGATCCCTACAACATCCCCTGATCCTTACACCCTCCACTGACCTCTACACCCTTCCATGATTCCAACACCCTCCCCTGACCCCTACACCCTCTCCTGATCCTTAAACCCTCCCCTGACCTCTACACCCTCCCCTGATCCCTACAACCTCCCCGATCCCTACAACATCCCCTGATCCATACACCCTCCACTGACCTCTACACCCTTCCGTGATTCCAACACCCTCCCGTGACCCCTACACCCTCCCCTGATTCCCTGCACCCTCCGTGCCCCCTCCCGCAGCATTCCCTCCTCATTCCCACCCAAAGCATTCCCTCCTCACCCCCACCTTCAGCATTCCCACATCACCCCCAACCTCAGCATTCCCTCCTGATTCCCAGCCCCAGCATTCCCACCTCACCACTCCCCCAGCATTCCCTCCTCACCCCCTCCCCAGCATTCCCTCCTCACCCCCAACCCCAGCATTCCCTCCCCATTCCCAGCCCCAGCATTCCCACCTTACCACTCCCCCAGCATTCCCGCCTCACACCCACCCACAGCATTCCCACATCACCTCCAACCCCAGAATTACCAGCTCACCCCCAACCCCAGAATTCCCACCTCACCGCCACCCCCAGCATTCCCTCCTCACTCCCTCCCCCAGCATTCCCACGTCACCCCCTCCCCCAGCATTCCCTCCTCACCCCCTCCCGCAGCGTTCCCTCCTCACCCCTCCCCCATTATTCTCACCTCACACCCACCCCTATCGTTCCCTCCTCACCCCACCCCCAGCATTCCCTCCTCAATCCTCTCCCAGTATTCCCACCTCACCCCCACCCCCAGCATTCCCTCCTCACCCACACCCCCTGCAATCCCTCCTCACCCCTCCCCCAGCATTCCCACCCCACCCTACCCCTCACATTCCCTCCTCACCCCCTCCCCCAGCATTCCCACCTCACCCCCTACCCCAGCAGTCCCACCTTACCCCCACCCCTAACATTCCCTCCTCACCCCCACCCCTCACATTCCCCCCTCACTCCCTCTCCCAGCGTTCCCACCTCACCCCCACCCTGAGCATTCCTTCCTCACCCCCACCCCCAGCATTCCCACCTCACCCCCAACCCCAGAATTCCCACCTCACCGCCACCCCCAGCATTCCCTCCTCACTCCCTACCCCAGCATTCCCTCCTCACCTGCACCCCCAGTGATCCCACTTCACCCCCTCCCCCAGCGTTCCCACATCACCCCTCCCCCAGCATTCCCACGTCACCCCCTCCCCCAGCATTCCCTCCTCACCCCCTCCCGCAGCGTTCCCTCCTCACCCCTCCCCCATTATTCTCACCTCACACCCACCCCTATCGTTCCCTCCTCACCCCCACCCCCAGCATTCCCTCCTCAACCCTCCCCCAGTATTCCCACCTCACCCCCACCCCCAGCATTCCCTCCTCACCCACACCCCCTGCAATCCCTCCTCACCCCTCCCCCAGCATTCCCACCTCACCCTACCCCTCACATTCCCTCCTCACCCCCTCCCCCAGCATTCCCACCTCACCCCCTACCCCAGCAGTCCCACCTTACTCCCACCCCTAACATTCCCTCCTCACCCCCACCCCTCACATTCCCCCCTCACTCCCTCTCCCAGCGTTCCCACCTCACCCCCACCCTGAGCATTCCTTCCTCACCCCCACCCCCAGCATTCCCATCTCACCCCCACCCCCAGCATTCCCTCCTCACCCCCACCCCCTGCAATCCCTCCTCACCCCTTCCCCCAGTATTCCCTCCTCACCCCCACCCCTCACGTTCCCACCTCAACCCCTCCCCCAGCATTCCCACCTGACCCCCTACCCCAGCCGTCCCACCTCACCCCCACCCCTAACATTCCCTCCTCACCCCCACCCCTCACGTTCCCCCCTCATTCCCTCCCCCAGCGTTCCCACCTCACCCCCACCCTGAGCATTTCTTCCTCACCCCCAGCCCTCACGTGCCCTCCTCACCCCCTCCCCCAGCATTCCGACCTCACCCCCAACCCCAGCATTCCCTCCTCACCCCCACCCCTCATGTTCCCTCCTCAAGCACTCCCCCAGCATTCCCTCCTCACCCCCTCCACCAGCATTCCCTCCTCAACCCCTCCCCCAGCATTCCCTCCTCACTCCCTCCCTCAGCATTCCCTCCTCACCCTTTCCCCAGCATTCCCTCCTCACCCGCACCCCCAGTGATCCCACCTCACACCCACCCCTATGTTCCCTCCTCACCCCCACCCCCAGCATTCCCTCCTCAACCCTCCCCCAGCATTCCCACCTCACCCCTACCCTGAAGATTCCCTCCTCACCCCCACCCCTCACGTTCCCTCCTCACCCCCACCCCAGCAGTCCCACCTCACCCCCACCCCTAACATTCTCTCCTCACCCCCATCCCTCACGTTCCCCCCTCACTCCCTCCCCCAGCATTCCCACCTCACCCCCACTCCCAGTATTCCCTCCTCACCCGCACCCCCTGCAATCCCTCCTCACCCCCACCCCTCACGTTCCCCCCTCACTCCTTCCCCAGCGTTCCCACCTCACCCCCACCCTGAGCATTCCTTCCTCACCCCCAGCCCTCACGTGCCCTCCTCACCCCCTCCCCCAGCATTCCGACCTCACCCCCAACCCCAGCATTCTCTCCTCACCCCCACCCCTCATGTACCCTCCTCAACCACTTGCCCAGCATTCCCTCCTCACCCCCTCCCCCAGTGTTCCCTCCCCACCCCCTCCACCAGCATTCCCTCCTCAACCCCTCCCCCAGCGTTCCCTCCTCACACCCTCCCCAGCATTCCCACCTCATTCCCTCCCGAAGCATTCCCTCCTCACCCCCACCCCCAGAATTCCCATGTCATCCCCTCCCCAGCATTCCCACCTCAACCCCACCCCCACCATTCCCACATCACCCCCAACCCCAGCATTCCCTCCTCATTCCCAGCCCCAGCATTCCCACCTCACCACCCCCAGCATTCCCTTCTCACCCTCACCCCCAACATTCCCTCCTCACCCTTCCCCCAGCATTCCCTCCTCACCCCTCCCCCAGCATTCCCTCCTCAGCCCCTTCCCCAGCATTCCCAATCCCCCAACGTTTCCACCTCACTCCCTCCACCAGCGTTCCCACATCACCCCCCCCCCCAGCATTCCCTCCTCACCCTTTCCCCAACATTCCCTCCTCATCTCCACTCACAGCGTTCCCTCCTCACCCCCTCCTTCAGCATTCCCTCCTCACCCCCACCCCCAGCATTCCCACATCATCCCTTCCCCCAGCATTCCCTCCTCATCCCCACCCCCAGTGACCCCACCTCACCCCCACAACCAGCGTTCCCTCCTCACTCCAACCCCCAGCGATCCCACCTCACCCTCACCCCACGATTCCCTCCTCATTCCCAGCCCCAGCATTCCCACCTCACCCCCACCCCCAACATTCCCTCCTTTCCCCACCCCTCATGTTCCCTCCTCAACCCCTCCCCCAGTATTCTCAGCTCACCCCCACCCCGTGTTCCCACCTCACCCCCACCCCCAGCATTCCCTCCTTACCCCCTCCCCCAGCGTTCCCTCCTCACCCCACTCCCAGCATTCCCTCATCACTCTCACCTCCAGCATTCCCTCCTCACCCCAACCCCCAGCGATCCCACCTCACCCCCACCCCACGATTCCCTCCTCATTCCCAGCCCCAGCATTCCCACCTCACCCCCACCCCCAACATTTCCCTCCTACCCCCACCCCTCATGTTCCCTCCTCAACCCCTCCCCCCTCAGCTCACCCCCACCCCGTTTCCCACCTCACCCCCACCCCCAGCATCCCTTCCCCCTCCCCCAGCATTCCCTCCTCATCCCCACCCCCAGTGACCCCACCTCACCCCCACAACCAGCGTTCCCTCCTCACCCCAACCCCCAGCGATCCCACCTCACCCCCACCCCACGATTCCCTCCTCATTCCCAGCCCCAGCATTCCCACCTCACCCCCACCCCCAACATTCCCTCCCTACCCCCACCCCTCATGTTCCCTCCTCAACCCCTCCCCCAGTATTCTCAGCTCACCCCCACCCCGTGTTCCCACCTCACCCCCACCCCCAGCATTCCCTCCTTACCCCCTCCCCCAGCGTTCCCTCCTCACCCCACCCCCAGCATTCCCTCATCACTCTCACCTCCAGCATTCCCTCCTCACCCCCTCCCTCAGCATTCCCTCATCAGCCCCACCTCCAGCATTCCCTCCTCACCCCCTCCCCCAGCGTTCACTCCTCACCCCCCCCAGTATTCCCTCCTGACCTCCTCCCCCAGCGATCCCGCCTCACCTCTTCACCTCCTCCCCCAGCGTTCCCTCCTCACACCCTCGCACATGCGCCCCTCAAACCCTTCCCACAACGTTCCCATCATACCCCACCCCACAGCGTTCCCTCCCATTCTTCCTGCTGCACCTCACCCTTTCCACCCCTCCTACATCACTCCCTCCTCACCATTCCTCCCACAGCGTTACATCCTCACCCCCTCCCGTAGAGCTCCCTCATCAACCCCTCCCACCGTGCCGACCCCCACTGCCACCATTACTGACCCCAGGTCACCTGTGTTCACCCACAGCCATTGAGTTGAGTGTCAATTCGACACAGAGTGCGGTGCCGCTGATAGCCGAGGAGGAGCTAGAAAATGGTAACAGTATCAACACCATCTCAGTACACCTACACCCTCCTCAGACCCCTACACCCTCCCCTGATCCCTACATCCTCCTCTGGCCCCTACACCCTCCCCGGACCCCTACACACTCCCCTGATCCCGACACCCTCCCTTGACTCCTACACCCTCCCCTGACCCCTACACCTCCCATGACCCCTACACCCTCCCCTGACCCCTGCGCCCTCCCTTGATCCCTACACCCTCCCCTGATTCCCTATACCCTCCACCTACCACTACACCCTCCCTTGATCCCTACACCCTTCCCTGATCCCTACACCCTCCCCGATCCCTACACCCTCCCCTGATCCCTACACCCTCCCCTGGCCCCTACTCCCTCCCCGATCCCTACCACCTCCCCTGGCCCCTGCACCTTCCCCTGACCCCTACACCCTTCCCGATCCCTACACCCTCCCCTGATCCCTACACCCTCCCCTGTCCCCTACACCTCCCATGATCCCTACACCCTCCCCTGACCCCTACACCCTCCCCAATCCCTACAACATCCCCTGACCCCTACCTGTGTCCAGACCCCTACATTCCTCCCCAGACCCCCACACCCCTCCCCTGACCCCTAAGCCCCCTCTCCTGACTGTTATACTCTACCCTGACCCCTACACCCCTCCCTGACTCCTACACCCTCCCCTGATTACTAAATCCCCACCTTTTCCTTCTCCTTCCTCTCTGACCTTCATTCCTGATTGGTATTCCCAGGAACCGCTGCAGCTCCCACAGTTTCCTACACGGCGCTCCCTGAGGTTCTCGGCTCGACCGCAGACTGTGACCAGGAGTCGTCCTCTGACTGGGAAAGCGGTAGTGTCTGACATCTACTGAGGGCGCAGGAAGGACAGCGGGGAGGGAGAGCAATGAGAGGGAGGAAGGGGCGAGGGGTGGGGTGTGAGGCGAGATGGAGGGGAAGAGAATGAGGAAAGGGATGAAGGGAGAGGAGAGAGGGAGGGGAGTAGAGGGATGAACAAAGAGAGAGGGACAGGAGAAGAGGGATGGAGGGAGAGGGGAGATGGAGGGTTTGAGAGGGACGGAGGGTTGCAGGGAGGGAGGGAGACGGAGAGGGGAGAGGGAGGGGATGAGAGGGATGGAAGGAGGGATGAGGGGAGAGGGGAGAGGGATGGAGGGAGAAGGAAGAGCGAGGTACAGCTGAGGAAGTACATTCAGTGACCACTTCATTAGATACAGGAGGGAGTGGCCCCTCCCAGCTGCAGCCCGTCAACCTCGAGGTTCGATATTTTGTGTGTTTAGAGATGTTCTTCTGTACACCGCTTGTAATGTGTGTTTATTTGAGTTACTGTCATCTTCCTGTCAGCTTAAACCACTCTGGCCATTTTCCTCTGACCTCATTAATGAACACGGCATCTTCACCACAGAACTGCCGCTCACTATATTTATGAACATAGAATAGTACAGCACAGTACAGGCCCTTCAGCCCACGATGTTATGCCGACCCTCAAACCCTGCCTCCCATATAAGCCCCCACCTTAGATTCCTCCATATACCTGTCTAGTAGTCTCTTAAACTTCACTAGTGTATCTGCCTCCACCACTGACTCAGGCAGTGCATTCCACGCACCAACCACTCTCTGAGTAAAAAAACCTTCCTCTAATATACCCCTTGAACTTCCCACCCCTTACCTTAAAGCCATGTCTTCTTGTATTGAGCAGTGGTGCCCTGGGGAAGAGGCGCAGGCTATCCACTCTATCTATTCCTCTTATTATCTTGTACACCTCTATCATGTCTCCTCTCATCCTCCTTGTCTCCAAAGAGTAAAGCCCTAGCTCCCTTAATCTCTGATCATAATGCCATACTCTCTAAACCAGGCAGCATCCTGGTAAATCTCCTCTGTACCCTTTCCAATGCTTCCACATCCTTCCTATAGTGAGGCGACCAGAACTGGACACAGTACTCCAAGTGTGGCCTAACCAGAGTTTTATAGAGCTGCATCATTACATCGCGACTCTTAAACTCTATCCCTCGGCTTATGAAAGCTAACACCCCATAAGCTTTCTTAACTACCCTATCCACCTGTGAGGCAACTTTCAGGGATCTGTGGACATGTACCCCGAGATCCCTCTGCTCCTCCACACTACCAAGTATCCTGCCATTTACTTTTTGTTTTACGCAGTATTCGCTGTACACTCTAAAGACTTTTTGTGCATGAATATGCCATATCAGCAGTTTCAGACATTCTCAAATCACCCCATCTGACAGTCAAAGTCACCTAGGTCACATTTCTTCCCCGTTCTGATGTTTGCTCTGATCATCTTGACCATGTCGGCATGCTTCCCTGTGCTGAGTTTCTGCCTCATGATCGGCTGGTTAGATATTTGCATTAATGAGCTGGTGTACAGGTGTACCTAATAAAGTGGCCAGTGAGTGTACTTTTACTGTATATAAGGGTGATTCTGATTTATATGTTGATGTGTGTGTGTGTGTGTGTGTGCGTGTGTGCATGTTGCATCAGAGTGTCAGTGTGTTTGTGTGTGTCTGTGTCTGTGTGTGTGTATCTCTATGTGTGTGTGTCTGTGTGTGTGAGTGTTTGTGTGTGCCTGTATGTGAATTTCTGTGTCAGTGTGTGAGTCTGTGTATACACACATGTGTGTGTTTGTGTTAGTGTGTGTAAGCATGTGTCTCTGCATGTCTGTGTGTTTTTGCATGTGCTTGTGGGTGTTGGTGTGTGCCTCTGTGTATGGCACTCGATGTGTGTCAGTGTGTGTGTCCGTGTGTGTTCATGCTTGTGTGTCTCTTTGTGGGTGTGTTGGTGTGTGCATGTCAGTATGTGTATGTCAGTGTGTGTGTGTGTGTATATGAGAGTGCGTGAGTGTGTGTGTTTCTGTGTGTCTGTGAAACAGAGTGTTTGTGTGTGAGTGTCTATGTCTGTCTGTCTATGAGTGTGTGTGTGTGTGTGTCTGTGTGTGTGTGTCTCAGTATACACGTGTAAGTTTGTTTGTTTGTCAGTGTTTGGTAATGTGTGTTTGGGTATATATGTTTGTCTGTGTGTGTCTGTGAATGTGTGTAAGTGTGTGTCACTATGTGTTTGTGTGTGTGTGTGTGAGTGAGTGTGTCTGTGTGTGTGTAAGTGTGTGTCACTATGTGTGAGTGAGTGTGTGTGTGTCTGTCTGTGCGTGTGTGAGTGTGTCGGTGTCTGTGTCAGTATGAATGTGTGTGTCTGTGTGTGTGTAAGTGTGTGTCACTATGTGTGAGTGAGTGTGTCTGTCTGTCTGTGCATGTGTGAGTGTGTTGGTGTCTGTGTCAGTATGAATGTGTGTATCTGTGTGTGTGTTTGTGTGAGTGTGTGCATCTGAGTACATCTGTGTGTGACAGTGTTTGTGTGTGTCTGTGTGTAAATGTGTGTGTGTGAGTGTGATGTGTGTCTGTGTTTGTGTCTGTGTGCGTATGCCTAAGTCTGTCTCTGTGTGTGAGTCTGTGTATGTGTCAGTGTGTATGTTAGTCTGTGTGTCACTTGGTGTAAGTGTGTATGCATGTGTCAGTGTATGGTAATGTGTGTGTGTCTGTGTGTCTATATGATTGTGTCAGTGGATGTAAGTGGGTGTATCTGTGTATTGTGTGAGTATGTTTCTGTGTGTCAGTGTATAGTAATGTGTGTATATGTGTGTGTCTGAGTATGTGTGTAAGTGTGTACTGTGTGTGTGTCAGTGTCTGCATTTGTGTCTGTATGTGATTGTGTGTTTATGTGTGTGTCTGTGAAGTATATGTATCTGTGTGAGTCTGTGCATGTGTCAGTGTGTCTGTGTGTGTCTCTGTGTGCGATGTTCAGTATGTGTTAGTGTTTGTGTCTGTGCTTGTGTGTGTATGGGTGTGTTTGTGTGTGCCTGTGTGTGTGAATGTCAGTATATATGAGTGTCAAAATGTGTGTGTGTGTCTATATGAGAGAGTATGTGAGTGTGTGTGTGTGTGTTTGTGTCTGTGTGTATGAGTGTCTGTCTATGTGTGTGTGTCTTCTGTGCCAATGTATGTGTGTCAGTGTGTGTGAGTATGTCTGTCAGTCTACATATATGTGTGTATGCCTGTGTGTATATTTATGTGGATGTGCGTGCCTACGTGCGTGTGTGTGTGTGTGTGTGTGTGTGTACGTCTGGTTGTATCAGTGTGTGTATTTCTGTCTGGTTGTGTGTGTCAGTGTGTGCCAGTATGTTTGTGTGTGTATTTGTGTGAGTGTCTGTGTCTATCTACATATGTGTCAGTTTGTGTATGTTCATGTGTTTGTGTGAGTGTGTACTAGGAACAGGACAGGACTAGAGTTAGGGATGTGACTGGATGCAGACTAGGAGCTGGGACAAGAACACAGACTTGAGCTAGGACATTGGCTAGGCAAGCGGGACCAGGACTAGGAACTGGGAACTGGCAGCCTGGGCTTGGACTCTGAGCCAGAGACTGGACAAGGACCCAGAACCTGTGTCTTGACTCGGGCTCGGACCCCGGAGCTAGACAAAGACATGACGTGGCTATAGGACTGGACGAGTGACTCCAGAACAGGACATGGAACTCCTGCACAGGACGAGGCACATGGACAGGACGAGAACACAAAGCCTTGACTGGGACAGGACGGGGGAACCCCAGCACAGGACAAGGGAACCCCAGCACTAGCTGGGCGAAGTACTCCTGGGCTGGGTGAGGCACATGGACAGGACGAGAACACGAAGCCTTGACTTGGACTAGACGAGGTACTTGGACGTGGCTTGGACTAGATGAGGTACTTGAACAGGACAAGGCCCCGAAGCCTTGATTTGGTCTTGGGAGGCAGGAACGCAGAACACAGTGCCTTGGTCTTGGGAGACAGGAACACAGAACCTTGGTCGAGGGAGGACAGGAACGCAGAACCTTGGTCGAGGGAGGACAGGAACGCAGAGACATGGAACACAGAGACGGGACCCCTCCTTGGGAACAGGACTAGGAGCCGGGACTCATACACAGAATGCTGAACACGACGAGACGGTTCCCAACACTAGGTAGCGGCAAACGACCGGATGGACGCAGAGATAGTTCAAAACAACAATAGACAGTTCTTTATCTTGCTCCAGCAGTTGAACTTGACAGCGGTGCAGGTGAAGGTTGCAGGCAAGGGTTACAGGCGAGACAAGGCTCCAGACACAGGTTGCAGGGCAAGGCTTCAGGAGGAAGGGGCAGAGAAGGGATTCAGACACGGAGTTTGGACAGGAACAATCCAGCAACTGAAGCTGAACCAAGGAGCTATTTATGTGGCCAGCCCAAACTGTAAATCAACTGCCTTAATTAGAGCACCCAACAGAAAAAGGGAAAACCAGAAAACCTGGAATAAGGAACAATGGACTGGACCGTGAACCGGAATCCGGACTTCACGGACCGGACCATGACAGAGTGAGTGTGTGTGTCTGTCTATGTATGTCTCTGCCTGGATCTGTGTGTGAGTGTCTGTGTCAGTCTGTCTATGGACGTATGTATCATGTGTGATAGTGTGTGTTTCAGTCTGTATCTGTGTGTGTGTGTGTGTGTGTGTGTTAGCGTGTGACTGTATGCATGTCACTGTGTGTGTGTGAGTGTGTGTGACTGTATCCGTGTCATTGTGTGAGTGTGTGTGTGTGTGTGTGTGATTATGTACATGTTTGGGTGAATATGTGTGCCTGTCTAAGAGTGTGGCTGTGTATGGGGGGGGAGGATTGTGTACCTGTGTGTGTGTGTGTGTGTGTGTGTGTGTGTGTGTGTGTGTGTGTCTGTCAGTGAGTTTCCATATCAGCATGTGAGTGTGTGTGTGGTATCTGTGCAATATATGTGTGTGTGTGTCCTTGTGTGGTTTGTGTTGGTGTGTGTCAGCATGTGGTCCTGTGTGTGTGTGTGTGTGTGTGTGTGTGTGTGTGTTTATTGGTGTGTGTCTCTGTATGCATTTCTGTGTGTGTCAGTATGTGTGTTAGTATGTGTGTATGTCCATATGAGAGAGTGTGTGACTGTATGTGTGAGAATATTTGTGTGTGATCGTCTGTGCCTGTCTGTCTATTTTTGCATGATGTGTGTGTGTGTGTGTGTGTGTGTGTGTGAGACTGTGTGTGTTTGTGCAAGTGTGTGTGCCTGTCTATGTCTGTGTGTTAGTCAGTGTGTGTATGCTTGTATGTGTATTTGTATGTGTCATTTTGTGTGTGCCTGTGTCTCTGTGTGTGCGTGTGTCAGTATGTGTATCTTTGTGTGAATGTGTGTGCGTATCAGTATGTCATATTTTTCGGATGAAAGACGAACGTCTGCCAAAACAAATCTTCTACTCCCAGCTTAAAGAAGGCAAATGTAAAAGAGGCGGACAACAGAAGAGATTCAAAGATGTCTTAAAAGCCAACATGAAGAAATGTAACATCGATATCAACAATTGGGAAACCAATGCCAAGGACAGGAAACTCTGGCAAGCCATCATCCGAGAAGGAACAGCAACTTTTGAAGCCAACAGATATGCAGAATTAGAAGAAAAGAGAAGAAAATGGAAAGAGAGGCAGCAACGACCAAAGCCTGATCTGCCATCTGGAACTACTTGTCCTGAATGTGGAAGAACTTTCAAAGCCAAGATTGGACTCATAAACTACTTGAGAGCCCATAAGTAGATCAACAGAATGAAGACCATCATCCTTGACCTCGAGGGATAGTCATGATGACAATCAGTATGTGACAGTGTGTGAGTGTGATGTGTGTGTGTGTGAGTATGCCTAAGGCTGGCTATGTGTGTGACTCTGCGTGTGTCTCAGTGTGTCTGTTAGTCTGTGTGTCACTCTGTGTAAGTGTGTCAGTGTATGGTAATGTGTGTGACTCCGTGTGTGTGTGTGTGTGTGTGTGTGTGTCAGTTAATGTGTGTATGTGTATCTGTGTGTGTGTGTGTGTGTGTGTGTTTGTGTAACTGTGCGTTTGTATCAGTGCATGTGTCTGTGTTTATGGTGGTTGAGTATGTTTGATTCCGTCTATACATGTGACTCTGTGTGTGTGTTTATCTGTATGTCACTCTGTGAAAGTGTATATGTTCATGTCAGTGTATAGTGATGTGTGTCTGTGTATGTGTGTGTGTCTGTCAGTTTCTGTGCTTGTGTTTGTGTCTGCGTGTGATAGTGTGTGTCTGTGTGTGCGCATGTGTGTGTGTTTGTGTCAATGTGTTTCATGTGTGTCTCTGTATGTCTATGTGTGTGTGTCAGTGATTGTGTGTGTTGGTGTGTGTCATTGTGTGCAACATTCATTGTGTTTGTGCTGTGCGCTAATGTGTGTCACTGTACATCAGTGTGCATGTGTGTCTGTGTTTGTATGTGTATGAGACTGTGTGTCTGTATGTGTGTGTATTTGTGTATCAGAGCGTTTGTGTCTGTTTGTATGTGGTAGTGTGTGTGTGTGTGTGTGTCAGTGTGTGCATATATCTGTGTTTGTGTATCTGTGAGTGTATATGTGTCTGTGTGTGTATAACGGTGTTTGTGTGGGTCAGTGTGTGTATGTCTGTGTGTGAGTACATGTGTCTGTGTTTGTGTTTGTGTGAGTATGTATGAGTCCGTCTATATGTGTGACTCTGTTTGTATGTGGGTATGCCAGTGTGTTGTGTGTCTGTGTCTTTGTGTGAGTGTGTGTATATCTGTGTGTGTGTGTGTGTGTGTGTGTGTATGTGTGTGAGTGCATGCTAATGTGTGTATGTCTATCTGTGTATGTGTAACTGTGCATGTGCATGTTTCAGAATGTAACAGTGTGTGAGAGGTTCTGTGTGTGTCAGTGTGTGAAGGAGTGTTTCTGTGTGTGAGTTTGTGTGTCTGTGTTTGTGTGACTGTGTTAGTGTGTGTTTGTCTGTGCATCACTCTATGTAAGTGTGTGTGCCTGTGTCAATGTATGGTAATGTGTGTGTTTGTGTGTGCACATGTATGTCTGTGTATGTGTGTAAAAGTGTGTGTCACTGTGTGTCAGTTTCTGTGCTTGTGTTTGTGTCTGTGTAGTGTGTGTATCTGTATGAGACTGTGTGTGTGTATACATGTGTGTTTGTGTTGATTGTTTCAGCGTGTATGTCTCTGTATGTCTGTGTGTGTGTCAGTGTGTGAGTCCATGTTTCTGTGTTGTTGTGTGTTTGTTGGTGAACATTTGTTTGTGAGTGTCAGTGTGTGTGAATGTCAAAGTGCGTGTGTCTATATGAGAGTATATGTGAGTTGTACAACTGTATGAGAGAGTGTTTGAGTGTGTTTGTCTGAGTGTGTGTGTGAGTGTCTGTGTATGTCTGTCTATGTGTGTGCATCTTGTGTGTCAAAGTGTGTGTGTGTGTCATGTGTGTGTCCGTCCATATATATGTGTGTATGCCTCTGTGTGTGTTTGTGTGAATTTCTGTGCCTGTCTGTGTGTGTGTGTGTGTGTGTGTGTGTGTGTGTGTGTAACTGTGTATGTAAGAGTGTGTGTGTGTGTGCGTGTGTGTGTGTGAGTGCGTGTGTGGGGGGGAGGCTGTGTGTCAGTGTGTGTGTGTCTTTAAGTGTGTGTATCAGTGTGTGAGAGTGATGTGTGTCTGTGTGTATGAGTTTGTGTGTGTCAGTGTGTGTACGAGTCTGTGTGTGAGTGTGTGTTTCTGTGTATGAGAATGTTTGTGTGTGTCTGTGTCTGAGTATGTGTCTGTGTGAGTGTGTGTGTGTGTGTGTCAGTATGTCATTGTATGTCAGTGTGTGTGTATCTGTGTTTGTGCGTGTGTGTGTGTGTGTGTGTGTGTCAGTATGTGCGTGTGTCTGTGTGTTTGTGTAAGTGTGTGTGGCTGCCTCTATCGGTGTGTCTTTGTGTGCGTCAGGGAGTGTCAGTGTGTGTAATTCTATGTATGTGTGTGTCTTTGTGTGTCTGTGTTTGTATGTCAGTGTGTATCAGTGTATTGGTATGTTTATATGTGTCTGTGTGTCAGTCTATGTATGTCTGTGTATGACTGTGTGTGTGTGTGTGTGTGTCAGTGCGTGTGTTTGTGTCTGTGTGTGTGTATGACAGTGTGTGCTTTTGTCTGTGTTTGTGTGTGTGTGTGTGTGTGTGTGGGGGGGGTCTCAATGTGTGACAGTGTGTTTGTCAGTGCATGTGTGACAGAGTAGCTGTGTTTGTGTGTCTCTCTCTCTGTGTGGTTGTGTGAGTCAATGTCTGTATATCTTTATGTGGGGCAACCTGTGTATGTCTCTGTGTGTCTGTGTTTGTGCATGTATGCATGTCACTGTCTGTCAGTATGTGTGTGATTGTGTGTGTGTGTGTGTGTGTGTGTGTGTGTGTGTGTATCAGTGTGTGTTACTGTGGGTGGGAGAGGGGTGTAAGTGGGTGGATCCAGTAATGGAAAGATTATACTAATCTGTCTCCTCTTCGATTCCTCTCTCAGACATGGAAGCTTCTGGATCAGCCATGGAAGGTGCGTATTGGTGCCTGTGTGAATGTAAGGTCACAAGACTACACAAGCTGGCCATTCGGCCCCTCTATCCTGTCACACCACAGCCTATCTGGCCCAGCCCTGTCCCAGTTTGCTCTCTCCCTCAATCCCACACATGCTGACCTAACAAACATTTACCACACTCCCTCTCCTGTGATCTGTCTACCAGCTTCCAGGGCAGAGAATTCCTGGTTTTCCCTCCTTCTGTCAGAAGTCCCCACCCTCTCCCCCACCTCAGTGTTCAATGCCTTCCTCCCTCACACGATCCTGTGTCTGCTCGATTGAGACTCTCCCTCTGGGGAAGCATCTCCAAATATACACTATCCTGTCCCCTCAGGGTCTGAGATATCTCAGTAAGGTTGCCCCTGGATCCAAACGGACCAAACTTGGGGTGATGACACACCACCAGCTCCAGGAGTGAGCTCTATGAATATTTCCTGGACCATTCTCAATGCCAGTCCATTCTCACTCCAATACCTGGACTCAAACTGTGCCCAATACTGTGAGTGGGACCTCACCAATTCCAGGGGTAAGTCCTGTATGTCTCTCCTGGTCCATTCCCAATGCCAGTCCATTCCCACTCCAATACATGGATAAATGCGTGGCTGAGGGATTGGAGCAGGGGGCAGGGATTCAAGTTTTTGGATCATTGGGACCTCTTTTGGCGCAGGCGTGACCTGTACAAAAAGGACGGGTTACACTTGAATCCTAGGGGGACCAATATCCTGGCAGGGAGATTAGCGAGGGCTACTGAGGTGACTTTAAACTAGAATGGTTGGGGGGTGGGAATCAAATTAAAGAGGCTAGGCGTGAGGAGGTTAGTTCACAACAGGGGTATGGGAACCAGTGCAGAGAGACAGAGGGGTATAAAGTGAGGGTAGAAGCAAAAAGTACTAAGGAGAAAAGTAAAAGTGGCAGGCCGACAAATCCAGGGCAAGCATTAAAAAGGGCCACTTTTCAACATAATTATATAAGGGCTAAGAGAGTTGTAAAAGAGCGCCTGAAGGCTTTGTGTGTCAATGCAAGGAGCATTCGTAATAAGGTGGATGAATTGAAAGTGCAGATTGTTATTAATGATTATGATATAGTTGGGATCACAGAGACATGGCTCCAGGGTGACCAGGGATGGGAGCTCAACGTTCAGGGATATTCAATATTCAGGAGGGATAGACATGAAGGAAGGGGAGGTGGGGTGGCGTTGCTGGTTAAAGAAGAGATTAACGCAATAGAAAGGAAGGACATAAGCCGGGAAGATGTGGAATCGATATGGGTAGAGCTGCGTAACACTAAGGGGCAGAAGACGCTGGTGGGAGTTGTGTACAGGCCACCTAACAGTAGTAGTGAGGTCGGAGATGGTATTAAACAGGAAATTAGAAATGTGTGCAATAAAGGAACAGCAGTTATAATGGGTGACTTCAATCTACATGTAGATTGGGTGAACCAAATTGGAAAGGTGCTGAGGAAGAGGATTTCATGGAATGTATGCGGGATGGTTTTTTTTTTGAACCAACATGTCGAGGAACCAACTACAGAGCAGGCTATTCTGGACTGGGTTTTGAGCAATGAGGAAGGGTTAATTAGCAATCTTGTCGTGAGAGGCCCCTTGGGTAAGAGTGATCATAATATAGTGGAATTCTTCATTATGATGGAGAGTGACATAGTTAATTCAGAAACAAAGGTTCTGAACTTAAAGAGGGGTAACTTTGAAGGTATGAGACGTGAATTAGCTAAGATAAACTGGCAAATGACACTTAAAGGATTGACGGTGGATATGCAATGGCAAGCATTTAAAGGTTGCATGGATGAACTACAACAATTGTTCATCCCAGTTTGGCAGAAGAATAAATCAAGGAAGGTAGTGCACCCGTGGCTGACAAGAGAAATTAGGGATAGTATCAATTCCAAAGAAGAAGCATACAAATTAGCCAGAGAAAGTGGCTCACCTGAGGACTGGGAGAAATTCAGAGTTCAGCAGAGGAGGACAAAGGGCTTATTAGGAAGGGGAAAAAAGGTTATGAGAGAAAACTGGCAGGGAACATAAAAACTGACTGTAAAAGCTTTTATAGATATGTAAAAAGGAAAAGACTGGTAAAGACAAATGTAGGTCCCCTACAGACAGAAACAGGTGAATTGATTATGGGGAGCAAGGACATGGCAGACCAATTGAATAATTACTTTGGTTCTGTCTTCACTAAGGAGGACATAAATAATCTTCCAGAAATAGTAGGGGACAGAGGGTCCAGTGAGATGGAGGAACTGAGCGAAATACATGTTAGTAGGGAAGTGGTGTTAGGTAAATTGAAGGGATTGAAGGCAGATAAATCCCCAGGGCCAGATGGTCTGCATCCTAGAGTGCTTAAGGAAGTAGCCCAAGAAATAGTGGATGCATTAGCGATAATTTTTCAAAACTCGTTAGATTCTGGACTAGTTCGTGAGGATTGGAGGGTGGCTAATGTAACCCCACTTTTTAAAAAAGGAGGGAGAGAGAAACCGGGGAATTATAGACCGGTTAGCCTAACGTCGGTGGTGGGGAAACTGCTGGAGTCAGTTATCAAAGATGTGATAACAGCACATTTGGAAAGCAGTGAAATCATCGGACAAAGTCAGATTTGTGAAAGGAAAATCATGTCTGACGAATCTCATAGAATTTTTTGAGGATGTAACTAGTAGAGTCAATAGGGGAGAACCAGTGGATGTGGTATATTTGGATTTTCAAAAGGCATTTGACAAAGTCCCACACAGGAGATTAGTGTGCAAACTTAAAGCACACGGTATTGGGGATAAGGTATTGATGTGGATGGAGAATTGGTTGGCAGACAGGAAGCAAAGAGTGGGAATAAACGGGACCTTTTCAGAATGGCAGGCAGTGACTAATGGGGTACCGCAAGGCTCAGTGCTGGGACCCCAGTTGTTTACAATATATATTAATGACTTGGATGAGGGAATCAAATGCAGCATCTCCAAGTTTGCGGATGACACGAAGCTGGGTGGCAGTGTTAGCTGTGAGGAGGATGCTAAGAGGATGCAGGGTGACTCGGATAGTTTAGGTGAGTGGGCAAATTCATGGCAGATGCAATTTAATGTGGATAAATGTCAGGTTATCCACTTTGGTGGCAAGAACAGGAAAACAGATAATTATCTGAATGGTAGCCGATTAGGAAAAGGGGAGGTGCAACGAGACCTGGGTGTCATTATACACCAGTCATTGAAAGTGGGCATGCAGGTACAGCAGGCGGTGAAAAAGGCGAATGGTATGCTGGCATTCATAACAAGAGGATTCGAGTACAGGAGCATGGAGGTACTATTGCAGTTGTACAAGGCCTTGGTGAGACCACACCTGGAGTATTGTGTGCGGTTTTGGTCACCTAATCTGAGGAAAGACATCCTTGCCATAGAGGGAGTACAAAGAAGGTTCACCAGATTGATTCCTGGGATGGCAGGACTTTCATATGAAGAAAGACTGGATGAACTGGGCTTGTACTCGTTGTAATTTAGAAGATTGAGGGGGGATCTGATTGAAACATATAAAATCCTAAAGGGATTGGACAGGCTAGATGCAGGAAGATTGTTCCTGATGTTGGGGAAGTCCAGAACAAGGGGTCACAGTTTGAGGATAAAGGGGAAGCCTTTTAGGACTGAGATTAGGAAAAACTTCTTCACACAGAGAGTGGTGAATCTGTGGAATTCTCTGCCACAGGAAACTGTTGAGGCCAGTTCATTGGCTATATTTAAGAGGGAGTTAGATATGGCCCTTGTGGCTACGGGGATCAGGGGGTATGGAGGGAAGGCTGGGGCGGGGTTCTGAGTTGGATGATCAGCCATGATCATAATAAATGGCGGTGCAGGCTCGAAGGGCCGAATGGCCTACTCCTGCACCTATTTTCTATGTTTCTATGTAATACCTGGACCCAAGCTGTGCCCAATACTCTGGGTGGGACCCAGCCAATTACACACCTCCTGGTAAAACTGTAACAGTTCTCAGTGATCTGTCAGCTTCCTGCCTCCCTCTCTGATGGCATCCCAACTCAGTGCTTTGACTAACATGTTTCCTGCTTTTATTCTCACTGACTGTCTCTGGATGTGATTCCCCTTTTTATCTCTGAGTTCCACCCATAGTCTCACTGGACAATCTCCAGTGGGAGAGGACGCGGGTAATGGAAATATGTACTGATACCTCTTGTGTTCTGTCTTCTCTCAGAGCTGGATTCCACTGAAACAACCACACAAGGTATGTATTGGTGTCTGAGAGCCATCACCTAGTGTACTCTATCCCTCATAGTTTTAGTCCCTGAGCCTGGCCCTGGAAGTCTGTGATGGGACAGTGTGGAGGGAGCTTCACTCTGTGCCTGACTCCTGGGAGCATGTGATGGATGGGGTTGCAGAGAGTTTCATTTTGTGTCTGACCCCAGGAGTGTGTGATGGGATAGTGTGGAGGGAGCTTCACTATGTGTCTGATACCCAGGAGTGTGTGATGGGAATGTGTAGAGGGAGCCAGAGGGAGCTTCACTTTGTATCTGACCCTGGGAATGTGTGATTGGATGGCAAGGAGGGTGGTTCAGTTTGTGTTTGTTCTCAAGGTTTCGTGATGGGATGGTATGGAGGGAGCTTCACTCTGTCTCTACTTGTCTTGAACACACATCGGTACAAGCCTATTATTGGCTGTGAGGCCTTTTTATTTCTCTGCGTGGAAAGATTATCAGAGGGAGGCTCAAATTCAAAGTCAAAGTCAAAGCCGAGTTTATTGTCAGATACACAAGCCCATGTGAACACAGGCGCCATGAAAAACTTACAACAGCATCAGAGACACAGAGCATCAGCTGAGCAGCCAACAGAAGGAAACATACATTAAGCATCAATTATACACAATACTTCCAGAAAGTACACAATTAGAATGAAATAAAGCCCACTGTAGTGCAAAGTGACCACAGTGTTGTTGTACTGAGGTAGTGATTAGGGTTGTGTCGGGTGGTTCAGGAACCGAATGGTTGAAGGGAAGTAGCTGTTCCTGAACCTGGTGATGTGTGAGTTCAGGAATACTGCTACAGCAGACTTTACTTTCTCCCTAACAAATTTAAAGTTGGACTCAGTCGTATTGCAATCACTGCTTCTTAAGGGTTCTTTTATCTTAAGCTCCCTAATTACCCCTGGTTCATTGTCTTGCATTTGGGTCCGCTCCCAACGCCTCCCTTGTAACAGATGTGGGAGTTCAGGCTTCTATACCCCCTGCCCGGTGGGAGCTGAGAGAAGATGGTGTGGCCCAGATTCTGGGGATGTTCGTCGATGGACGCTGCCTTGTTGAAGCGGCGCCTCCTGTCGATACTACCGGTGGTGGGGAGGGATGTGCCGAGATATATTGCGCTGATATATTGCGCTGAGTCCACTACTCTCTACAGATTTTTACGTCCCCGCGCATTTGAATTGTGCGCGCAACTTTGATTAAAGCCATCGGGATACTTTGAACAGAACATCTGTGGAAGTTTGTTAGAGTGTCTGGTGACAAGCCGAACCTCATTAACCTACCCAGCGAAAGTAAAGCCACTGGCCCGCCTTCCTTCCGATCGCATCTCTGTTAACGGCCCGGAATTTAAAGCTGCCGATTCTCTCCACTGCCTGTCACCGAGTGTAGACCGGAGCGCGTTCGCTCTCCTTCACCTTCCTAACGGGAGTGATCGGCTCTTTAGGTTCACTGATGTTGAGCGAGAGGTTGTTTCGGCATCGCGCTGCCAATTCCGTTCCACTCACTCCACAGATACAGTAAGCACATGAATGAAAGCAGAATGCACAGTAGGTGTTACAGTGCAGTGTGGTCAGACAGCAAGGTGAAGGGCCACACCAAGGTAGATTATGGGGTCACCAGTCCATTTTATCGTACTGAGGACTTCAATACGTTTCAGTTTACGTGTCGTCTGCATGTCGGGGGGGGTGGGGGGGGGTTGGAGTTAGAGTAGGGTGGGGGGGTTGGAGTAGTATCAAGTTATTGATATAATTTGACCCTGGCCAAATTATATCAATGCACCACAGAAAGCTCCCATCGCGGCTTGGTATTGATGGTGGGAGCGATGTGCCATTTTGCTGCAGGGTTCTGTGGCGATCTATACCTGGGGTGCTGAGATCACGTCTGACGCGGAAGTGTTCACTGAATTTCAGATACGAATTGGAGACGGTATCTCACCATCGGGGGGATTATCCTGTTGATATTGGTCATTTTAATTGCAGGTGAGTGCGATACTCCGCGTAATTTGTTCAATGTTCCGAGAGCGTGACAAGTAGAAACAGCAGATTCGCAGAGTTCCAGTCTCCATGTCCCTAGGTCAAACCCACACCGGGAGCACCGTGCACAGTTCCACTCTCGGTATCCCTGGGTCAGACCCACATCGGGAGCACCGTGCACAGTTCCAGTGTCCGTATCCCTAGGTCAAACCCACACTCGGAGCACCGTGCACAGTTCCAGTCTCCATGTCCCTAGGTCAAACCCACACTCGGAGCACCGTGCACAGTTCCAGTCTCCATGTCCCTAGGTCAAACCCACACTCGGAGCACCGTGCACAGTTCCAGTCTCCATGTCCCTAGGTCAAACCCACACTCGGAGCACCGTGCACAGTTCCACTCTCGGTATCCCTGGGTCAGACCCACATCGGGAGCACCGTGCACAGTTCCAGTGTCCGTATCCCTAGGTCAAACCCACACTCGGAGCACCGTGCACAGTTCCAGTCTCCATGTCCCTAGGTCAAACCCACACTCGGAGCACCGTGCACAGTTCCACTCTCGGTATCCCTGAATCAGACCCACATCGGGAGCACCGTGCACAGTTCCACTCTCGGTATCCCTGGGTCAAACCCACACTCGGAGCACCGTGCACAGTTCCACTCTCGGTATCCCTGGGTCAGACCCACAACGGGAGCACCGTGCACAGTTCCAGTCTCCATATCCCTGGGTCAGACCCACACCAGGAGCACCGTGCACAGTTCCAGTCTCCGTATCCCCGGGTCAGACCCACACCGAGAGCTATGTGCACAGTTCCAGTCTCCGTATCCCTGGGTCAGACCCACACCAGGAGCACCGTGCACAGTTCCAATCTCCATATCTCTGGGTCAGACCTGTTATGTTCCTCCAGCAGTTTGAGAAGTGATACCAGGACAGATATACACAGAACAGTATCAGAGCAGTGACTAAAACCCAGAAATGAGAACTTCTGCAGACACTGGGAATCCAAAGCAACAGACACAAAAAGCTGGAGGAACTCAGCAGGTCAGGCAGCATCTATGGAGATGAGCAGTCGACGTCTCGGGCCGAGACCCTTGTTCAGGACTGAGAAGGAAGGGGGAAGATGCCTGAATAAAATGGTGAGGGGAGGGGACATAGGCGAGCTGGAAGGTGATGGGTGAAACCGAGTGGGTGGGAAAGGACAAGGGCTGGAGAGAAAGGAATCTGATAGGAAAGAAGAGTGGGCCATAGGAAAAGGGGAGGAGGGATCCGGGATGGAGTAATCGAAGAGTGTAATGAGGTCAGAGAAGGGAATTTGGTTACCGTAAGGAGAAATGAATATTCATACCATCAGGTTGGAAGGTACCCAGATGAAATATAAGGTGTTACTCCTCCATCTTGAGGGTGGCCTCATCTTGGCCCAAGAGGAGGCCATGGATCAACACGTCGGAATGGGATTGGGAATCGGGATTCAAATGTTTGGCCATTTTAAAACCCAGAGCAGATGGTTTGGGCAGGAGACCTCCCTTCTGCCGCAGAGAGTCAGAATAGAATTGCTCCGAGAGCGTTGCTTTGGAAAACTCGATCCGTTTGCTGTTGGAACTCGGAGGGAATCTGCCAATTCTTGCATCTCTTCTCTCCACAGCCGTCAGTCTGAGGCAGGGAGGCTCAACCTGTCAAACACCCTGGTAATGTGAATGTCTCTCTGCGGGGCTGCTAAGGAGAACTGTGGGAGGGGGGTCCAGGGGGAGGGGGGTCCGGAGGAAGCGCTTTGGGAGGGGTGGTGAAAAGGGAGCGCTGTGTGAGGGGAAGCGAGGGGGGAACGCTGTGGGAAGGGGTGGCGCGGAGGGAGCCCTGCCACGGGGTGGTGAGGAGGGAGCACTGCGTTGTGGGAAGTGCAGTGGGGAGGAAATGCGGTGGGAAGGGGATGAAGAGGGGGTGAGGAGGGTGCGTTGTGAGAGGGATGACGCGGAGGGAGCCCTGTCACTGGGGTGGTGACGAGGGAATGAGGAGGGAGCATTGCGTTGTGGGAAGGGCGGTGAGGAGGGAGCGCCGCGCTGCAATAACACGGTCAGTGACGCCTATTTCTTCCTCTCCAGCCGGAACTACGAGCTCACTGCTTCAAACCCACCGTAGGCCTCAGAATCCTCGTGATAGGAAGGGTCCGCGCAAAGGTTTCCTGGAACTCGGCTGCATTGTTCCGTCTGTGCAGAACATTCCGTGTATCCACAGCTCATACATCAGAGTCCCGACGGATAACTTTGTAAAATAAAATCCGGGATTTCCTACCCAATTGTGATTGTACTGGCGCGTATGGGGGGAGGCGCGGGTCCAATACACCCCTGGGCATCTAGTCTTGACCTGCGACCTTTAACCCTGCCCTGGGCTTCGTCAACAATAAACTGATCAGTTGCTGATTTCAAGAGAGTATTTTTGTATGTGTTCTTATCTCCTCCTTCCCACTCCGTCTTTATCCCTCTCTTATCTCTCTCTCCGTCGCCACTTCTCTGCATTTCTCTTTCATCCCTCTCTCCCTTTGTCTCCGTCTCGGTCCCTCCAAGTCTTCCCTTTCCCCTCTCCTTTACTCTCCTCATCCTCTCTCTCTCTCTCTCTCCCCCCCCCCCTTACTCCATCACTCTCTCTCCGCTCTGTCTGCCCTTTTTTCATTCTCTCGTCTCATTTTACGCATATCTCCTTCACGCAGCACAGTGCTCCACAGTCCCTCCCGCAGGGCGGCGCTTCATCCTCGCCGCCCCTCCTGCAGCGCGGCGCTCCCTCCACATCACTTCTACGCCAGTGCGGCGCTCCATCCTTGCTTGCCCTCCCACAGCCAGGCGCTCCCTCACTACTGCTCCTCTCACCGCCCCTCCCACAGCACGGCGCTCTTTTCTTGTTTCTCCTCCTAGAGTGCGGCGCTCCTTCTTCATCACCGCACCCGCTCCCTCCTTGTCACTCTTGCTGCAGCGCGACGCTCCCTCCACGCCTTCCTCAACAGCGCTCCCGCATCACTGGCCCTACCGCAGGGAGGAGCTCCCTCCTCGCCGCCCTTCCCGCAACGCGGTGCACCTTCCGTATCGCCACTTCCTCAGCATGGCGCTCCCTCCTCGCTACCCCTCCCGCGGCATGGCGCTTCCTCCTCGCCACCCCTCCCGCGGCATGTCGCTCCCTCCTCGCCACCCCTCCCGCGGCATAGCGCTTGCTCCTCGCCACCCCTCCCGCGGCATGGCGCTCCCTCCTCGCCACCCCTCCCGTGGCATGGCGCTCCCTCCTCGCCACCCCTCTCGTGGCATGGCGCTCCCTCCTCGCCACCCGTCGCGCGGCATGGCGCTCCATTCTTGCCTTCCCTCCCGCAGCGCGCCGTTCCCTCCTCGCTTCCCTTTCCGCAGCCGGGTATTCCCTGCTCGTCCCTCCTCACAGCCCCTACCGCATCACGGCGCTCCTCCGCATCACCCCTCCAGCAGTGCGCACCTTCCTTCGTGTCACCCCTACCGAAGCGCGGCTCTCCTTGCTCGCCCATCCAGCAGCTTCCTCATCGACCAGGCACACCCTGCTCGCCGCTCCTCCAACAGCGCTCAAGCCTCAGCGCCTGTCAGCCTTCCTCGCCGTCCGACCTGCATCGAGGCGCTCCTTCCTCACGCCCTTCCTACAGCGCGGTCCTCCTTTCGCATCGCCCCTGCACTTCCTCAGCCCACGCAGCGCTGCTGGAGAGTAATACCCTCGCTGCGGGGAGCGATGCACGCTGGGAGGAAGGAGCGTTGCGTGGCGGTTGAAGCGCCAATGTGCGGACCAATCTCGCCGCACCTACCGCAGCGCAGCGCTCCTTCCTCGCCGCCACCACCGCAGTCGGGCGCTCCCTCCTCTCTCGGCTCTTCACGCAGCGCTCCTTGTTAGTCCTCCTGCTGCACGACACTTCATCCGCACCACGCCTCCCACAGCGCATTGCTGTCTCCTTGCCACCCCTCGTGCTGCGCGACGCTCCCTCCTCATCGCTTCCTCCTGCAACGCGCGGCAGACCTTCCACATTGCCCTTCCCTCAGGGTCGATCTGAAGGAAACGCTGCGCTGTGGAAGGGGTGTCGTGGGAGGAGCGCTGCGCTGCGGTAGGTGCGGCGAGATTGGTCTGCACATTGGCGCTTCAACCACCACGCAACGCTCCTTCCTCTCAGCGTGTATCGCTCCCCGCAGCGAGGCGTTTCCTTCACGTCCACCCGCCCCCCCCCCCGCAGCGTGGGCTTCCACTGCACCACATCCCGCAACATGGCGCTCCCTCTTCGGCAGCGTGGCGCTTCCTCTGCATTGCTCCTCCCGCAGCCACTCCTCCAACAGCGCTCCCGCCCTCCCGCATGGCGGTCCATCCTCGCCACCCCTCCCGCGGCATGGCGCTCCCTGCATCGCCATCCACGCCGAGGTGCTTCCCTTTGCCGCCTTTAGCGCAGCGCGATGTTCCCTCCTCAATGTGGTGCTATATCCTCGCCACCCCTCCCGCAGCGCGCCTGTTCCCTCCTCAATGTGGTGCTATATCCTCGCCACCCCTCCCGCAGCTCAGCGCTCCTTTCTTGCCATTCCCTCCCCTCGCTCCCCTTTCCGCAGCCGTCACTTGTCACTCCTGCCACAGCGCTCCCTCCTCACAGCCCCTACCGCAGCACGGCATTCCTCCGCATCACGCTTCCAGCAGTGCGCACCTTCCTTCGTGTCACCCCTACCGAAGCGCGGCGCTCCTTGCTCGCCCTTCCTCATCGACCCTCCCCCAGTCAGGAACACCCTGCTCCCCGCTCCTCCAACAGCGCTCAAGCCTCAGCGCCTATCAGCCTTCCTCGCCGTCCCACCTGCATCGAGGCGTTCCGTCCTCACGTCCTTCCTACAGCGCGGTCCTCCTTTCGCATCGCCCCTCCACTTCCTCAGCACGCAGCATGGGCCTCCTTCCTCGCCGCCGCCACCACCGCAGTCGGGCGCTCCCTCCTCGCTGCCCCACGCCCACTCCCTTCTCATCGCTCCTCACGCAGCGCTCCCTCCTCGTTATCCCTCCTGCTGCGCGACACTTCATCCGCACCACGCCTCGCACAGCGCATTGCTGTCTCCCTTGTCAGCGCAGCGCTCCCTCCATATTGCCCCCTGACGCTCCCTCCTCATCGCCCTTACCTCCTGCAACGCGCCGCTTCCTCCGCATCGCCCACACCGCTCCTTACCGTCCCACCCGCAGCGCGACGCTCCCTCCTTGTTGCGGTGCTCCCTCCGCATCACACCTCCCTCCCGCAGCACGGCGGTTCCTCCGCATTGCCCCACCCTCAGGGTCGACATGAAAGAAACGCTGCGCTGCGGTAGGTGCGGGGAGATTGGCGCTTCATCCGGCACGCCACTCTCCTTCCTCGCCGACCCTCGCTCAGCGTATTCCTCTCCAGCAGCGCAGCGCTCCGATCGTATCGCAGCCCTTCCTCCTGAAGCGCGGCGCTTCCTCTGCATTGCCCCTCCCGCAGTGTGGCGCTCCCTCTTTACCGCCGACCCGCAGCGCGGCACACACTCCTTGCCCACCATTCTTGCAGGTTGGCGCTACCACCTCATTTCCTTCCCTATCTCCATCGCCCCTCCGGCAGTTCGACCCTCCCGAAGCCAGGCACACCCAACTCATCGCTCGTCCAACAGTGCTCCTGCCTCACTGCCCCTACCGCAGGGCTGAGCTCCCTCCTCGCCGCCCCTCCCACAGATTGGCGCTTCTCTACATCGCCTTCCCGCTGCGCGGCGCTCCCTCCTCGCCATCTTTCCCGCTGAGCAAGTAACACACAAGTAGTCCAGGACATAGATGATTTTATTCGGTGAAATGCGCACGGTGTCTGAATCGAAGTCTCCGGGACCCGATCCTACACGGCGGTGATTCCCGAATCCAGCAGCGTCATCTCGGAAGCTTTCCTTGTTTCCTGAACTGGGTTCTGGCTCGGCTGGACAACATTGTACGTCCTGGAGGAGCGGGAGAGAGCGTTTGTCAGTGCGTGTTCTCTGAGTGAGGGCCGGCGTATTTCTCAGAAGCTGACACCGACCACTCTAACAAACTTGTACTGACATCCTGTTGAAAGTGTCCTGACCGGTTACACCACGGTCTGGTCCGGCAATTCCAATGCACAAGGAAGTAAGCTACAAAGACTGGTGGACATCACGGACACATCCCTCCCCACCATCGGCAGCATCCACAGGAGGTTCTGCCTCGAGAAGGCATCAAATTCCCACCACCCGGGCCATCCCATCTTCTCACAGCTCGCATCGGGCAGGAGGTACAGACGCCTGAAGTCTCACATCACCAGGTTCAGGAACAGCTACTTCCCTTCAACCATTCGGTTCCTGAACCAACCGGCACACCCCTAATCACTGTCTCAGTATAACAACACGAGACCACTTTGCACTACAATGGACTTTCATTTGTTTCCAATCGTGCCGTGTTTTCTTAGATCATTACAGCTCAGCACAGACCCTCCGGCGCTCGCTGTTGTGCGGATCTTTTAAACTACTTCAAGATTAATCTAACCATTCGCTCCTATAAATCCATCTATATTTTTTTGTCATCCAGGCTCCTATCTAAGAGTTTCTTAAATGTTTTTAACGTGTCTTCCTCTACCACCGCCCCTGCAGGGCGTTCCACGCACACGCGAGTCTCTAAGTCCGCTGATCTTTTTATTCTTGCAAAAGAAGTGTATAATTTATGTTTGAATAATGTATAAGCGTATAATTTATATTTGTTTTCTTCAGAAGGGGAAACGTCTTCACTCAGAGGGTGAAGAATGAGCTGCCAGCACAAGTGGTGCATTCGAGCTCGATTTTAGCGTCTAAGAGACATGGACGGTAGGGGTATGGAGGGGAATGGTCCCGGTACAGGTCGGTAAATGGTTCAGTACGGGCTAGACGGGCCGAAGGGCCTGTTTCTGTACCGTACTTTTATTTGACTCTGATTTCTTGTGAAAGGTGTGTCTCCGATACGATGTTACTGCAAATTAGTTTTTCTTTCCAGATGCCACAATAAACCTGACTTGGCCTTAGTGCCAGACAGCAAAGGGTTAAAATTCCTGTCTGGCCGGATGGGGAACTTACCGTCCTTTCCTGACCCGGCATCTCCGGCACCTTGGGAACGACACACCTCCCACTGGAAGACAGGGTGAGAACCTGGTCAGTGGGTGGGCTGGGAGGGAGGGAGGGAGGCAGGGAGGTGAAAACAGAGACATGAGGAGGGAGAGGGAGGGGCTGGAAAGGGAGTGAGGGATAACACAGGAGGTGGAAGAGGAGAGGGAGAGGTAAAAATGATGAGAAGGGGTGTGTGGGCGGGATAGTGAGAGAGAAGACGGACAGATAGATTCAGAAGTAAGAGACAGACGGAGTGAGGGAGAGGGAGAGGACCAGTGGGTAAGGGCAGCAGAGGGTAGATCTGGCGGCATTCAGAGCTCGTGTCAATGGGAAAGAGAGACCGGAGAATTGACAGGATGGAGACAGAGTAAGAGGTAGATGGAGGGGAGGGAGTTTTGTGGGGAAAGAGGTTGGAATGGATAGGAGGATGGAAGAGAGATAGGGAGGTTTGGAAGGAGGGAGGTTTTGAGGGGAGGGAGGATGATGTGACAGAGAGATGAGAAATCAAGCGGACAGTTCCCGAGATATTGGGTGGATTCTCTGGTCGACAGGGGCAGAGAAGGGGAACAAGGGCGGATCAAGGGGCAGGAATGGGGAAGGTGTCGGGGTCAGAGAGGGGTCACAGAGTCTAGGGGCCAAAGGGTGTCACAGAGACAGAGTGGGGTGTCTTGGCTGGAGGGCATCACAGAGGCAGGGAGGGGTGTAGGGTCCGGAGGGGGTCATAGTGATGGGGAAAGGTGTAGGGGCCAGAAGGGATTACAGAGACGGAGGGGTTTAAGGGCCGGGAGGGGTCACAGAGATGCAGAGCGGATTAGGGATCTGAGGGGGTTACAGAGACAGGGAAGGGTGTAAGGGCTGGAGAGGCTCACAGAGATGGGGAGGGGTATAGGGACTGGAGGGGAGAGGTTACAGAGACGGGGAGGGGTGTAGGGGCCAGAGTGAATCACAGAGACGGGAGGAGTGTAGGGGCCAGAGGTGGGGTCACAGACACGGGGGGGTCACAGAGGCGGGGAGGGGTCACAGAGGCGGGGAGGGGTGTGGGGGTCAGAGGTGGAGTCACAGAGACGGGGGAGGTGTGTAGGGGCCCGGGGGGGGGGGTGGTCGCAGAGGCGGGGAGGGGTGGACCGGCATGGGGTGCGGAGCGAAGACCTGGCTGCTGCAACTCACCAATCAGGATAAAGATCCCCATGAGAAAGAAGACGGCTGCCATTACGAGACCCCATACCCTGAGTGAGTTGTAATCTGGCGGGAGAGGAAGGTAGAGCAAACGATACCAGTGAGTCCAATAATCTCCACCGGGGGACAATTCCCCAACCTCCCGCACTCGGGCGCCGCTCTCCATCCATTCCAGCAACCTATCTCAGAATGATGGGATCACCACCTCCCACCCGCAGTCTGTCCGACAAACTCCCGGTCCCCTTGTCAGAAGCGGTCACCTGCCTCTCAAAGGATCGAATGGACAGCAGGATCCCACAGTCCTACAACAACCATGTCTCTCCTCTGCCTACAACTACCCCCGGCTTATCAGAGTCTTGGAGGTGTTTCGAATGGCTGGGGTTCAAATGCATCCACGATCTGAATGGTGCTGATGTGATCTGGTTTAGTTGTTATAGACCATTGATTTAAAAAAAACTATAATAAATCCCCCTCCCTCATCACCCCTGCTACAGTGCTCCCTCCTCACCCCCTCTCACTGCGTTGCCTCCTCACCTACTCCCACAGCGTTCCCTCCTCATCCCCTCGCACAGTGCTCCCTTCTCAACCTCACCCACAGCACTCTCCCCTCGCCCCCTCCCATAGCGTTCCCTCCTCACCCCCTCCCACAACATTCCCTCCTCACCCCCACCCACAGTGCTCGCCCCTCACTCCCTCCCACAACGTTCCCTCCTCACCCCCTCCCACAGCATTCTCCCCCACCCCCTCCCATAGCGTTCCCTCCTCACCCATCCCACAACATTCCCTCCTCACCCCCTCCCACAGCGCTCTCCCCTCACTCCCTCCCACAACATTCTCCCCTCACCCCCTCCCATAGCGTTCCCTCCTCACCCCTCCCACGATGCTTCCTCCAGCAGCTTGTCGTTTCCTCCTTTCGCAAACCCACCCCCTCCTGCCCATTACAACACTCCCCCACCCACCCCCTGCCGCCCATTACAACACTTCCCCCTCCCCCGCAGTCCGTTCTGGCACTGTGGGTCGCGTCTGCAGAATCTCTGCGGGGAGGGGCCGGACTCTAGCCAGCAGGCTTACGTACCGTAATAGAACCGCTTCGCTGCGAGATCGGCTGGAAGGTGAAGGGAGGTTGAATTAGCCCAGGGTGGATTAACACTATCTCGTTACCGCAACATCCAGAGGATAATCTATCAAACTCCATAACCACCTCCTCCCTCACATCCCTCACCCCTACGTTCTCTCAACCATTTGTTTAACCCCGCGATCATTCTCCTTTCCACACCAGGGAACACACAGTCACAAACTGACCCAGCATGGAAACCAGCCCCTCAGCTAGCAGCGCTCACACACACACACACACACACACACACACACACACACACACACACACTCACACACACACACACACTCACAGACACACTCACACAGACACTCACTCACACACTCAGTCACACACTCGCTCACACACTCACAGACACACTCACACTCGCTCACATACTCACAGACACACTCACACACAGACACACTCACTCACACAGACACACTCATCCACTCACACACAGACCCTCACACACTCATATGCATACACCCACAGTCACATACACACACTCACACACACAGAGACACACACATTCACACATACTGAGACACTCAATCACACATACACACACATGCTCTCACACTGTCAGACACACACACACACACACACACACACACACGAAAAATGTACAGGATTCCACACTGACGGACAACACGCGAGAAAGTCAATCTAGTTTTAAATTCGATAGTGCAATTCACTGGTAATTCGATTTATTATTGTCAGGTGTACTGCCTACAAAGAAAAGATCAAAGTTAAAAGTTCAAAGTTCACAGATGTTACTGTGTTACTGTCATTTTCTTGCAGGCATTTAGGAGAAAAAGAAATACAGTAGAATTTGCGACTGTACATCACCAGGCAAGACTGACGAACGACCAATGTACAAAAGAGAAATCAAAAATAAAACTGAGAACATGAGTTGTAAAGAGTCTTTGAAAGCGAGTCTGTAGGTGTTCAGGAAAACCTGTCTTGCACACCAGTTCATTTCTCAGTGCATTGAGGTTGTTCCTGTGTAATAACTTGGGGTCTGTCCATGAGGTTTAGAAGGACAAGGCCTTACTTCAGACCTTCAGTGAAGAGGACAAAGGAGATGTGGAGATGATTCCTGCAGTGGGAAAGTCTCGACTGAGGGGACGGAGGTTGCAATGGGTAGAGGCAGACAGAATGTCTTCAAGGACAGCTTCCCTGCTATTATCGGACTGCCTAGTACAATAAAGTAGATCGTTGGCCTCGTTATGATATTGTGAGCACACACAAAATGCTGGAGGAACTACAAGTCAGGGGGCATCTATGGAAAGGAATAAAGACAGCTCTGAGGGGTCTTGGCCCGAAACATCAACTGTTCATTCCCCTCCATGGATGCTGCCTGTCCTGCTGAGCTGCCCCAGCATTTAGCGTGCGTTGTTCAAAACTTCCAGCATCTGCAGGGTCTCTGTTTACTGCTATGGCCCTTGTACCTTGTTGTCTGCCCACACTGCACTCTCTCTGTAGCTGTAACACTCTACTCTGCATTCTGTTATTCTTTTACCTTGTCCTACTGTGTGATAATCTGATCGGTATGAACAAGCTTTTCACTGTATCTCGGCACCAGGCACAATAATAAACCAATTCCAGTTCCAGGCTTCCGGGCTGGTGGGAGGGGGACCAATTCAAACCATGGTCAGTCAGGGTGGGGCAGGCAAGATGGGTTCAGCGGGTGATTGATTCAAAGCAAGAAGGTGAGTGGGAGGGGAATACAAAGGAAGATCCCATGTGTTTCATGGGGAGGTGAGAGGAGGTGTTTAAGGGTAAGACACATTGGAAGAAGGAAGGATTGGGGAGGCGAGTACCGTAGGAAGGAGGAGCGAGAAACAGAGAAAGGGTCAAAACAATGCTCACCATCCTTGAAATTAGGAAACTGAGGCTGGTTTTCCACCTCAGGGTCTGGGGCACTTCTGGTGGTTCTGGAAGGTTCCGTCACCTGTGGGTCTGAATGAAAAAGGAAGAGGAGGAAGCATATTAATCTCCAGCACACACCCAGAGGTCCCATTCCCATCGCTGTCCCCACCCTGGCACTGACTCCCCTCTCCACCTCTGTGACACCCCTCCAGCCTCTTCACGCCTCTTCACGCCTCTCCATTTCTGCGACCCCCCTCCCTCTACACCCCTCTCCACCCCTCTCCACTTCTGCAACCCCCTCCCTCTATATCTCCCTCCACCCCTCTCCATTTCTGCGACCCCCCTCCCTCTACACCCCTCTCCACCCCTCTCCACTTCTGCAACCCCCTCCCTCTATATCTCCCTCCACCCCTCTCCATTTCTGTGACCCCCTCCCTCTATACCTTCCTCCACCCCTCTCCGTCCCTGTGACCCCTCCCTCCAGCCTCTACACTGTCTCCATCTCTGTGACCCCTCTGTAAAGCCTTGGCACCCCTCACCATTTCTGTGAACCCCACCTCCGGCCCCTATTCCCTTCCCTATCTCTAGGTCCTACACTTGGCCCATTCCTATGAGCTCTTCCGACACCCACAGCCCACCCCAACCCTGTGACCCCCTCCAGACCCTGCAGCCCCTCCCATCCTAGCCCCTCGGGCCCCTACACCTTTACCTGTGTCATTCCCTCCATCTCCATCGCTGTGACCTCTGGCTCCTACACCCCTCCCCAACCCTGTGACCCCCTCCGGCCCCAATTCCCCACCCCATCTCTGCGACCTCCCTCTGACCTGTACACCCCACCCCGTCTCAGTAACCCAGTTACTGTGAGGAGAAGGAATCGTACCTGTTGTAGGTTCAGCTCCATTGGTGGGTGTGACTGATGTCCCATTGTCTGGCCATCCTGTGTGTGGAAAGTTACAGGTGATGTCTTCCGTGCATTCATGCCCGACATTGTGTGTTATCCTCAAAAACCCCCAGGTCATTACATTCCTCCCCTACCCTGTAATCTGCTCTGGCCCCACAGCCCTTCCCATCTGAATGACACCCTCTGGCCTCTACACCCCTCCCTGTCTCCATGACCTCCATCTGGCCCCTACACCCCTCCTCATCTGTGACTCCCTCCAGCACCTTCACACCTCCCTGTCTCTGTGATCCCCTCCGGCTCCTACATTCCTCCCCATCTCTGTGACTCCCTCCAGCACCCTCACCTCTTCCCATCTAAATGACCCCCTCTGGCCCCTACACCCCTCCACATCTCTGTGACCCTCCCTTCACCCCTTCCCACTTGAATGACCCCCTCTGGTCCCTACACTCCCCTCTAGTACCTTCACCCCTCCACATCTCTGTGACCCCCTCTAATACCTTCACCCCTCCCCATCTCTGTGATCCCCCCTCAGGCACCTTCACCCCTCCCCAACTCTGTGACTCTCTCTGGCCCCTACACCCCTCCACATCTCTGTGACCCTCCCTTCACCCCTTCCCACTTGAATGACCCTGTCTGGTCCCTACACTCCCCCCGTCTCTGTGACCCCCTCTAATACCTTCACCCTTCCCCATCTCTGTGATCCGCCCTCAGGCACCTTCACCCCTCCCCAACTCTGTGACTCTCTCTGGCCCCTACACCCCACCCCATCTCCGCGACCCCCTCCGACCTGTACACACCCCACCCCGTCTCAGTAGCCTGTGAGGTGACGTCTCTCTGATGACCCTGAGCCGCAATTTCACACAGGAAACAAAACATACCTGGAGTAGGTTCAGTTCCATTGGTGGGTGTGACCGACGTCCCATTGTCTGGCCATGCTGTGTGTGGAAAGTTACAAGAGAAAGGATGTCTTCAAAGCACCCAGTTCAACTCCGTGTGTTATCCCTATGATCCTCTCTGGCCGTCACTTTAACTTGGTCGATGGGATTTATTCCGCTTTAAATATACCCAATGACTTGGATTCACAGCTGTCTGTGGCCATGAATTTCACAGACTCACTCCCCTCTGGCTAAAGAATTTCCGACTTATCTCTGTTCGAAAGGGACATCCTTGTATTCTGAGGCTGTGCATTCTGGTGTTACACTCACCCATTAATGGAAACACCCTCTCCACGTCCACTCTGTCTAGGACTTCCAATAATCAATAAGTTTCATAGTGATCCCCCCTCATTCTTCTGACCTCTAACGAGTACAGGTCCAGGGACATCAAATGCTCCTCATACATTAACCCTTCCATTCCTGGATCATTCTCATAAACTTCCTCTGGACCCTCTCCAAAACCAGCACATCCTCTCACAATACTCCAACTATGGTCTGACATATAAAGGCTCCGCTTCCCCATGAAAGAGAGAAGGTAGAGGTCAACAGGGGCCTATTCTAACTGGAGTACTGTGTTCCACAGTGTTTGAGATGTGTAGACGTGACCTGGATGGAAACTTTGCATGGGTGGGTTAGTAAGTTTGCTGATGAAATAAAGATTGGTGGTATTGGGGATAAGGTTGCCAAGGAATACAATGGGAAACAGATAAGTTGAAGGTGTGGACAGATAAATTGGTGATGATGATTCTGCAGATGCTGGAAATCTTGAGCAGCAAACGCTGAACGCTGGAGGAACCCAGCAGGTTAGGTAGCATCTATGGAGGGAAATGAAGAGTGGACATTTTGGGCTGAGACCTTCGTCGGCACTAGAAAGGAAGGGGGTGGAAAGCCAGAATGAGAAGGTGGGAGGTAGGGAAGGAGAACAAGGGGGCAGGGGACAAGTGAGATGAGACCAGGTAAGGGGATGGTGGGTGGGGTGTGGGGGTGAAAGGAACTAAGAAGCTGGGAGATGATAGATGGACAAGGTAAGAAGCTGAAGAAGGAGAGGACAGTGCACCATGGAAGAAAGGGAAAGAGGAGGGGAACCAAAGGGAGGTGATGAGTAGTTTGGGGAGAGACGAGATGTTAACCAGAATGGGGAATGAAGAAAGGGTGGAGGAGAAATTGGCAGAACTTAGAGAAATCAAGGTTCGCGTCACGATGGAGTTTATTCCGAGTGAGTGTGAGGTGTTGCACTTTGGGAGGTTGAGGGGAGACCTGAAAGAGGTTTATCAGATTGTGAGAGGCAGAGATAGAGCGGACAGCTGTTATGGTTCTACTAGGGTCGAAATGCCTAATCCTAGAGGCCACGCATTTATGGTGAGAGAGGTAAAAATTCAAAGGAGATGAGTGGGACAGGTTTCACACAAAGAGTGGTGGGGGCTTGGATTGTGCTGCCCAGGGTGGTGGTGATGGAAGCAGGTATGACAGAGGTGTTAGATAGAAACATGGACATGCAGAGAGTGGAGGGATATCAACATTGTGCAGGCTGTAGGGGTTGATTTAGTTGGCTGTTTAATTACTAGCTTCATTGGTTCAGCACAACTTTGTGGGCTGAAGAGCCTCTTTCAGTGCTGTATTTCTGTGTCTGACTATATCCCGTCACTAGGTGGTTTTTTTGGGGGGGAGTGGCATCACACACACAGATCCATCTGATAGCTCTGAGATACATTTTGACAACAGAAAGGAAACATACCTGTTGAATCGTCAGTTTCATTGGTGGGAGTGACCAACGTCCCATTTTCAGGCATCCCTGTGTGTGGAAAGTTACAAGTGAAAGATAGCTTCAGTATACAGAGTCCTAACATCGTGTGTTATCCCCTACACCTCTTCCTGACTCTATCACCCCACCCCCCCCAGCCCCTACACCCCTCCCTGTCTCCATGACCACCTCCGGCCCCTACACCCCTCCCTGTCTCCGTGACCACCTCCAACCCCTACACCCCTCCATGTCTCCGTGACCACCTCTGGCCCCTACACCCCTCCTCATCTCCTACACACCTCCCCGTCTCTGTTACACCCTCCAGTCCCTACAACCCTCGCCATCTCTGTGATCCCCTCTGGACTCTGAACACCTCCCTGCCTCTGTAACCGCCTCCAGCCCCTACACACATTTCCATCTCTGTTACACCCTCCAGTCTCTGTGGACCCCTCCAGCCACCACACCCTTCCCTGTCTCTGTGATTCCCTCAGGCCCCTACACCTCTCTATAGCCCCTCCACCCCTCCCTGTCTCTGTGACCCCTCCATTCCTACAGCCTTCATCTCTGTGAACCACTCCAGCCCAAATTCCCCTACCCATTTCTGTGACCGTCTCTGACCTCACCCCATCTCAGGGTGGGTAATGTAGCAGGGTCCTCTTTTGAGTCAGTATTGGTTGAAGTCAGGAACAGGAAGGGAGCAGTTACTCTACTGGGGGTATTCTATAGGCCCCCTGGTAGCAGCAGAGATACAGAGAAGCAGATTGGGAGGCAGATTTTGGAAAGGTGCAAAAATAACAGGGTTGTTATCATGGGTAACTTGAGGACAGGAAAATTTTTAACTAGGTAAGGGCAAATTATGAGGCTATAAGGCTAGAACTTGTGGGTGTGAATTGGGATGATGTTTTTGCAGGGAAATGTACTATGGGCATGTGGTCGACGTTGAGAGATCTTTTGTGGGATGTTAGGGATAAATTTGTCCCGGTGAGGAAGATAAAGAATGGTAGGGTGAAGGAACCATGGCTGACCCGTGAAGTGCAGCATACATGAGGTTTAGGAAGCAAGGATCAGATGGGTCTATTGAGGAATATAGGGAAGCAAGAAAGGGGCTGAGAAGAGCAAGAAGGGGGCATGAGAAGGCCTTGGCGAGTAGGGTAAAGGAAAACCCCAAGGCATTCTTCAATTATGTGAAGAAAAAAAGGATGACAGGAATGAAGATAGGACCGATTAGAGATAAAGGTTGGAAGATGTGCCTGGAGGCTGTGGAAGTGAGCGAGGTCCTCAATGAATACTTCTCTTCGATATTCACCAATGAGAGGGAACTTGATGATGGTTAGGACAATATGAGTGAGGTTGATGTTCTGGAGCATGTTGGTATTAAGGGAGAGGAGGTGTTGGAGTTGTTAAAATACATTAGGACAGATAAGTCCCCAGGGCCTGACGGAATATTCCCCAGGCTGCTCCACGACGCGAGAGAAGAGATTGCTGAGCCTCTGGCTAGGATCTTTATGTCCTCGTTGTCCACAGGAATGGTACCGGAAGATTGGAGGGAGGCGAATGTTGTCCCCTTGTTCAAAAAAGGTAGTAGGGATAGTCCGGGTAATTATAGACCAGTGAGCCTTACGTCCGTGGTGGGAAAGCTGTTGGAAAAGATTCTTAGATATAGAATCTATAGGCATTTAGAGAATCATGGTCTGATCAGGGACAGTCAGCATGGCTTTGTGAAGGGCAGATCATGTCTAACAAGCCTGATAGAGTTCTTTGAGGAGGTGACCAGGCATATAGATGAGGGTAGTGCAGTGGATGTGATCTATATGGATTTTAGTAAGGCAGTTGACAAGGTTCCACACGGTAGGCTTATTCAGAAAGTTAGAAGGCATGGGATCCAGGGAAGTTTGGCCAGGTGGATTCAGAATTGGCTTGCCTGCAGAAGGCAGAGGTGGTGGTGGAGAGAGTACATTCAGATTGGAGGACTGTGACTAGTGGTGTCCCACAAGGATCTGTTCTGGGACCTCTACTTTTCGTGATTTTTATTAACAACCTGGATGTGGGGGTAGAAGGGTGGGTTGGCAAGTTTGCAGAGGACACAAAGGTTGGTGGTGTTATAGATAGTGTAGAGGATTGTCCTTGCAGAGAGACATTGATAGGATGCAGAAGTGGGCTGAGAAGTGGCAGATGAAGTTCAACCCGGAGAAGTGTGAGGTGGTACACTTTGGAAGGACAAACTCCAAGGCAGAGTACAAAGTAAATGGCAGGATACTTGGTAGTGTGGAGGAGCAGAGGGATCTGGGGGTACATGTCCACAGATCCCTGAAAGTTGCCTCACAGGTGGATAGGGTAGTTAAGAAAGCTTATGGGGTGTTAGCTTTCATAAGTCGAGGGATAGAGTTTAAGAGTCGCGATGTAATGATGCAGCTCTATAAAACTCTGGTTAGGCCACACTTGGAGTACTGTGTCCAGTTCTGGTCACCTCACTATAGGAAGGATGTGGAAGCATTGGAAAGGGTACAGAGGAGATTTACCAGGATGCTGCCTGGTTTAGAAAGTATGCATTATGATCAGAGATTAAGGGAGCTAGGGCTTTACTCTTTGGAGACAAGGAGGATGAGAGGAGACATGATAGAGGTGTACAAGATATTAAGAGGAATAGATAGAGTGGATAGCCAGTGCCTCTTCCCCAGGGCACTACTGCTCAATACAAGAGGACATGGCTTTAAGGTAAGGGGTGGGAAGTTCAAGGGGGATATTAGAGGAAGGTTTTTTTACTCAGAGAGTGGTTGGTGCGTGGAATGCACTGCCTGAGTCAGTGGTGGAGGCAGATACACTAGTGAAGTTTAAGAGACTACTAGACAGGTATATGGAGGAATTTAAGGTCGGGGCTTATATGGGAGGCAGGGTTTGAGGGTCAGCACAACATTGTGGGCCGAAGGGCCTGTACTGTACTGTACTATTCTATGTTCTATGTTCAGTAACCAGTCACTGTGAGGTGACGTCTCTCTGATGACTCTGAGATACCGTAAGACCATTAGACCATAAGACAAAGGAGCAGAATTAGACCATTTGGCCCATCAAGTCTGCTCCGTCACTCAATCATGGCTGATCAATTTATTCTATCTCCTCCTCAACCCCAGTTCCTGGCCTTCTCCCCATAACCCTTGATGCCACATCCAGTCAAGAACCTATCAAACTCTGCCTTAAATATACCCAATGACCTGGCCTCCACAGTTGCAGGTGGCATCAAATTCTACAAATTCCCCACCCTTTGGCTAAACAAATTTCTCCGCATCTCTGTTTTGAGAGGGCGCTCCTTTATCCTGAGCCTCCTTTGTCCTAGACTCTCCCACAATGGGAAACATCCTTTCCGTATCTACTCTGTCTAGGTCTTTCAACGTTCGAAAGGTTTCAATGAGGACCCTCTCATCCTTCTCAATTTCAGCGAGTACAGACCCAGAGCGATCAAACGTATGTCGTATGATCACATTTTCACACAGGAAAGGAAACTTACCTGTTAAAGGTTCAGTTCCATTGGTGAAGGTGACCGACGTCCCATTGTCTGGCCATCCTGTGTGTGGAAAGTTACAGGTGATATCTTCAGTGCATCCATTCCCGACATCATCTGTTATCCCTGTAACCAAATCCCTGTCCCTTTAGCCCCTGCATCCCCCCCCCCATGTCCCTACACCCTTTCCTGACTCTTTAACCTCTCCAGTCCCTACACCCCTCCTCATCTCTGACCTACATCCTTTCTCACCTCTGTGACCACCTCTGGCCCCTACACACTTCCCATTTCTGTTTCATTCTCCAGTCCCTATGACCATTTACATCTCTGTGATCCCCTCTCGACCCTGAACACCTCCCTGTCTCTGTGACTACACTGGCCACTACACCCCCCCGAGTCTCTGTAACCTCCTCCCATCTCTACACTCTCCCTGTCTCTGTGACTACACTGGCCACTACACCCCCCCGAGTCTCTGTAACCTCCTCCCATCTCTACACTCTCCCTGTCTCTGTGACTACACTGGCCACTACACCCCCCCGAGTCTCTGTAACCTCCTCCCATCTCTACTCTCCCTGTCTCTGTGACTACACTGGCCACTACACCCCCCCGAGTCTCTGTAACCTCCTCCCATCTCTACACTCTCCCTGTCTCTGTGATCCCCTCTGGCCCCTCCACCCCTCTCCATCTCTGTGAGTCTCTCCGTTCCTACACCCCTCATCTCTGTGGACCAATTCCCCTCCCCATCTCTGTGATCCCCTCTGACCTGTACACCACTCCCTGTTTCAGTAACCCAGTCACTGTGAGGTGACATCTCTCTGATGACCTTGAGACACATTTTCACATAGGAAACGAACCTACAGGAAACAAAACGTACCTGTTGTAAGTTCAGTTCCAATGGTGGGTGTGACCGACGTCCCATTGTCTGGCCATCCTGTGTGTGGAAAGTTACAGGTGATGTCTTCAGTGCATCCATTCATGACATCGTGTGTTATCCCTGTGACCAAATCCCTGTCCCTTCAGTCCCCACATCCCCCTTTACATCCCGACACCCTTTCCAGTCTCTTTAACCCCTTCCCATCTATGTGTCGCCCTCTGAACTCCAGTGTAAATCTCTGTAATCTCTTGAGGAAACTGAAGATTCTATATCTCATCAAGAGTTCCCATCACCGAGATCCCCTCCATCAACACCGTGATTCACTGTGTGACAATCACAGACACAGACACCGTCTCGTCACAGTGTGGGGGAATCACAGACACAGACCCCGTCCCTCACAGTGTGGGGGATCACAGACACAGACACCGTCTCGTCACAGTGTGGGGGAATCACAGACACAGACCCCGTCCCTCACAGTGTGGGGGATCACAGACACAGACCCCGTCCTGTCACCGTGTGCGGGAAATCACAGACACAGACCCCGACCCGTCCTGTCACCATGTGGGGGAATCACAGACACAGACCCTGTCCTGTCACCGCGTGGGGGAATCACTGACACAGACCCCATCCCGTCACTCTGTGGGGGAATCACAGACAAGGACACGGAGCTGAGATGGGAAGCTGTGTGTTGTGATGAGTGGTGGGAAATGCGGACGTGGGCCTTACCATGTGAGTCTGCAGGGAAGAGGCAGACATTGAGAAGCAGGGCCAGCAACATCTGTCTGCCTCTGGCCAACACCTGCAACACAGAGCAGGGTAACTCTCAGTAAATACAATCCAGAGTATAATCCGTATCAGCATCCACACACACACACACACACACACACACACACACACACACACACACACACACACACACACACACACACACACACAGACACACACAGACACACACACACATACACACACAGACACACACACACACAGACACACACACACACACACACACACACACACAGACACACACACACATACACACAGACACACACACACACACACACAGACACACATACACACACACAGACACACATACACACACACACACATACACACACAGACACACACACACACACAGACACACATACACACACACACAGAGACACACACACACACATACACACACACACATACACAGAGACACACACACACAGAGACACACACACACACACACACACACACACACAGACACACACACACACACACACACACAGACACACATACACACACACAGAGACCCACACACACAGAGACACACACACACACACACACACACACACACACACACAGACCCACACACACACAGACACAGACACACATACACAGAGACACACACACACACACAGACACACACACACACACACAGACCCACACACACACAGACACAGAGACACACAGACAGACACACACACACACACACACACAGACACACACACACACACACAGACACACACACACAGACTCACACACACACACACAGACACACAGACACACACACACACAGACACAGAGACACACAGACACACACACACACACACACACACACACACAGACTCACACACACACATACACAGACAAACTCACACACACAGACAGACAAACTCACACACAGAGACACACATACACACAGACATACACACATACACAAACTCTCTCACTAGTGGTCGGGACCGTCACCCCCACCGACCCTCCCCCTCAGAACACAGGTGAACTGTTGTAGGGTGGAACCCATTTTTACCTTCATCCGTCCGGACATCTCTCCTTCTCCACGTAATCTTTGGCGTTAAACCTACAATCCCTGGCCCTGGGACATATTGCAGAATTTCGTAAGAAGTTAATGCTCGTCGATTCCCACAGCACACACCCTCCACACCTCCGATTCAGAAGTCCTCCCACATGGAAGCAATTCCCTCCTCCCCCTATCTCAATCCCCATCTCATTCCGGCTGCTCGAGACACTTTCCGCTCAGGGCTCAGGACACCCAAAGACGTCTTCTCTCTTCAACGAGTGTTCCCCAGTTCCCTCTCCTGAGGGGCAGAGTCCTCACTTCTGCCCATCCCATCGACCCCCGCCATCCACAATAAGAACCAAAGACAGAGGTGCAGAAATAGGCCATTCGGCCCATTGTATCTGCTCTGTCATTCCATCATGGCTGATTTATTATCCCGCTCAACCACAGCCCCAAACTTTCTCTCCATAACGTTGACACCCTGAGTAATCAACCACCGCTTTAAATAATGTCAATGACTCGGCTTCCCAGGCTGTCTGTGGCAATGAATTCCTCCTCATCTCTATTCTATTCAATTCTAAATGGACATCCCTCCATTGTGAGGCTGTGCTCTCTGGTCCTAGACTCTCCCACTCTAGGATACATTGTCTCCACATCCACATGATCTCAGCCTTTCAGTATTCAGTTGCTTTCAATGAGATCCCCTCATTCTTCACAACTCCAGTGAGTATAAACCCAGAGCCATCAAATACTTCTCATGTGTTAAGCCTTTCGTTTCCAAGATAATTTCTGTGAAGTTGCCTCTCCATCTTCTATCCCTCCTTTATCTCACTTCTCTTTTGTTACCCGTTCCTCTCTCTTTCCCACTTTCTACCCTCCCCCTCTTTACCCTCTCTCTCCCTCCCCTTCTTTACCATCTTTCTCACTCAACCTTTACCTTCTCTCCCCAACTCTTTACCATCTCCCTCCCTCCTCTTTTTCATCTCTCTCCATCCCCTTCTTTTTCCTTACACTCCCTCCCCCTCTTTACCCTCTCTCTCCCTTCCCTTCTTTCTCCCCTCTCCACCTCCTCTCATTACCCACTCTTCTTCCCCCTCCCTCTCCCTCTTTACCCATTCTCTCCCTCCCCTCTCATTCCCACCCATCTTTACCCCTCTCTTCCCTTCTTTACCCTCTCTCCCCTCCCCTTTTTACCCTCTCACGCTCCCCCTCTTTAGCCTCTCCCTTCCCCTCTTTAACCTATCCCTCCCCCTCTTTACCCTCTCTCTCCTTCCCCTTTCATTCCCTCCAGCTCTTTACACTCTTTACCAAACCTCTACCTTCTCTCTCCTCTTCACACTCCCACTTCACCCTTTACCCTCTCCCTCCCTCCGCTCGGTCTCCCATTCACTCTTTACACTCTCTCCCTCCCCCTCTTTACCATCCCTCCCAATCCTTCCCCTTTACCCTCTCTCCCCCTCCTTAATCTCCCTCTCTCTCCCTCCCCTCTTTATCTTCTCCCTCCAACCAGCTCTTTACCCTCCCTCTCCCTATCTTTACCTGCTCTTGCCCCTCTCTTTCTCACCTCTATCCTCTCACACACTCCCCTCTTTACCAAATCTCTACCTCCCCTCTTTACCTCTCTCCCCCCCTCTTTACCCACTCACTCCTTCCCTTCTTTCCCCTCTCCCTTCCCTCCGCTCTTTACCGTCTCTCGCTTCCTCTTTTATCCTCTCACCCCTCTTTAATCTCTCTCTCTCCCTCTTTACCCTCTCTCTCCCTGTCTCTCCCCTCTCACTCCATCCCCTTCCTCCCCTCTCCCTCCCTCCCCCTCTTTACCCTCTCTCTGCTTCCCCTCTCTCACTCCCTGCTATCTCTCTCGCTCTTTACACACTTTCCCTCCCCTTTACCCTCTGTTTCCCCCTCTTTTCCCTCTCTCCCCCTCCCCTCTCCCTCCTTCATCTTTTTACCCCTAACATTCCCCTCTTTACCCTCTGTCTCTACCTCCCTCTCCCTCTGTACACACTCTCTCCCTCCCCCTTGTTACTGTCTCTCTGCTTCCCACTTCCTCCCACTTCACCCTCTCTTTCATCTAACCTCCTTCTCTTCTCCTCTTTATCCTCTCCCTCCCTCACCACTTTATCATCTCTCTCCCACCTGCTCTCTCTCTCCCTCCCCTCTGTCTTCCTTTCCCTCTTTACACTTCTCTCTCCCACTCTTTACCCTCACCCTTCCTCCCCTCATGACCCTGTCCCTCCCTACCCCTCTTTACCCTCTCTCTCTCCCTCTTCACCCTCTCGCTTCCTCCGCTCTTTGCCTTCTCTACTTCCCGTCTCCCTCTCACGCTTTACATACACATTCCCTCCCCTTTACCCTCTCTTTCCTCCACATTAATCTCTCTTCTTCCCCATTTATCCTCTCCCTCCCTCCCCCTCTTTACCCTCACTCTCCCTCCTATCTTTACCTTCTCCTCTCTCTCCCTTCCCCTCTTTACCACCTCTCTCCTTCCCCTCTCCCTCTCTGCTCTCTCCCTCCCCCCTTTAACCTCTCTGTCTCCCCTTCTCTCTTTCCTCTATCGCCCTTTTACCCTCAGCCTCTCTCCCTCCTATCCCTCTCACCCTTCTGTCTCTCCCCTTATCTTCCTTTCTTTCTCTCTCCTTCTTTCTCTTTCTGCATGAAACCCTGTTGCCTCTGCTTTACCTGCCTTCCTCCTGTCCTGCCACTTCTTCTCTCCCATCGCTGGCCCCCTTCTCCCCTCCTCCCCCTCTATCCTGCCATTCTATCAACACCCCCCGTCTTCTCTCTCCTCTCTGTCCCCTCCTCTCTCGACCTTCCATCACTCAGCCCCCCTCTCTCTTATCATCTCCCATCCCCTCTCACCTTCTCAGCTCTGCACACTCTCCCACTCTCACTGAACCCTCTACCTTCTCTGTCCAACAGTCCACCCTCTCTTCTCTCCTGCCCTCCACCTTCTCATTTTCTCTTTCCTGTCGCTGCTTCCCCCCCCCCCACATCGTTCTCTCTCTTACCCTCTCTCCCTCTCCCCCCGGCCCATGTCTATTGAGTCACAGACAAATAATGCTTCTGGAAACTTCCGGAGAGCACCACTTCCTGTAGAACACCGCCACAAACATGTGCGCCTGCAAACTGAATTGTCTCCCCCTCCCTCCCTCCCCCCACCTCACAATGTGATGTATGGGCTGGAGAGGTTTTAACAGATCCAGCCACCAAGTTACCAGCATCGGGGAGACGTCTGGCTGTACCTGGGAGACTTCGGCACACCCTGAGGCTTGGTCGGGTTCGGGGAGGGAGACGGAAACTTGCCCAGTGCTGTTAGGAGTCAAGCAGATTAAACCCCAGGCCATCCCACGCAGATCGAATAGCCGCGCGCGGTCTGACACACGGACCTTCCACGGAGGCACACTCACCGGCAGCCCCCCTCCCGAGACCTGGATGCTCAGCCGCGGAGGAGACCTTCCCGGCTCTGATCGAGTTGCGGACAGGCTTGCGAAAGAAAGGGTGAGGAGGAGGAAGAGGAAGTGGAAGAGATGGGAGGGTTAATGGCTTCAATCACACTCGCACACACTCAATCTCCTTCACACACTTGTTAACCCTCTCTTGCTCTCTCTCTCTTACTGTAACTCATTTTTCTCTCATTCTCGCTTTGCTGGCTTGCAATGTCTCTGTCACTCTCCTCCTCTTTTCTCAGCTTCTGTTTGTCTCTTTTCCGCTCTCTTGCCTTCCTTCATCTCTCACTCTCTCTCTCTGTTTCTTCTCTTGCTCTCCTGCTCGTTCCTCTCTCACTCTCCCTCCCTCCCTCAATTTCCCCCTCACTCTCTCCCTTCTTTCTATCTCTCCCTTCCCTTCTGTGCTCTCTTTCCCTCCCTCCACTATCTCTCCCTCACTCCCTTTCACTCCCTCCCACTCGCCCTCTTCTTCCTGAGACCGCAGCCCCCCCACCCCATGGAGTGAGTCATGCTCAAGGGAAAGCATGCAGCCACACACAAGGCAGGCACGTCCAGTAAGACGCTGGGGATCGCACCCTGACCCGAAACTTCACCAGCGTCTCCCTCTGCAGATGCCGCTCAACCTGCAGAGTGTGAACTTTTCTTTGACTCTGTTTCTTCGTCCTGGCTGTTCGGATTCCAGGTTGGCTTTCAGGTGGAGCACAGAGTGCAGTGGTCAATGGGACCTGATCTGGCTGGAGGTCTGTGACCCGTAGAGCACAGAACGCAGTAGTCGATGGGACCTGATCTGGCTGGAGGTCTGTGACCCGTAGAGCACAGAGCGCACTGGTCAATGGGACCTGATCTGGCTGGAGGTCTGTGACCGGTGGAGCACAGAGTGCAGTGGTTGATGGGACCTGATCTGGCTGGAGGTCTGTGACCGGTGGAGCACAGAGTGCAGTGGTCGATGGGACTTGATCTGGCTGGAGGTCTGTGACTGGTGGAGCACAGAGTGCAGTGGTCAATGGGACTTGATCTGGCTGGAGGTCAGTGACCCGTTGAGCACAGAGTGCAGTGGTCAGTGGGACTTGATCTGGCTGGAGGTCAGTGACCCGTAGAGCACAGAGTGCAGTGGTCAGTGGGACTTGATCTGGCTGGAGGTCTGTTACCGGTGGAGCACAGAGTGCAGTAGTCGATGGGACCTGATCTGGCTGGAGGTCAGTGACCCGTAGAGCACAGAATGCAGTGGTCGATGGGACTTGATCTGGCTGGAGGTCTGTGACCGGTGGAGCACAGAGTGCAGTGGTCGATGGGACCTGATCTGGCTGGAGGTCTGTGACCGGTGGAGCACAGAGTGCAGTGGTCAATGGGACCTGATCTGGCTGGAGGTCTGTGACCCATAGAGCACAGAGTGCAGTGGTCGATGGGACCTGATCTGGCTGGAGGTCTGTGACCGGTGGAGCACAGAGTGCAGTGGTCGATGGGACCTGATCTGGCTGGAGGTCTGTGACCCGTAGAGCACAGAACGCAGTGGTCAATGGGATCTGATCTGGCTGGAGGTCTGTGACCCGTAGAGCACAGAGTGCAGTGGTCGATGGGACCTGATCTGGCTGGAGGTCTGTGACCCGTTGAGCACAGAGCGCACTGGTCAATGGGACCTGATCTGGCTGGAGGTCTGTGACCCATAGAGCACAGAGCACAGTGGTCAATGGGACTTGATCTGGCTGGAGGTCTGTGACCCGTAGAGCACAGAGCGCAGTGGTCAATGGGACTTGATCTGGCTGGAGGTCTGTGACCGGTGGAGCACAGAGTGCAGTGGTCGATGGGACTTGATCTGGCTGGAGGTCTGTGACCGGTGGAGCACAGAGTGCAGTGGTCAATGGGACTTGATCTGGCTGGAGGTCTGTGACCCGTAGAGCACAGAGTGCAGTGGTCGATGGGACTTGATCTGGCTGGAGGTCTGTGACCGGTGGAGCACAGAGTGCAGTGGTCGATGGGACCTGATCTGGCTGGAGGTCCGTGACCGGTGGAGCACAGAGTGCAGTGGTCAATGGGACCTGATCTGGCTGGAGGTCTGTGACCCATAGAGCACAGAGTGCAGTGGTCGATGGGACCTGATCTGGCTGGAGGTCTGTGACCGGTGGAGCACAGAGTGCAGTGGTCGATGGGACCTGATCTGGCTGGAGGTCTGTGACCCATAGAGCACAGAGTGCAGTGGTCGATGGGACCTGATCTGGCTGGAGGTCTGTGACTGGTGGAGCACAGAGTGCAGTGGTCGATGGGACCTGATCTGGCTGGAGGTCTGTGACCGGTGGAGCACAGAGTGCAGTGGTCAATGGGACTTGATCTGGCTGGAGGTCTGTGACCGGTGGAGCACAGAGTGCAGTGGTCGATGGGACCTGATCTGGCTGGAGGTCTGTGACCCGTAGAGCACAGAGTGCAGTGGTCAATGGGACTTGATCTGGCTGGAGGTCTGTGATTGGTGGTGTTTCATGGGGACGCTTACTGGGAGCACTGCTGTCTGCCATACATATGAGGGTGGGATAGAATTTATTAAGTGTATCCAGCAGGGTTTCTTAAATCAATATGTGTATGGTCCAACGAGAGAAGGGGCCGTACTGGACCTGGTGTTGAGTGATGAGCCTGGCCAGGTGACTGACTATACAGCGGGTGAACAGCGACCACAGCTCCTTCACTTAGCTATAGATAAGCACAAACACGAGAGTTTCTGCAGAGGCTGGAAATCCAGAGCAAAATGCTGGAGGAACTCAGCAGGCCAGGCGGCATCTATGGAAAAGTGTAAACAGTCAGCGTTTCCAGCCGAGACCCTCCAGCAAGACTCATGAACGGTCTTGACCCAAAACGCCAATTCATTACTCTTTTTCAAAGATGCTGCCTGGCCTGCCGAGTTCCTCTAGCATTCTGCATGTGTGGCTACAGATAGGGGTAGATATGGTCCTTGCAGGAGGGTTTTAAATTGGATTAGGACAAATTACAAGGGCATTAGGCAGGAACAAAGAAGAGTTAATAGGGAACCCCCTTGTTTCAGGCAAGTCCACAACAGACACGTGGAGTGTGTTTAAAGATCAATTGCACAGAGAACAAGAAAGGTATATTCCTGTTAGAAGGAAGGACGGGGAAGGGAAGATAAGAGAACCTTGGACGTCCAGAGAGGTGATGAATTTATTCAAGAAGGAGAATAAAATGTATGTAAAGCTTTGGAAGTCAGGATCAAACGAAGCACATGAAGAAGATAAAGAAGCCAGAAAAGAACTAAAGGGAATTAGGAAAGCAGAAGGTACCGTGAAAAGTCCTTGGCAAGTAGGACCAAGGTGACTTCCAAGGCCATCCTATTCTTATTGAGTATTTTGCCTCAGTGTTTACCAAGGAAAAGGGTATGGAGGACCTGGAGATCAGTGCTGAGTGTATAAATACCTTAGGGCATTTAGAGGTCAGAGAGGAGGAAATGTTGGGCCTCCTAATGAATATTAAGGTGGTTAAGTCCCCTGGGCCTGATGGAATTTACCACCAGTTATTGAAGGAGGTAAAAGACAAGATTGCTGGATCTTTGACCAGTATCTTCATGTCCTCTCTAGCCACAGGCGAGGTCCCAGGGAACTGGCGAGTAGCTAATGTTTTACTTCTGTTTAAGAAGGGATCAAGTGAAAATCCTGGGAACTATAGACCGGTGAGTCTCACATCAGTTGTAGGGAAATTGCTGGAGAAAGTTCTTAGGGATGGGATAGATGAGCATTTGGAAAGCCATGTCCTGATTAGGGAAGGCCAGCATGGTTCTGCTGTTTGTGATGTACGGTATCTAAGTGACCTGAACAAAAATGTAGATGCAAACAACAGGAATTCTGCAGATGCTGGAAATTCAAGCAACACACATCAAGGTTGCTGGCGAACGCAGCAACCCAGGCAGCATCTCTAGGAAGAGGTACAGTTGACGTTTCAAGCCGAGACCCTTCGTCAGGAAATGTAGATGGGTGGGTTAGTAAGTCTGCGATGATCGTGGGGTTGTGGATAGTGTAGAAGGCTAGCAAAGATACAGTGCAATATAGATCAGTTGCATATATGGGCAGAAAAGTGGCAGATGGAGTTTAACCCAGATAAATGTGAGGTGTTGTACCTTGGTAGGGCAAATGCAAGGAGACAGAACACTGTTAAGGGCAAGGCCAAGAGTTAACAGAGTTGCCGAACAGAGAGATCTCCTTGAAAGTGGCCATATACAGGTCGACAAGAAGGCTTATGGAATGTTTGCTTTTATTAGTCGAGACACTGAGTTCAAAAGTGAGGAGGTTATGTGGCAACTTTACAAACCTCTGGAAAAGAGCAGTCAACGTTTTGGGCTGAGATCCTTCACCAGGTCTCAAAGCGACAGGGTTGAGTGATACTGAATCTCCAGTAAACCCTATCAGTTAAATCCTGGGGATCCCCACACACCAGATACAAAATAAAGATCAGCGTATACTTAAAATAGGGAACTTAGATCTTACTTCGAGATGAAACCTAATAACTAGGCCTCAAAGCATCCTACTTCCCAACTGGTCAAAATAAAACCAAATCACCCTCAAAGTGACATGCCTTTCATTATCTTAGTCCCATGGGAAAAACACAGGCTAGACCCGATCAGCCCTGGCTAGGTCGCCTGGGTGAGGGTGTCCATTGTTTAAAGACCCAGGTAACGTTGCTGATGATGTGTTCTGAGTCCTGATGAAGGGTCTCGGCCCGAAACAATGACTGTTTCCTCTTTTCTACAGCTGCTTCCTGGTTTTATAAAACTCTGGTTAGACCTCATCTGGAGTATTGCATGCAGTTCTGACTGTCCCACTCTGAGAAGTATGTGAGGCTTTGGAGAGGGAGCAGAGGAGGTTTACCAGGATGCTGCCTGGTTTAGAGGATATGTGCTACCGTGAGAGGCTGGATAAACTTGGGTTGTTTGGCTCAAAGGCTGAGGGGAGATCAGATAGAGGTTTACAAGTTTATAAGAGGCATAGATTGAATAAACAGGAGCATCTGTTTCCCATGTTTGAAATGCCTAATACCAGAGGGCATGTATTGAAGGTGAGGGGAGGGTGAGGGATGTAAGGGGTGTTTTTTTTTACTCGGAGAGTGGTAGATGCTTGATATGGTGGTAGAGGCAAATACATTTACAGCTGTCAAGAGACAGTTGGATAGGCACATGGATGTAAAGAAGATGGAGAGATATGGACATTGTGCAGGTAGGAGAGATTAGTGGTTGGGTGTTTTTTGCTATACTTTATAGGTGGTTCAGCGCAACGTTGTGGGCCAAATGGCCTTTTCCTATGCTATACTGTTCTAAGTGACCTGGATGAAAACATGGATGGGTAAGTTAGCAAGTTCACAGATGGGACGAAATAACTGGTGATGTGGGACGTGTATCCACCAAAGGATACAAGACACAGATCAGTTGCAAATCTGGGCAGGGAGATGGCAGATGGAGTTTAATCCGGGTAAATGTGAGGTGTGACACTTCGTAAAAGGAAAGTACAAAGCTAATGGAAGGACCCCTAACGGTGTTCACGTACAGAGAGATCTCGGGTTCAAGTCCACGGATTCCTAAAAATGGCCGCACAAGTTGATAGGTCGACAAAGAAGGTGGAATGAGTGCTTGAATTAGTCAAAGCAATGAGGTCAAGTGTCAGGAAGTTACGTTGCAGCTTTATAAGACTCAGCTTAGAATACACCAGGACCAAAGCCCTCCACACCCCTGCCATCCATGTACCTATCCAAATTCTCAAAAATGTTGAGATCAAAATTGCATCCACCACTTAGACTGGCAGCTCCTTCCACAGTCTCATCACCCTCTCACGTTCGTCTTAAACATTTCACATTTCACCCTTAACCCATGATCCAGGCTCAGTGGAGAAACCCTATCTATACTCCTCATAATTGTGTGTACCTTTACCAAATCTCCCCTCAGTCTTCTGTGTCCGAGGGAATAAAGTTATAACCTATTGAATCCTTCCTTATAACTCAGGTTCTCTAATCCCTGCAACATCTTTGTAAGTTTTCTCTGTACTCTTTCAATCTTACTTACACCTTTCTTGTAAGTAGCTGACCAAAACTGCACACAATACCCCAAATTAGGCCTCACCGACGTCTTATACAACTTCAACATCCCTCCTGTACTCAGTACTTTACCAAGGCCAATGTGCAAAAAGTTTTCTTTTCGACCCTATCTACCTGTGACAACACTTTGAATGAATTATGAATGTGTATTCCCAGGTCCCCTTGTCCTTCTGCACTCCTCAGTGTCCTACCAGTCACTGTGTAACACCTACCTTGGTTGATCCTATGAAAGTGCAAAGCCTTGCACATGTCTGCGTTAAAGTCCAACTGCAACTTTTCTGCCCATTTTCCAGCTGGTCCAGATCCCGCTGCAAGACATGATAGCTTTCCTCGCCATCCACTACACCCCCAATCTTGCTGTCATCTGCAGATTTGTAGATTCAGTTAACCACATTATCATCCAGATCGTTGATATAGATGGCAGACAATAGAGGAGCGCCATCAACCCCACAGCACTTCAGAGGTTGGGCAAACTTCAGCTAATTTCTCTGGAGCAACGGAGGCTGAGGGGAGACCCCTCAGAGGTTTTAAAAAGTATGAAAGACAGAAATAGAGCAGTGGCTGGTGTCTTTTCCCCAGGGCCAAAATACCGAATATCAGAAGTATTGGTTTAATTTGAGAGGAGGAAAGTTTAAGGAGATCTGCGCACAAGTTTTTCTCTACACAGAGAGTGGTGGATACGTGGAGTACACTGCTGGGGAGGTGGTGGAAGCAGAAGTGATAGGGGTGTTGAAGAAGCTCTCAAACACGTGAATGTGTGGGGAATGGAGGGATATGGACATTGTGTAGACAGCGGGGACTAGTGTGTCAGACACACACATGAATGTGTCGGGAATGGAGGGATATGGACGTTGTGTAGACAGATGGGATTAGTGTGTTAGACACACACGTGAATGTGTGGGGAATGGAGGGATATGGACATTGTGCAGACAGAGGGGATTATTGTGTCAGACACACACGTGAATGTGTCGGGAATGGAGGGATATGGAAATTGTGTAGACAGAGGGGATTAGTGTGTCCGACACACACGTGAATGTGTGGGGAATGGAGGGATATGGATATTGTGTAGACAGAGGGGATTAGTGTGTCCGACACACACGTGAATGTGTGGGGAATGGAGGGATATGGATATTGTGTAGACAGAGGGGATTAGTGTGTCCGACACACACGTGAATGTGTGGGGAATGGAGGGATATGGATATTGTGTAGACAGAGGGGATTAGTGTGTCCGACACACACGTGAATGTGTGGGGAATGGAGGGATATGGATGTTGTGTAGACAGAGGGGATTAGTGTGTCCGACACACACGTGAATGTGTGGGGAATGGAGGGATATGGATGTTGTGTAGACAGAGGGGATTAGTGTGTCAGACACACACGTGAATGTGTGGGGAATGGAGGGATATGGACGTTGTGTAGACAGAGGGGATTATTGTGTCAGACACACACGTGAATGTGTGTGGAATGGAGGGATATAGACACTGTGTAGACAGAGGGGATTAGTGTGTTAGACACACATGTGAATGTGCGGGGAATGGAGGGATATGGACATTGTGCAGACAGAGGGGATTAGTGTGTCAGACAGATACGTGAATGTGTAGGGAATGGAGGGATATGGACGTTGTGTAGACAGAGGGGACTAGTGTGTCAGACACACACGTGAATGTGTGGGGAGTGGAGGGATATGGACATTGTGCAGACAGAGGGAACTAGTGTGTCAGACACACACGTGAATGTGTGGGGAATGGAGGGGTATAGACATTGTGTAGACAGAGGGGATTAGTGTGTCAGACACACGTGAATGTGTGGGGAATGGAGGGATATGGACATTGTGCAGACAGAGGGGATTAGTGTGTCAGACACACACGTGAATGTGTGGGGAGTGGAGGGATATGGACATTGTGCAGACAGAGGGAACTAGTGTGTCAGACACACACGTGAATGTGTGGGGAATGGAGGGGTATAGACATTGTGTAGACAGAGGGGATTAGTGTGTCAGACACAGGTGAATGTGTGGGGAATGGAGGGATATGGATATTGTGCAGACAGAGGGGATTAGTGTGTCAGACACACACGTGAATGTGTGGGGAATGGAGGGATATGAACATTGTGTAGACAGAGTGGACTAGTGTGTCAGACACACACGTGAATGTGTCGGGAATGGAGGGATATGAACATTGTGCAGACAGAGGGGACTAGTGTGTCAGACACACATGTGAATGTGTGGGGAATGGAGAGATATGGACATTGAGTAGACAGAGGGGATTAGTGTGTCAGACACAAATGCGAATGTGTGGGGAATGGAGGGATATGGACGTTGTGTAGACAGAGGGGACTAGTGTCTGTTACGAGAATACACATAAAATTAAGATGTTTGCTGGCCTGGGCTAGCATCAGTGGCATCAGCAGTTGGTCTGCCACCTGCCCTCAGGGGAAGGAGAGATAAGGAACAATGGAGCAGCGTCTGGAGATGTGTAATGAAGGGATGTGGGAGGAAGAGCTGTCTGGAGCGGCTCCCCCCTTTGAACCCTGAACTGTTTGAAGTGATGGACAGGCGATACCCCAGCAGGGGGATAAAAAGGGGACAGGTTCGCTAAGACGGACACACACGCCACCCGAGGTAACGAGACCCTGGAAGCGGTACGCTTCTCACGAGTGGGTGAGAAGTGCCAGACAACGACCAGGGTGGAAAGGTACGATCAGCGGGAACCCGGTGTGTGTCCGCCCTTGCCTGGGTGCCGGGTTCACTGCAGAGGATCGACCGCATCTGGAGGAGGGGTCACAGTCGGTGACCTCAGGTGACATCACCAAGGACCCGCCCAAATGCTGCTTGTGAGCAATCTCGCTGGTCTGTGAGCCATCCCGCTGGTCTGTGAGTGAAGCCGTTCTGAATGATGAGTTGTTCCTATTCTATCTCTCTCTTCCCCCACGTTGTCCACCGCCATGGCAACGATTACTGCGAACTGAACTACAAACTGGACTGAACTTTGAGTCATTTTGAAATTGGTCATTTAACCCCTAGACAACGATAGAGCTTGATTGATGCTGTTATCTTAATTCTGTGCACATGTGTGGTTATCATTGTTGAATTGTTGCATTTATTATCCTTTCGATTACTGTGTTGCTTGTTTCTTTAATAAAACTTTCTTAGTTCTAGTACTCCAGACTCCAACTGAGTGATCCATTTCTGCTGGTTTGGCAACCCAGTTACGGGGTACGTAACATGTCAGACACACACGAGAATGTGTCGGGAATGGAGGGATATGGATATTGTGCAGACAGAGGGGACTAGTGTGTCAGACACGTGTGAATGTGTGGGGAATGGAGGGATATGGATATTGTGCAGACAGAGGGGATTACTGTGTTAGACACACACATGAATGTGTGAGGAATGGAGGGATATGGACGTTGTGTAGACAGAGGGGATTAGTGTGTCAGACACACACGTGAATGCGTGGGGAATGGAGTGATATGGACATTGTGTAGACAGAGGGGACTAGTGTGTCAGACACACGTGAATGTGTGGGGAATGGAGGGATATGGACGTTGTGTAGACAGAGGGGATTAGTGTGTCAGACACACACGTGAATGTGTGGGGAGTGGAGGGATATGGACATTGTGCAGACAGAGGGAACTAGTGTGTCAGACACAGGTGAATGTGTGGGGAATGGAGGGATATGGATATTGTGCAGACAGAGGGGATTAGTGTGTCAGACACACACGTGAATGTGTGGGGAATGGAGGGATATGAACATTGTGTAGACAGAGTGGACTAGTGTGTCAGACACACACGTGAATGTGTCGGGAATGGAGGGATATGAACATTGTGCAGACAGAGGGGACTAGTGTGTCAGACACACATGTGAACGTGTGGGGAATGGAGAGATATGGACATTGAGTAGACAGAGGGGATTAGTGTGTCAGACACAAATGCGAATGTGTGGGGAATGGAGGGATATGGACGTTGTGTAGACAGAGGGGACTAGTGTCAGACACACACGAGAATGTGTCGGGAATGGAGGGATATGGATATTGTGCAGACAGAGGGGACTAGTGTGTCAGACACGTGTGAATGTGTGGGGAATGGAGGGATATGGATATTGTGCAGACAGAGGGGATTACTGTGTTAGACACACACATGAATGTGTGAGGAATGGAGGGATATGGACGTTGTGTAGACAGAGGGGATTAGTGTGTCAGACACACACGTGAATGCGTGGGGAATGGAGTGATATGGACGTTGTGTAGACAGAGGGGATTAGTGTGTCAGACACACACGTGAATGTGTGGGGAATGGTGGGATATGGATATTGTGCAGACAGAGGGGATTAGTGTGTCAGACACACACGTGAATGTGTCAGGAATGGAGGGATATGGACGTTGTGTAGACAGAGGGGACTAGTGTGTGTTACGTACCCCGTAACTGGGTTGCCAAACCAGCAGAAATGGATCACTCAGTTGGAGTCTGGAGTACTAGAACTAAGAAAGTTTTATTAAAGAAACAAGCAACACAGTAATCGAAAGGATAATAAATGCAACAGTTCAGTGATGATAAACACATGTGCACAGAATTAAGATAACAGCATCAATCAAGCTCTATCGTTGTCTAGGGGTAAATGACCAATTTCAAAATGACTCAAAGTTCAGTCCAGTTTGTAGTTCAGTTCGCAGTAATCGTTGCCATGGCGATGGACAAGGTGGGGGAAGAGAGACAGAGATAGAACAGGAACAACTGATCATTCAGAACAGCTTCACTCACAGACCAGCGGGATGGCTCACAAACAGCATTTGGGCGGGTCCTTGGTGATGTCACCTGAGGTCACCGACTGTGACCCCTCCTCCAGATGCGGTCGATCCTCTGCAGTGAACCCGGCACCCAGGCAAGGGCGGACACACACCGGGTTCCCGCTGATCGTACCTTTCCACCCTGTGCGTTGTCCGGTACTTCTCATCACTCGTGAGAGGCGCACCGCTTCCAGGGTCTCGTTACCTCGGGTGGCGTGTGTGTCTGTCTTAGCGAACCTGTCCCTTTTTATCCCCCTGCTGGGGTATCGCCTGTCCATCACTTCAAACAGTTCAGGGTTCAAAGGGGGGAGCCGCTCCAGACAGCTCTTCCTCCCACATCCCTTCATTACACATCTCCAGACGCTGCCCCATTGTTCCTTATCTCTCCTTCCCCTGAGGGCAGGTGGCAGACCAACTGCTGATGCCACTGATGCTAGCCCAGGCCAGCAAACATCTTAATTTTATGTGTATTCTCGTAACACTTCCCCCCTTTAAGGATTTTTACCGGGAGGTAAAAATTACAAACATGACTACATTATCTGATACATACACAATATACATCTTTAACAGTTATTTAGCTAATACAGAGAATTTGAAATTGTCAACACCTTGACAGACAGTCATCACATTTTCTGTTCCTTTTACACGTGTTATTAATAATCCCTTAGACCAGGCTCCAACTCAGCAAACTTCATAGTGGCCAAAAACACTGATGAATTGCGACCAATGTAACCTCTCATTTGGTTTTGTCCCGGACCACAACAACAAGGGTCGTCCCATTCCGACTCAGTTTTCTCTCGCAAGGGCTTCGTAGGAGGGGGACGGGTATTGACCGCAGAGTTATTGCAAAACTTCCTGCAGTACCTCACCATCTCCAAGAGCCTTCTGAGGGCCCTCTTGTCTGTCGGGGTGGGGAGGTCAGCGATAGCCTGCACTGCAGCTTGCATCGCTGCCAGCTGCCCCTGTGTCACCACAATTCCCAGGTAGGTGACTCTCGTGTGGCCGAATTCATTTTTTTCAAGGTTCACTATCAGACTGGCTTCAGACAGCCGTATTAAATTGCCAATACACACCTCTGTGTTCATCAGCCCTTTAGTCACTGAATTACTCAAAAAATATGGGTGTTGTTTACTTGGCTGCCCTATTGTAACCACAATCACCCAACGTCCCAGTTCTTTGCATTTCCTCGGGACAATCAAACACATGGGTGCGAGTCGTTTAATTACTCCTTCGGGGATTAAGGGAGAGACCTTATCAGTAGACCTGGCCAAAACAATAGCCTTCTCCCATCTGACCGATCCCATCCTAATCTTTTCAAAATGGTTTTTTCCTCTTAGCAGGGGGCCCCTAGCTTCATTGATTTCCACGCTAACACCGACTAGGTTTGTTAGCATATCAAAAGCCGGTGACCGTCTCAGTTCGCGTCGGTCATGATCAATAACATTTTTCCCCCTGGGCAGCCGGTAACTCTCTTTCATGATTCCACCAACTGTTTCCTCCAGCACCGCAAAATGTCCACCGGGGGGTACCTCGTGGGCCATGTTAAAAACCTCATCCCCATAACTCTTTTGCACCACCCCCCACTCCTCATCTGCGGATGCTGTACTTGATTTCCCTTTCTTCCTTAGCACCTCCTCATCCGCACAATAGCTTGTCAAGGCTGTGTCAGAGAGAGCGGTCTCGGCCAAAACCATCAGCCCCTCGTCTCGCTCCTGCGTCTGCACAAATTCTTTCCTGGCTACTGCTACGTCCGTCCCAGCTCCCTCACTACCTCTTATCTCACTACACCCTGTCTCATACAAGGTTGGCAGAAATGTTTCAGCCAAATTCACCATCGCGGGCGGGGCCTCCATGCTGGCAGGCTGACCCGTCAATCTCACGACTGGGAACACGATTCCTCCGGCGATGTCATTACCGAGCAAGACTTCCACGTCTTTCATCGGTAATTCGGACCTCACCCCGATCGTGACTAGTCCAGAGACCAGGTTGCTCTGTAAATGTATCTGGTGCAAAGGGACTGACTCTGTCCCTTCCCCAACACCTTTGACCTCTACCTCCCCAGTCTGGGTCTCTGAGCTAAACTCTAATACACTCTTCAGTATTAGTGACTGACACGCTCCCGTGTCTCTCCAGATCCGCACTGGAACTGGTTTTAACCTCTTTTTCACTGACACCAGTCCGGCCGAGATAAACCTCTCGCGCCCTTCCTGGACTTTTTCAGACCTGTCCTTCCCTAGCGGTTCGCTTAACAGCTCAATACAGCCATTCCAAATTTCCGCTTTTCCTTTCCCCGTCTCCTTTCTTGGGGCAAAGCACCTGGACGCAAAGTGTCCGACTTTCCCACAATTATAACAGACGACCCCAGGAGACTTCCTACCAGACTGCTCCCGGTCTACCTTATCCTTTTCACTAGTCCCCGGCTTACTTTCTGACTTTTCCGGTGGACTCTCCCCGCCGTCCTGACTACCCTTCTGGTAGCCTTTACTCGGGGCAACCTTCATTTTATGCGTCAACGCATACTCATCCGCTAACTTAGCAGTTGCGGCTAACGTGGCTGCCTCTTTCTCATCGAGGTAGGGTCTCATACCCTCAGGGACACAACCTTTAAACTGCTCAATCAGAATCAGTTGCAGCAGTCTGTCGTAATCCCCCTCTACCCCTTTCGAGGCGCACCAACGCTCACAATATGTTTGCATCTCACGAGCAAACTCCAAATACGTGCGGTCCCACCGCTTCCTCGCATTCCGGAACCTCTGCCGGTATGCCTCCGGGACCAACTCATAAATCCTGAGGATGGCCTCTTTCACCACCTCATACCTCTGGGCATCTTCCGCGGATAAAGCTGAGTAAGCTTGTTGGGCCTTCCCTTTCAGTACACTCTGAAGTAAGACAACCCACTTATCCCTCGGCCATTCCTGACTTATAGCTACCTTTTCGAAGTGGAGAAAGTACCGATCCACATCGGTATCGTCAAATGGGGGAACCAGCCTAACCTCCTGGGTCGCCCGGAACCCTCCACCTTGGTTCGGCACGAGCCCCTGCTCGGCCCTTATCTTTAACTTCTCCAGCTCAAATTCCCTTTCCCTCTGTTTCTCCTCTCTCTCCAACTGTCTGTCCCTCTCTCTCTCTTGCCTTTCTACCTCTCTCTCCTGCCTTTCTAACTGCTTCTCTTCGTGTTCTAACTGCCGTACCCGGAACTCGTGCTCGAGTCTCAGTTTTTCAAGCTGTACCTGTACCGCGTCTCCAGCAGGTTTTTCAATAGACACCTCCCCCAGCTCACCTTGGGGAAACACACCTTTTGATACATAGTGCTCTACAATAGCTCTGTGTATCTCCTCTCTCCTCATTGTCGACTTCACCTTAGCAAGATTCACCCGTTTTGCCACAGCTATCAATTCCGATTTCATGGCATCCTCTAATGCCTCCAAGGTCGGCGCCTTTATAAATTCCTCAACCTCCATTTCTGCTGTTTGTCTTTTCTTTCTTTCGGGAATTTTAACCCAATCAATTTACTCCGTCCCAAATTTAGCGTTCAAAATCGCGGACGAGAACCCCACTTATGTTACGTACCCCGTAACTGGGTTGCCAAACCAGCAGAAATGGATCACTCAGTTGGAGTCTGGAGTACTAGAACTAAGAAAGTTTTATTAAAGAAACAAGCAACACAGTAATCGAAAGGATAATAAATGCAACAGTTCAGTGATGATAAACACATGTGCACAGAATTAAGATAACAGCATCAATCAAGCTCTATCGTTGTCTAGGGGTAAATGACCAATTTCAAAATGACTCAAAGTTCAGTCCAGTTTGTAGTTCAGTTCGCAGTAATCGTTGTCATGGCGATGGACAAGGTGGGGAAGAGAGACAGAGATAGAACAGGAACAACTGATCATTCAGAACAGCTTCACTCACAGACCGGCGATATGGCTCACAAACAGCATTTGGGCGGGTCCTTGGTGATGTCACCTGAGGTCACCGACTGTGACCCCTCCTCCAGATGCGGTCGATCCTCTGCAGTGAACCCGGCACCCAGGCAAGGGCGGACACACACCGGGTTCCCGCTGATCGTACCTTTCCACCCTGTGCGTTGTCCGGTACTTCTCATCACTCGTGAGAGGCGCACCGCTTCCAGGGTCTCGTTACCTCGGGTGGCGTGTGTGTCTGTCTTAGCGAACCTGTCCCTTTTTATCCCCCTGCTGGGGTATCGCCTGTCCATCACTTCAAACAGTTCAGGGTTCAAAGGGGGGAGCCGCTCCAGACAGCTCTTCCTCCCACATCCCTTCATTACACATCTCCAGACGCTGCTCCATTGTTCCTTATCTCTCCTTCCCCTGAGGGCAGGTGGCAGACCAACTGCTGATGCCACTGATGCTAGCCCAGGCCAGCAAACATCTTAATTTTATGTGTATTATCGTAACATGTGTTAGACACACACGTGAATGTGTCGGGAATGGAGGGATATGGATATTGTGCAGACAGAGGGGACTAGTGTGTCAGACACACACGTGAATGTGTGGGGAATGGAGGGATATAGACGTTGTGCAGACAGAGGGAATTATTGTGTCAGACAGATACATGAATGTGTGGGGAATGGAGGGATATGGATATTGTGCAGACAGAGGGGACTAGTGTGTCAGACACACACATGAATGTGTGGGGAATGGAGGGATATGGATATTGTGTTGACAGAGGGGATTAGTGTGTCAGACACACACGTGAATGTGTGGGGAATGGAGGGATATGGATATTGTGTTGACAGAAGGGATTAGTGTGTTAGACACACACGTGAATGTGTGGGGAATGGAGGGATATAGACACTGTGTAGACAGAGGGGATTAGTGTGTCAGACAGATACATGAATGTGTGGGGAATGGTGGGATATGGATATTGTGCAGACAGAGGGGATTAGTGTGTCAGACACACACGTGAATGTGTCAGGAATGGAGGGATATGGACGTTGTGTAGACAGAGGGGACTAGTGTGTTAGACACACACGTGAATGTGTCGGGAATGGAGGGATATGGATATTGTGCAGACAGAGGGGACTAGTGTGTCAGACACACACGTGAATGTGTGGGGAATGGAGGGATATAGACGTTGTGCAGACAGAGGGAATTATTGTGTCAGACACAAATGCGAATGTGTGGGGAATGGAGGGATATGGATATTGTGCAGACAGAGAGGATTAGTGTGTTAGACACACACGTGAATGTGTGGGGAATGGAGGAATATAGACACTGTGTAGACAGAGGGGATTAGTGTGTCAGACAGATACATGAATGTGTGGGGAATGGAGGGATATGGATATTGTGCAGACAGAGGGGACTAGTGTGTCAGACACACACATGAATGTGTGGGGAATGGAGGGATATGGATATTGTGTTGACAGAGGGGATTAGTGTGTCAGACACACACGTGAATGTGTGGGGAATGGAGGGATATGGATATTGTGTTGACAGAGGGGATTAGTGTGTTAGACACACACGTGAATGTGTGGGGAATGGAGGGATATAGACACTGTGTAGACAGAGGGGATTAGTGTGTCAGACAGATACATGAATGTGTGGGGAATGGAGGGATATGGATATTGTGCAGACAGAGGGGATTAGTGTGTCAGACACACACATGAATGTGTGGGGAATGGAGGGATATGGATATTGTGCAGACAGAGGGGATTAGTGTGTCAGACACACACATGAATGTGTGGGGAATGGAGGGATATGGATATTGTGTAGACAGAGGGGATTAGTGTGTCAGACACACACGTGAATGTGTGGGGAATGGAGGGATATGGACGTTGTGCAGACAGAGGGGACTAGTGTGTCAGACACACACGTGAATGTGTCGGGAATGGAGGGATATGGATATTGTGCAGACAGAGGGGATTAGGTGTCATTAGCTTAATTAGAAACATAGAAATTCTACATCTCATTACAGGCCCTTCGGCCCACAATACTGTGCTGACCATGTAACCTTCTCTAGAGGCTGCCTAGAATTTTCCTACCGCATAGCCCTCTATTTTTCTAAGAGTCTCTTAAAAGATACTGTTGTGTCCGCCTCTGCCAGCTTCACCAGGAGTGCATTCCACGCACCCACCACACTCTGTGTGAAGAACTTATCTCAGACATCCAACCTACTTCCAAGCACCTTAAATCTCTGTCCCCCTCGTGTTAGCCATTTCAGCCCTGGGAAAAAGCCTTTGGCTATCCACATGATCAATGCTGCTCATCATCTTATGAATCTCTATCATGTCCCCATTCATCTTTTGTCGCTCCAAGGAGAAAAGGCCAAGTTCACTCACAAGGCACATTCTCCAATCCAGGCAACAGCCTTGTATATCTCCTCTGCACACTCTCTATAGTATCCACATCCTTCCTGTAATGAAGTGACCAGAACTGAACACAGTACTCCAATTGCGGTTGGACCAAGGTCTTAAATAGCTCTAGCATTGCCTCAAGGCTCTTTTACTCAATCCCACGTTGATGAAGGCCAACTCACCGTACACATTCTGAACAACACTGTCAACCTGCACAGCATTTTTGAATGTCCTATGGACATGGACCCCAAGATCTCTCAGATCTTCCACACTGCCAAGAGTCTTACCATTAATATTATATTCTGTCTTCAAATTTGACCTACCGAGATGAACCACTTCACACTTATCTGGGTTGAACTCCATCTGCCACTTCTCAGTCCAGTTCTTCAACCTATTGATGTCCCACTGTAAACTCTGACAATGCTCCAGACTATCCACAACACCCCCAACTTTTGTATCATCAGTAAAGTCACTAACCCAGCCTTCTACTTCCTCATCCAAGTCATTTATAAAAAAACACAGAGGAGGGGTCCCAGAACAGATCCCTGCAGAACACTTACTGGTCACCATCCTTCCTGCAGAATATGAACCATCTGTAACCATCCTTTGTCTTCTGTGGACAAGCCAGTTCTGGATCCACAAAGCAAGGTCTCCTTGGATCCTGTTCCTCCTTACTTTCTGAATGAGCCTTGCATGGGGAACCTTATGAAATGCCTTACTTAAATCCATATACACTACATCCACTGCTCTACTTTCATCAATGTGTTTTGTTACACCTTCAAAGAATTCAATCAGGTTTGTAAGGCACGACCTGCCCTTGACAAAGCCATGCTGACTATCCCTGGTCAGATTATGTGTCATGGTCCGGTCCGTTGACTCCTCATTTCAGTTAATTTCCTTTTCCCCGTGTTCCACTGGGCTCCTTGATTAGGGCACCTGATCCTCATTCGAACCGGCAGCATAAAACCTCCAGCTTACATCTACTCGCTGCTGGTTCACCACCTCAGCAGTGCAGCTATGCTCATTTCAGGCTGCCGAGAATGAGTCGAGTCGAGAGCCTGCTGTCCAGCTGAGTTTTATCGGCCGTTTGCAGCTTCGCGTGATACGAATTGTCTGTCGTTGTTTATTTTTGTCGTCTTGTGCTCAGCTGAGTATTGCAGGCCATTTGCGGCTGCTCCGAGCTGTGATACGAATGGACTGTGGTTGTTTGTTTTTGTCGTTTTGTGTCCAGCTGAGTATTTCTGGCCGTTTGCTGCTGCTCCGAGCCGCGATACGAATTTTCTGTCGTGGTATGGTGTTGTCGTCTCCGTGTCCAAGTCCAAGTCCAAGCTCCATGTCTGTGTCCGAGTTCCAAGTCCAGGCTCTGTGTTCCAGTCAAGTCCAAGTCCAAGCTCTGTGTCCGTGTCCAAGTTCCGAGTCCAGGCTCAGTGTCCAAGTCCAAGTCCAAGCTTCATGTTCCAGTCAAGTCCAAGTCCAGGCTCTGTGTTCCAGTCAAGTCTGAGTCCTAGCTCCGAGTCCAAGTCTACATTCAAGAATCCTAACCTGCTCTCCGTGCCTGTGTCCTGCTCTTGGGTCTGCTCCCTACGCCTCATTGCAACATTATGTCTCTCCAAATGCTCATAAGACCTGCCTCTCAGGATCTTCAACAATTTGCCCACCACTGAAGTAAGACTCACTGGTCTATAATTTCCTGGGTTATCTCTACTCCCTTTCTTGAACAAGGGAACAACATTTGCAACCCTCCAACCCTCTGGTCCTTCTCCCATCCCTAGTGATGGTGCAAAGATCATCTCCAGTTGCCTGGGGCATATCTTGTCCAGTCCCGGTGACTTATCTAACTTAATACCTTTCAAAAGCTCCAGCACATCCTTTTTCTCAATATCTATACACTCAGGTGTTTCAGTCCTTTTCGCTGGAGAATACTGAAGCAAAGTATTCATTAAGTACCCCCACTACCTCCTCCAGCTCCACACTCATGTTTTTACTCTCACTCCTGATTGTTCCTATTCTCACACGACCCATCCCCTTGCTCTTCACATACTTGTAGAATGCGTTGGGGTTTCCTTAATCCTGCTCACCAAGGCCTTTTCATGGCCCTTTCCAGCTCTCCTAATTTCATTCTTGAGCTCCTTCTTGGTACCCTTGTAATTTTCTAGAGCTCTAACAGTACCTAGTTTCTTGAACCTTTCATAAGCTTTTCTTTTCTTCTTAATTAGATTTTCTACATCCTTTGTACACTGTGGTTCTTTTACCCTACCATCCTTTCCCTGCCTCAATGGAACATACCTATGCAGAACACCCTGCAACCGTTCCCTGAACATTTGCCTCATTTCTGTTGTGCGTTTCCCTGTGAAAATCTGCTCCCAGTTTATGTTCCCAAGTTCCTGTCTAATATCATCATATTTCTCCCGACCCCAATTAAATACTTTCCCAAATTTTCTGTTCCTATCCCTCTCCAGCACTATGGTAAAGGGGATAGAGTTGTGATCACTGAGATCTGACACCTGACCAGATTCATTTCCCAATACCAGATCAAGTACAGCCTCTCCTCTAGTTGACTTATCTGCATATTACGTCAAGAAACCTTCCTGAACGTACCTAACAAACTCCACCCCACGTAAACCTCTTGCTCTAAGGAGATGCCAGTCAATATTAGGAAAGTTAAAATTACCAGCCAAATAACCCTATTATTATTGCACCTTTCCAGAATCTGCCTCCCTCTCTGCTCCTCAATGTCTCTGTTACTATTGGGGAGTCTATAAAAAGCATACAGTAGAGTTACTTCCCCTCACAAGGACTTCCACCCACAATGACTCAGTGGACAATCGCTCCATAACTTCCTCTGTTTCAGCAACTGCAGTATTATCTCTGATCAGCAGTGCCACACTCCCATCTCTTTTGCCTCCCTCCCTGTCCGTTTTGAAACATCTAATGCCCGGCACACTCAACAGCCGTTCCTGCCTCTGAGTCATACAAGTCCACAATGTTATAGTTCCACGTATTGATCACGCTCTCAGTTCATCCACCTTGTTTTTTGATACTCCTTGCATTAAAATAGACACATAAGCTATCTGGCTGAGCGCATCTTTGCCCTATTATCTGCCTATCCTTCCTCACAGACTCCCTACTTGTGTACCAACCATCCCACCTGCTACCTCATCACTTCAGTTCCCACTTCCCTGCAAATCTAGTTTAAACCCTCCCCAACAGCATTAGCAAACCTCCCTCCCAGGATATTGGTTCCCCTCCAGTTCAGGTGCAACTTGTCCCACTTGTACAGGTCACCCCTTCCCCAAAGAAGGTTCCAATGATCCAATCCAAGAACTTGAAACCCTGCCTCCTGCACCATCTCCTCAGCCACACATTCATCTGCGCTATCTTCCTGTTCTGACCTTCACTAGCTCATTGCATCAGGAGTAATCCAGAGATTACCACCGTAGAGGTCCTGCTCTTTAGTCTCCTTCCTAACTCCTTAAATTTACTGCACAGGACCTCTACCCCACTCCTGCCTATGTCATTGGTACCAATATGTACCACAGGCTCTGACTGCTCACCCTCCCATTCAAGAATACTCTGCAACTGCTCAGAGATATCCTGAACCCTAGCATCTGGGAGGCAACACTCTATCCTTGTGTCTCTTTTGCTGTCACTGAATCTCCTATCTGTCCCCCTAACTATCAACTCCCCTATGGCCACTGCTCTGCCTGACTTCACCCTACCCTTCTGAGGCTCAGCGCTGACCGCAGTGCTATTGGTTTGGCTGCGCAATAGGACGTTGTGAAGGGAGTTACTCTTTGTGCCTGACACTAGGAGTGGGTGATGGGATGACGTGGAGGGAGCTTCATGCTATGCCTGACCCCATGAGTATGTAATGGGATGGTGTGAAGGGAGCTACTCTCTGTGTCTGACTTCGGGTTTTGTGTGAATGGAGGAAGTTTCACTCGGTGTCAGTCCCGGGAGTTTGTGATGTGATGGAGTGGAGTTAGTTTCACTCTGTGTCTGATTGCAGGGGTGTGTGTTGGGATGTTGTGGAGGGAGCTTCACTCTGTATCTGACACCGGAGTGTTTGATGGGATAGGGTGAAGGGGGATCAACTCTTTGACTGAACCCTGAAGTGTGTGATTGGACAGTTTGCAGGGTGCTTCGCTCTATGTCGATCCCAGGAGTGTGTGTGATTGGACAGTTTGCAGGGCGCTTCGCTCTATGTCGATCCCAGGAGTGTGTGTGATTGGACAGTTTGCAGGGAGCTTCACCCTGTGTCAATCCCAGGAGTGTGTGTTGCAGTGTGTGGACATTTATCCAGTCAAAGAACAGAGTCCAGTAACATTAGGAAGTCATTAAATTTATTAATTCCTTAGCCTCATTCTGCATTCCTCGGCACAGTGAAGAGGTTGCGGAGAGTGAAGATTCCTCATGTCTGCCCGCAGCCTTTCAGAGAAATTCTCTGACTCCTCCAGGTGGTCAGACACCAACAGGTTCCACTGGGTCCTGATCCATCATCTCTGTCTTACTGTGGGGAAAGAGAGAGCGTCAAACATTTTGAGAGGCAAAGGACGGGAAACGGGGAGAAAATTCAAACATCAGAGCAGCAAAGGGCCTTGGGAGTCCTTGTGCAGGATTCCCTAAAGGATAACTTGCAGGTTAAATTGGTGGTAAGGAAGGCTAATGTAATGTTAGCATCCATTTCGAGAGGATTAGGATATAAGAGCAAAGATGTAACGCTGAGGCTTCATAAAGCCGCACTTAGAGTATTGTGAGCAGTTTTGGGCCCCTCACCTAAGAAAAGATGAGCTGGCATTGGAGATGGTGCAGGGGACATTCACGAGAATGATTCCAGGAATGACAAGCATATGAAGAGCGTTTGATGGCTCTGGGCCTATATTCACTCAAGTTTAGAGGAATGAAGGGAAACTCATAGAAACCTATCGAATATGGAAAGGCCAGGATAGAGTGGACATTGAGAGGATGTTCCCTCTAATGTGGGAGTCCGGCACCGGAGGACACAGCCTCAGAACAGAGGAATGTTGCTTTAGACCAGAGATGAGGAATTTCTTCAGCCAGAGACTGGTGAATCGGTGGAATTCATTATCACTGACTGTTGTGGAGACCAAGTCATTGCGTATGTTTAAAGTAGAGGTTGATAGGTTCTTAAGTAGTAACGGTGTCAAAGGTTACGGGGAGAAGGCAGGAGAATGGGGTTGAGAGGGATAATAAGTCAGCCATGATGGAATGGTGGAGCAGACTTGATGGGCCGAGTGGCCTAATTCTGCTCCTATATCTTATGGTCTAAAAAATACTCACACACATTGGCTTATGCACACTGACACACATATATGCACCCACATGCACAGAGACAGGCACACACACACACACATCAGAGTTCTCCGATGGACCGTGTCCGAGAGGGGTGGACAGTCGGTGATTCCATTACCTGGGGACTGCCTTCTCTTCTGTTTTCTCCGGGTTGTCCTCGGGAGCACTGGCTCTGCAGGTGAATATGCACAGTTAGAGATGTGTTCGCAGCTGTGGAATGGGTGCGCAGAGAACAGGGGTAGTGGCAATACTGTTTCCCTGAGCCTCACAGACCAGATAGACAGGTCACAGGTCCCCCTGTCTCGAGTGCTGATTGAATAGTGAAGGAGGCCTCGACTGTGGTTTGAGCAGTCACCAACAAGAGTCAGTACTGAGACAATACACTGGACCTTTCAATCCCAGAGAAAGCAACAGACCACAATGTGCACAGAACCAGTCTCCCTATCCCTGGGTCAGACACACACCGGATTCACTGATCACAATTCCAGTCTCCGTATCCCTGGGTCAGACCCACACCGGGAGCACCGTGCACAGTTCCAGTCTCCGTACCCCTGGGTCTGTCCCACACCAGGATCACTGTGCACAGTTCCAGTCTCTGTATCCCTGTGTCAGACCCACACCAGGATCACCGTGCACAGTTCCAGTCTCTGTATCCCTGTATCAGATCACACCGGGAACACTGTGCACAGTTCCAGTCTCCGTATCCCTGGGTCAGACCCACACCGAGAGCACTGTGCACAGTTCCAGTCTCTGTATCCCTGGGTCAGACCCACATCGGGAGCACCGTGTACAGTTCCAGTCTCTGTATCCCGGGTCAGACCCACACCGGGAGCACCGTGCACAATTCCAGTCTCCGTACCCCTGGGTCTGTCCCACACCAGGATCACTGTGCACAGTTCCAGTCTCTGTATCCCTGTGTCAGACCCACACCAGGATCACCGTGCACAGTTCCAGTCTCTGTATCCCTGTATCAGATCACACCGGGAACACTGTGCACAGTTCCAGTCTCCGTATCCCTGGGTCAGACCCACACCGAGAGCACTGTGCACAGTTCCAGTCTCCGTATCCCTGGGTCAGACCCACACCGGGAGCACCGTGCCCAGTTCCAGTCTCTGTATCCCTGGGTCAGACCCACATCGGGAGCACCGTGTACAGTTCCAGTCTCTGTATCCCGGGTCAGACCCACACCGGGAGCACCGTGCACAGTTCCAGTCTCCGTATCCCTGGGTCAGACCCACACCGGGAGCACCGTGCACAGTTCCAGTCTCTGTATCCCGGGTCAGACCCACACCGGGAGCACCGTGCACGGTTCCAGTCTCCGTATCCCTGGGTCAGACCCACACCGGGAGCACCGTGCACGGTTCCAGTCTCTGTATCTCTGGGTCAGACCCACACCGGGAGCACCGTGCACGGTTCCAGTCTCTGTATCCCGGGTCAGACCCACACCGGGAGCACCGTGCACAGTTCCAGTCTCCGTACCCCTGGGTCTGTCCCACACCAGGATCACTGTGCACAGTTCCAGTCTCTGTATCCCTGTGTCAGACCCACACCAGGATCACCGTGCACAGTTCCAGTCTCTGTATCCCTGTATCAGATCACACCGGGAACACTGTGCACAGTTCCAGTCTCCGTATCCCTGGGTCAGACCCACACCGAGAGCACTGTGCACAGTTCCAGTCTCTGTATCCCTGGGTCAGACCCACATCGGGAGCACCGTGTACAGTTCCAGTCTCTGTATCCCGGGTCAGACCCACACCGGGAGCACCGTGCACAATTCCAGTCTCCGTACCCCTGGGTCTGTCCCACACCAGGATCACTGTGCACAGTTCCAGTCTCTGTATCCCTGTGTCAGACCCACACCAGGATCACCGTGCACAGTTCCAGTCTCTGTATCCCTGTATCAGATCACACCGGGAACACTGTGCACAGTTCCAGTCTCCGTATCCCTGGGTCAGACCCACACCGAGAGCACTGTGCACAGTTCCAGTCTCCATATCCCTGGGTCAGACCCACACCGGGAGCACCGTGCCCAGTTCCAGTCTCTGTATCCCTGGGTCAGACCCACATCGGGAGCACCGTGTACAGTTCCAGTCTCTGTATCCCGGGTCAGACCCACACCGGGAGCACCGTGCACAGTTCCAGTCTCCGTATCCTTGGGTCAGACCCACACCGGGAGCACCGTGCACAGTTCCAGTCTCTGTATCCCGGGTCAGACCCACACCGGGAGCACCGTGCACGGTTCCAGTCTCCGTATCCCTGGGTCAGACCCACACCGGGAGCACTGTGCACGGTTCCAGTCTCTGTATCCCGGGTCAGACCCACACCGGGAGCACCGTGCACAATTCCAGTCTCCGTACCCCTGGGTCTGTCCCACACCAGGATCACTGTGCACAGTTCCAGTCTCTGTATCCCTGTGTCAGACCCACACCGGGAGCACCGTGCACAGTTCCAGTCTCCGTATCCCTGGGTCAGACCCACACCGGGAGCACCGTGCACAATTCCAGTCTCCGTACCCCTGGGTCTGTCCCACACCAGGATCACTGTGCACAGTTCCAGTCTCCGTATCCCTGGGTCAGACCCACACCAATTACAATTCATCTGTGAGGCGTATCGGTAGATATCATTGCTTACCCTTGATCAACCTTCTTACTGGATATTTCACCTTCTAACTTCTTGCTGAAAGAAAGTATTCAGAAGCATCTCTAGAATTATAGATCCCCTGAGTGGGACAGCACAGTTTATAGCGAGGTGTTTGGAGGCCAGAGTGGATGACAGAGACGGGGAGGAGTGTAAGGGGTGGGGGGGTCACAGAGACGAGAAGTGGTGTAGGGGTCAGAAAGGGCCTCTGAAATGGGATGGTATGTAGGGAAAGGAGTGGACTACATGACAAAGAGGGAGTTGTGAGAGAGCACACTTAGCAACGGGACAGATGCAGTTAACTCTGAACGTGGATCTAGATTGGATGACGATGTGTGGGGATGGTACTGGGCTGTGCACGATCCCGGAGTGTTTCAGAACTACTCCACACCTGGTTTTCTGCTCCACCTGTGTGCTCCTTTTTGCTGCCTGTTGGGGGCTGGAAGAGACAAATGCTCACGTTAAACCAAATCTCTTCTACCTTCACAGTGTCCATACCCCTCCGTTCCCCACATTCATCTGCATCTTAAACATCTTGTCATATCAGCCATCCCCTCTGCCCCTGGCAGTGTATCCCAGGCACTCACCGCTCTCTGTGTTAAAAATAACCTGCTGCACACATCTGCTTTAAAGTTTCCCCTTCTCACCTTAAGTGCATGCTGCCTGGTATTAGACATTTCCATCCTAGGGTGTAAAATCTGACAGTCTACTCTCATAATTTTAGGTCTCCCTTCAGTCTGTTCCAGAGAAAAACCAAAATTTGTCCAACCGCTCCTTGTAACTCACACTCTCTAATCCGGGCAGCATCCTGGTGAGCCTCTTCTGCACCTTCTCCAAAGCCTCCACACCCTTGCTGCAGTTTTTATACAGGCATCCCTTAGTCTCATGAGACCATGGATTTGCACCTTGGAAGCTTTCCATGGAGCAGGCCTGGGCAATGTTGTATGGAAAACCGGCAATTGCCCATGCTGCAAGCTTCCCCTCTCTATGCCACCGATGTTGTCCAAGGGAAGGGCACTAGGGCCAATACAGCTTGGCACCGGTGTCATCGCAGAGCAATGTGTGGTTAAGTGCCTCGCTCAAGGACACAACATGCTGCCTCAGCTGAGGCTCGAAATAACAACCTTCAGATCACTAGACCGACGCCTTAACCACCTGGTCACGCGCCAACACTTGCTGCAGTAGGGTGAACATATCTGACACAATATTCCAAGTGTGGCTGAAATCATGTTTTATAGACTTGCAACATGACTTCCTGTCTCCTGTACTCAATGTCCTAACCAATGAAGGCGAGCATGACATAGACTTCCTTTTCCACCCTGTTTACTTCTGTGACCACGCTCTGGCATCTGTGGACTTGCATGCTAAGGTCCCTCTGTATATCAGCGCTGTCCCTTACTGTGCATTGCCTCTTTACATTTGACCTCCCAAAGTGCAACACCGCACACTTCCCCGAACTAAACTCCATCAGCCATACCTCTGCCCATATCTCTTGCTGCATCTGTTAGCAGAGGTCCCTGTGTAGATCTCTGCAGAACACCGCTTGTCATGGACCTCCAGCCAGGAGGAACGCCATCGACCACTACACCCTGCCCCCTGTCGACAGGGTGAGACTTTATAAGACATTTGGAGCATTGTGAGCAGCTTTGGGCTCCGTATCTAAGAAAGGATGTGCTGGCATTGGAGATGGTCCAGAGGAGGTTCATGAGAATGATCCAGGAATGGAAGGTTTAGTGCGTGAGGAGCATCTGTTGGCTCTGGGACTGTACTCGCTGGGGTTTAGAAGAATAAGGTGGGGAGGGGAATCTCATTGAAACCTACCAAATATAACAAGGCCGAGATAGAGTGGATTCCTTAAGGGTGTAATAGCCAGGGATGGTAATGGGGCAAGCTCCCAATGAGGCTCCTCAAGTAGCCTCTGACAACTAAGTCCAGCTCCTGGCTTTCACGTGTGGCTTAGCTGCTAAGCCCGGTGGAGCCATTTCTACTGACAGAAGAAGGGGCAAAGTTGGATTACTGGCGCCTTACAACCAGTCTCTTTTGGCACTTTTACCGCTGCACCATAGAGAGCATCTTCACATCCTGCATCTCTGTGTGGTGTCTCAGTTGCACAGCAGCTGATAAGAGAGCACTTCAGCTGGTCGTCTCTAGCGCACAGAAGATCATCGGGACACAGCTCCCAGCCCTGGAGGACACCTACAGCTCTCGCTGCTTAAGGAAAGTTACAAGCATCTGTAAGGACAATACACAACCATGCAATAATCTGTTTGAACTTCTTCCATCTGGCAGACGTTATAAGATTTTCTATACCTGCACTTCCAGACTGAAAAATAGCTTTTTCCCCAGAGCTATAATTGCTCTGAACCAATCGATCAAGCATCATCCATAAGTTGTTGTATTGCTACTTTAATACTGGTTTTATGGCTGTCATGCACCTGAGTTGTGCTTTTGTACTGCCGGACATTGCTCGTACTGGCTGGTTACTTGTTTTTATTTATTGTTTATTTATTTTATTTGTTGTTTTACAGCATTGAGTACGAGAGTTGCAAACTCATTTTTGCTGTATTGGTGCATGACAAATTGTACTATGCAATGACAATAAAGATATTTCAATTTCAGATGGGGTTCATCAGATGGGGTTTGACAGCTCATTTAGGAGAAGGAAAACTCTGACCTCAAATCTCTGCTGTTTTGCGGCTGTACCCACTCATGGGGAAGGCTTCAGGAGTAAACCCTGAGGGAAAAATCTGCAGCTGGGGACCTTAGGCAGTCCTACATTGAGTTTAATCCTGACTGGCAACTCCTGCGACACTCCTGGCACCAAACTGTATCAGTCTCTGCCATTCCTTTGGGTTCAGCAGATGCGTGGAGAGGGGGAGCTTGCTACATGGGCAACAGCTTGCTCTCCACATTGTACTGCCCAGGCTTGCGTACCTAGTCAGCCAGGATGGAATGTCCATAGTCAACCCTGATCAACAGAGGCATCAGAGAGATAGGGTGGATGTGGAGAGGATGTTTCCAATAGTGGGAAAGTCTCGGACCAGAGGGCAGAGCCTGAGAATAAAAAGATGTCCCTTTGGAGCCATAATGAGAAGGTATTTCTTTAGCTAGAGGCCTGTGAATCTGGGGAATTCATTCCTACAGACGGTTGTGGAGACCAAGCCGTTGGGTATACTTAAAGCTGAGGTTGATAGGTTTTTAATTAGAAAGGGAGTCTAAGGTTAAGAGGAGAAGGAAGGGGAATAAGGTTGAGAGGGGAAAGAAATCAGCCATGATCGAATGCAACACACACAAAATGCTGGAGGAACTCAGCAGGTCAGGCAGCATCCTTGGAAGTGATGAAACCGTCAATGATTCGGGCCTCAGGGATAGAAGGGGGAAGGTGCAGAATAAAACGATGGGGGTGGGGAAAGAGGCCAGCTGGAAGGTGACAGGGGAAGCCAGGCGGGTAGAAAGGCCAAGGCCTGGAGAAGAAGGAATCTGATAGGAGAGGAGAGCAGTGCAAAGGGGAATGGGAAGGAGGAGGGGATCCAGGAGGAAGTAATAGGCAGGTGAGAAGAGGGAGGAAAATTTTGTTTACCGGAAGGAGAAATGGATACTCATGCCATCAGGTTGGCGGCTACACAGCCAGAGTGTGAGGTGTTGCTCCACCCTGAGAAAGGCTTCAACTTGGCATAAGAGGAGGCCGTGGACCAACATATCGGAATGGGAATGAGGATTGGAATTAAAATGCTGGACCACTATTGAGTCTGTTTCACCATGATCGAATAGTGGAGCAGACTCGATGGGCTGAATGGCCTAACTCTGCTTTAGGCCTTATGGCCTGGTGGCCAATACTGAATCCACACTATCAGATCACCATGATGATCTTAATCTTTTGGATGATTCTATCATGAAAGATCTTGCCACCAACTTTATAAAGTCCACGTAGATAACATCCACAGCAATAGCTTCATCAGTCACCTCCAAAAAACCTCTGTTCTTTCTAGAGCATGAATGTCCCTACAAGGTAATACAGACTCTCCTGAATTAGGCCTTGATCTGAGTATCCAGGCTCCAAGACTTTGTCTGTGGCCACAGAGGACACAAAGATCTTCGTTAAAAGCCCCAGTGATACCCTCTCTGTTCTATGGCACTCCTTAATGCCCTGCCCTGCCTTCACTTTGGTTTGTCCTTCCAAAATGCGATACCTCACACTTTCCATCTGCCATTTCTCAGCCTATTTTCCCAGCTAGTCAAAATTGGCTGGAAGAAGTTCTTCCCACTCTGGGAAAAAAACAGGGACCAGGGAAATGGGGGCTCCCGGACTGTCTTTGCCCTGGAATTTCGCAGGGAAATCCTATCAAGATGGCAAGAGAGTGTTAGTGCAGGAAAAAGAGAAAGGGCACCTGCAATAAAAAAAGCACGGACCCCACCAATGTTGGAAAGACCACTCAGGTCACAGACGGAGAATTCGGATCAACCTACCTCGGAAATGAATGGCGGCGAGTTCCATTGCTGGAAGGGAAAAGGTCAGAGGTCACATATTGACTCAGAGTTCAAAAACTAAATGGTGATTGGTTAACAGAGGGGCTAACATCCTGGGAGTATCATACAGACCACTTCCATATCACCACGTGGGGGAATCACAGACACAGACCCCTTCCCTCACTGTGTGGGGAATCACAGACACAGACCCTGTCCTGTCACCATGTGGGGGAATCACAGACACAGACCCCCTCCCATCCCATCACCGTGTGGGGGATCACAGACACAGACCCCATCCTGTCACTGTGTGGGGAAATCACAGACACAGACCCCGTCCTCTCACTGCGTGGGGGAATCACAGACACAGACCCTGTCCCGTCCCATCACTGTGTGGGGGAATTACAGACACAGACCCCGTCCCGTCCCATTACTGTGTGGGGGAATCACAGACATAGACCCCGTCCTGTCACTGCATGGGGAATCACAGACACAGACCCCTTCCCTCACTGTGTGGGGAATCACAGACACAGACCCTGTCCTGTCACCATGTGGGGGAATCACAGACACAGACCCCGTCCCATCCCATCACCGTGTGGGGGATCACAGACACAGACCCCGTCCTGTCACTGTGTGGGGAATTAACAGACACAGACCTGTCCTGTCCCATCACCATGTGGGGGAATCACAGACACAGACCCCGTCCTGTCACCATGTGTGGAATCACAGACACAGACCCCGTCCTGTCACTGTGTGGGGGAATCACAGACACAGACCCCGTCCTGTCACCATTTGGGGGAATCACAGACACAGACCCCGTCTTGTCACTGTGTGGGGAATCACAGACATAGACCCCGTCCCGTCACCGTGTGGGGGAATCACAGACATAGACCCTGTCCCGTCCCGTCACCGTGTGGGGGATTCACAGACACAAATCCAATCCCGTCACTGTGTGTGTGGGGGTGGGTGGGTGGAGTCACAGACACAGACCCAGAAATGTGGCAGGATTGCAGATCTCCTCTGGTCCATGGGTTCACTCTTAACATTCTCCAGATGTGGCCTAGATCAACCTTACTCACGGAAACTCCATCCCTTCGGTCTGTACAACCTTCCCCATCTCTGCAATCCCTTCTGGACCATACACCCTTCACTATCTCCGTTATCCCCTCCCACACCTACAACCCTCCAATTCTCTGTAATCCACTTGGACCCCTACTCCCCTCCCTCTTTCTGTGAGCCCCTCCAGGCCCTACGCCTTTCTCTGTTTGTGACCGCCTCTAACCCCTGCAGTTCTTTTCATATCTGTGACCTCTCCCCCTTACATCTCCCACCATCACCATAAAATTTCCTTTATCCAGCTGGGGACTGAACGAATTGGGTTGAGAAGTTGAAAATGGTGGAGACCGGTGTCCATACAGATTTATTTCTAAATTTTGATTAAGTTTCACACTCACTATTTCAGACAAGGAAGTCTGCCATGCAGTTGGTGAGCTGCAAGTTAAAGATTATATTAATTAAAGTTGGCCCAATGTCTAACATTCGTGGCTGAAGAGACTCTAGTTCTTAAAACATAATGAGTAAGATTTTATTTGAGTAATTATTACCAAAGGTTTATATCCAGCAAGTTAATGTTTGGTGTTAGCAAGCAAAAAGGAAACATCCCGATGAATACTCAGGAATATCTCCATTATAGTTCTTTCTTACAGTCACTTACTCTGAAAGCAGAGTCGATGGAGATGGCTTGAAACTACAGATGCTTCCTCTGATTATTCTTTCACAGAAGGAGGGGAATTTAGCTGACATTTGATTTATCATTAACTGAGATGCAGTGAAAAACGTTCATCCTGTAAGCCAAGCCGTCCATCACAGGTCATTCCAAGCATTCCTCCTCGGAGAGCGGGAGGCATAGGAGAATTCCAGCTGGGGCATCCTGAACCGAGGGATTCGGGAGCGGTAGCCTTTTCCTGGATGTGGGAGAGGGTCAGAGAACGGGGCAGCCGATTTTGGGGAGAGAAGGCCAGGCAGCATTTCCCAGTGCTGGAATTGAGACAGGAACTTCCCATTTTAACTTAGAGATGCAGCGTGGATCTGGCCCAACAAGCCACAGCGCCCAGCAGCAGCCTTATTTAACCCGAGCCTAATCACAGGACAATTTGCAATGACCAATTAATCTACCAACCGGTACATCCTTTCACTGTGAAAGGAAACTAGATCATCCGAGGAAGTCCACGTGGCTCACTGAGAGAACAATACAAACTCCTCCCAGACAGTGCCAGAATTGAACTCCCAACTCTGAAACCCTCGGCTGTAAGAGCATCTTGCTAACCGCTACACTACCCTGGCGCCCCAGGGTGGTTTCAAACACATACCTAAGAGAAGAGAGATTCCGATCACAGTGAGGAGAAACCCCACAATCAAACCGTATTTACGGATTTGAAAATAATCTGAATTAATGAAAGAGAAATGGAACTGAGATTAACCAGGAATGGCACTTGCCAAAGTATAGCACATATCTAATCCCCACCACACACTCTGTTTGGTATCTCTGAGGTTATAATGTGGGATTGTTATGTAAGCACATCACACTGTAATGCCACCTCGGGCCAGTCGGGGGAGGATTGTGGTTTCCTTTGCCTTGTCCGGCCTGGGGGCCAGGGAGGATTTTGCAACCTGTACCCTCATTACAGCCTCTCCCACAGTGCTCCCTCCTCAGCATCCCCTCCTCTCCACTCCCCTAACAGCACTCCACCCTCACCGCCCCTCCCACAACACACCCTCCTCACCAACCCTCCGACAGAAATCCCTCCTCACTGCCCCTCCCACAGAACTTCCTCCTCATTGCGCCTCTCACAGCGTTTCTTCCTTGGCCCCTCCCTCAGCGCTCCCTCCCCACACAGACTGCAATGGTTTCAGAAGCTTAGTGAAGGAGTGGTGGGGGGGTGGGGTGGTTCTTCAGAGAAGTTACATCGGGATACGTCGGAAAGACAGTGGGAATGGATTCCCTTGGGGAATTGCACTGATTCACTCACCATAGGTAAACTTAGATTGATCCAGCATTGCTGTGGACAGAATAAAGAAGAGGCCTTATTCAGAGATATCTCCCCAGACCAGACCGCACCCCCCCAGACCAGACCACCTCCTCAGACCAGACCATTTCCCCAGACCACTTCCCCAGACCAGACCACCTCCCCAGACCAGACCACCTCTTCAGACCACTTCCCCAGACAAGTCCACTTCCCCAGACCAGACCACCCCCCAGACCAGACCACCCCCTCAGACCAGTCCACTTCCCCAGACCAGACCATTTCCCCAGAACAGACCATCTCCCCAGACCAGACCATTTCCCCAGACCAGACCACTTCCCCAGACAAGTCCACTTCCCCAGACCAGACCACCTCCCAGACCAGACCACCTCCAGACCAGACCACTTCCCCAGACCAGACTATTTCCCCAGAACAGACCACCCCCCAGACCAGACCACCCCCCAGACCAGACCACCTCCTCAGACCAGACCTCTTCCCCAGACCAGACCACTTCCCCAGACCAGACCACCTCCCCAGACCAGACCACTTCCCCAGACCAGACCACCCCCCAGACCAGACCACCCCCCAGACCAGACCACCCCCAGACCAGACCACTTCCCCAGACTAGACCATTTCCCCAGACCAGACCATCTCCCCAGACCAGACCACCTCCCCAGACCAGACCACTTCCCCAGACAAGTTCACTTCCCCAGACAAGTTCATTTCCCCAGACCAGACCACTTCCCCAGACAAGTTCACTTCCCCAGACCAGACCATCTCCTCAGACCAGACTATCTCCCCAGAACAGACCATCTCCCCAGACCAAACCATCTCCCCAGACCAAACCATCTCCCCAGACCAGACCATCCCCCTGAACAGACCATTTCCCCAGACCAGGCCATTTCCCCAGACCAGACCATTTCCCCAGAACAGACCATCTCCCCAGACCAGACCACTTCCCCAGACTAGACCACCCCCCAGACCAGACCACCCCCAGACCAGACCACTTCCCCAGACCAGACCACTTCTCCAAATCAGACCATTTCCCCAGACCACTTCCCCAGATCAGACCACTTCCCCAGACCAGACCACCCCCCAGACCAGTTCACTTCCCCAGACAAGTTCACTTCCCCAGACAAGTTCATTTCCCCAGACCAGACCACTTCCCCAGACCAGACCATCTCCTCAGGGGTTTACAGAGAAAGGGAGGGGTGTTGGGGTTGGAGGGGTTTACAGAGATGGGGAGCGGTGTTGGGGTTGGAGGGGTTTACAGAGATGGGGAGGAGTGTTGGGGTTGGAGGGGTTTACAGAGAAAGGGAAGGGGTGTTGGGGTTGGAGGGGTTTACAGAGATGGGGAGGGGTGTTGGGGTTGGAGGGGTTTACAGAGATGGGGAGGGGTGTTGGGGTTGGAGGGGTTTACAGAGATGGGGGAGGGGTGTTGGGGTTGGAGGGGTTTACAGAGATGGGGAGGGGTGTTGGGGTTGGAGGGGTTTACAGAGATGGGGAGGGGTGTTGGGGTTGGAGGGGTTTACAGAGATGGGGAGGGGTGTTGGGGTTGGAGGGGTTTACAGAGATGGGGAGCGGTGTTGGGGTTGGAGGGGTTTACAGAGATGGGGAGCGGTGTTGGGGTTGGAGGGGTTTACAGAGATGGGGTGGGGTGTTGGGGTTGGTGGGGTTTACAGAGATGGGGAGGGGTGTTGGGGTTGGAGGGGTTTACAGAGATGGGGGAGGGGTGTTGGGGTTGGAGGGGTTTACAGAGATGGGGAGGGGTGTTGGGGTTGGAGGGGTTTACAGAGATGGGGAGGGGTGTTGGGGTTGGAGGGGTTTATAGAGATGGGGGAGGGGTGTTGGGGTTGGAGGGGTTTATAGAGATGGGGGAGGGGTGTTGGGGTTGGAGGGGTTTACAGAGATGGGGAGGGGTGTTGGGGTTGGAGGGGTTTATAGAGATGGGGAGGGGGTTGGGGAGGGGTGTGGGGTTGGAGGGGTTTACAGAGATGGGGAGGGTGTGGTTGGAGGGGTTTATAGAGATGGGGAGGGGTGGGGTTGGAGGGGTTTACAGAGATGGGGAGGGGTGTTGGGGTTGGAGGGGTTACAGAGATGGGGAGGGGTGTTGGGGTTGGAGGGGTTTATAGAGATGGGGAGGGGTGTTGGGGTTGGAGGGGTTTACAGAGATGGGGAGGGGTGTTGGGGTTGGAGGGGTTTACAGAGATGGGGAGGGGTGTTGGGGTTGGAGGGGTTTAAGAGATGGGGAGGGGTGTTGGGGTTGGAGGGGTTTACAGAGATGGGGAGGGGTGTTGGGGTTGGAGGGGTTTACAGAGATGGGGAGGGGTGTTGGGGTTGGAGGGGTTTACAGAGATGGGGAGGGGTGTTGGGGTTGGAGGGGTTTACAGAGATGGGGAGGGGTGTTGGGGTTGGAGGGGTTTACAGAGATGGGGAGGGGTGTTGGGGTTGGAGGGGTTTACAGAGATGGGGAGGGGTGTTGGGGTTGGAGGGGTTTACAGAGATGGGGAGGGGTGTTGGGGTTGGAGGGGTTTACAGAGATGGGGAGGGGTGTTGGGGTTGGAGGGGTTTACAGAGATGGGGAGGGGTGTTGGGGTTGGAGGGGTTTACAGAGATGGGGAGGGGTGTTGGGGTTGGAGGGGTTTACAGAGATGGGGAGGGGTGTTGGGGTTGGAGGGGTTTACAGAGATGGGGAGGGGTGTTGGGGTTGGAGGGGTTTACAGAGATGGGGAGGGGTGTTGGGGTTGGAGGGGTTTACAGAGATGGGGAGGGGTGTTGGGGTTGGAGGGGTTTACAGAGATGGGGAGGGGTGTTGGGGTTGGAGGGGTTTACAGAGATGGGGAGGGGTGTTGGGGTTGGAGGGGTTTACAGAGATGGGGAGGGGTGTTGGGGTTGGAGGGGTTTATAGAGATGGGGAGGGGTGTTGGGGTTGGAGGGGTTTACAGAGATGGGGAGGGGTGTTGGGGTTGGAGGGGTTTACAGAGATGGGGAGGGGTGTTGGGGTTGGAGGGGTTTATAGAGATGGGGAGGGGTGTGGGGTTGGAGGGGTTTACAGAGATGGGGAGGGGTGTTGGGGTTGGAGGGGTTTACAGAGATGGGGAGGGGTGTTGGGGTTGGAGGGGTTTACAGAGATGGGGAGGGGTGTTGGGGTTGGAGGGGTTTACAGAGATGGGGAGGGGTGTTGGGGTTGGAGGGGTTTACAGAGATGGGGAGGGGTGTTGGGGTTGGAGGGGTTTACAGAGATGGGGAGGGGTGTTGGGGTTGGAGGGGTTTACAGAGATGGGGAGGGGTGTTGGGGTTGGAGGGGTTTACAGAGATGGGGAGGGGTGTTGGGGTTGGAGGGGTTTACAGAGATGGGGAGGGGTGTTGGGGTTGGAGGGGTTTACAGAGATGGGGAGGGGTGTTGGGGTTGGAGGGGTTTACAGAGATGGGGAGGGGTGTTGGGGTTGGAGGGGTTTACAGAGATGGGGAGGGGTGTGGGTTGGAGGGGTTTAAGAGATGGGGAGGGGTGTTGGGGTTGGAGGGGTTTATAGAGATGGGGAGGGGTGTTGGGGTTGGAGGGGTTTATGAGATGGGGAGGGGTGTTGGGGTTGGAGGGGTTTACAGAGATGGGGAGGGGTGTTGGGGTTGGAGGGGTTTACAGAGATGGGGAGGGGTGTTGGGGTTGGAGGGGTTTACAGAGATGGGGAGGGGTGTTGGGGTTGGAGGGGTTTACAGAGATGGGGAGGGGTGTTGGGGTTGGAGGGGTTTACAGAGATGGGGAGGGGTGTTGGGGTTGGAGGGGTTTACAGAGATGGGGAGGGGTGTTGGGGTTGGAGGGGTTTACAGAGATGGGGAGGGGTGTTGGGGTTGGAGGGGTTTACAGAGATGGGGAGAGGGGTGTTGGGGTTGGAGGGGTTTATAGAGATGGGGAGGGGTGTTGGGGTTGGAGGGGTTTACAGAGATGGGGAGGGGTGTTGGGGTTGGAGGGGTTTATAGAGATGGGGAGGGGTGTTGGGGTTGGAGGGGTTTACAGAGATGGGGAGGGGTGTTGGGGTTGGAGGGGTTTACAGAGATGGGGAGGGGTGTTGGGGTTGGAGGGGTTTACAGAGATGGGGAGGGGTGTTGGGGTTGGAGGGGTTTACAGAGATGGGGAGGGGTGTTGGGGTTGGAGGGGTTTACAGAGATGGGGAGGGGTGTTGGGGTTGGAGGGGTTTATAGAGATGGGGAGGGGTGTTGGGGTTGGAGGGGTTTACAGAGATGGGGAGGGGTGTGGGGAGGGGTTTAAGAGATGGGGAGGGGTGGGGTTGGAGGGGTTTAAGAGATGGGGAGGGGTGTTGGGGTTGGAGGGGTTTACAGAGATGGGGAGGGGTGTTGGGGTTGGAGGGGTTTACAGAGATGGGGAGGGGTGTTGGGGTTGGAGGGGTTTACAGAGATGGGGAGGGGTGTTGGGGTTGGAGGGGTTTAAGAGATGGGGAGGGGTGTTGGGGTTGGAGGGGTTTAGAGATGGGGAGGGGTGTTGGGGTTGGAGGGGTTTACAGAGATGGGGAGGGGTGTTGGGGTTGGAGGGGTTTACAGAGATGGGGAGGGGTGTTGGGGTTGGAGGGGTTTACAGAGATGGGGAGGGGTGTTGGGGTTGGAGGGGTTTACAGAGATGGGGAGGGGTGTTGGGGGAGGGGTTGAGATGGGGAGTTTAAGAGATGGGGAGGGGTGTGGGGTTGGAGGGGTTTACAGAGATGGGGAGGGGTGTTGGGGTTGGAGGGGTTTACAGAGATGGGGAGGGGTGTTGGGGTTGGAGGGGTTTACAGAGATGGGGAGGGGTGTTGGGGTTGGAGGGGTTTACAGAGATGGGGAGGGGTGTTGGGGTTGGAGGGGTTTACAGAGATGGGGAGGGGTGTTGGGGTTGGAGGGGTTTACAGAGATGGGGAGGGGTGTTGGGGTTGGAGGGGTTTACAGAGATGGGGAGGGGTGTTGGGGTTGGAGGGGTTTACAGAGATGGGGAGGGGTGTTGGGGTTGGAGGGGTTTACAGAGATGGGGAGGGGTGTTGGGGTTGGAGGGGTTTACAGAGATGGGGAGGGGTGTTGGGGTTGGAGGGGTTTACAGAGATGGGGAGGGGTGTTGGGGTTGGAGGGGTTTACAGAGATGGGGAGGGGTGTTGGGGTTGGAGGGGTTTACAGAGATGGGGAGGGGTGTTGGGGTTGGAGGGGTTTACAGAGATGGGGAGGGGTGTTGGGGTTGGAGGGGTTTACAGAGATGGGGAGGGGTGTTGGGGTTGGAGGGGTTTACAGAGATGGGGAGGGGTGTTGGGGTTGGAGGGGTTTACAGAGATGGGGAGGGGTGTTGGGGTTGGAGGGGTTTACAGAGATGGGGAGGGGTGTTGGGGTTGGAGGGGTTTACAGAGATGGGGAGGGGTGTTGGGGTTGGAGGGGTTTACAGAGATGGGGAGGGGTGTTGGGGTTGGAGGGGTTTACAGAGATGGGGAGGGGTGTTGGGGTTGGAGGGGTTTACAGAGATGGGGAGGGGTGTTGGGGTTGGAGGGGTTTATAGAGATGGGGAGGGGTGTTGGGGTTGGAGGGGTTTACAGAGATGGGGAGGGGTGTTGGGGTTGGAGGGGTTTACAGAGATGGGGAGGGGTGTTGGGGTTGGAGGGGTTTACAGAGATGGGGAGGGGTGTTGGGGTTGGAGGGGTTTAAGAGATGGGGAGGGGTGTTGGGGTTGGAGGGGTTTACAGAGATGGGGAGGGGTGTTGGGGTTGGAGGGGTTTACAGAGATGGGGAGGGGTGTTGGGGTTGGAGGGGTTTACAGAGATGGGGAGGGGTGTTGGGGTTGGAGGGGTTTACAGAGATGGGGAGGGGTGTTGGGGTTGGAGGGGTTTACAGAGATGGGGAGGGGTGTTGGGGTTGGAGGGGTTTACAGAGATGGGGAGGGGTGTTGGGGTTGGAGGGGTTTACAGAGATGGGGAGGGGTGTTGGGGTTGGAGGGGTTTACAGAGATGGGGAGGGGTGTTGGGGTTGGAGGGGTTTACAGAGATGGGGAGGGGTGTTGGGGTTGGAGGGGTTTACAGAGATGGGGAGGGGTGTTGGGGTTGGAGGGGTTTACAGAGATGGGGAGGGGTGTTGGGGTTGGAGGGGTTTACAGAGATGGGGAGGGGTGTTGGGGTTGGAGGGGTTTACAGAGATGGGGAGGGGTGTTGGGGTTGGAGGGGTTTACAGAGATGGGGAGGGGTGTTGGGGTTGGAGGGGTTTAAGAGATGGGGAGGGGTGTTGGGGTTGGAGGGGTTTACAGAGATGGGGAGGGGTGTTGGGGTTGGAGGGGTTTACAGAGATGGGGAGGGGTGTTGGGGTTGGAGGGGTTTACAGAGATGGGGAGGGGTGTTGGGGTTGGAGGGGTTTACAGAGATGGGGAGGGGTGTTGGGGTTGGAGGGGTTTACAGAGATGGGGAGGGGTGTTGGGGTTGGAGGGGTTTACAGAGATGGGGAGGGGTGTTGGGGTTGGAGGGGTTTACAGAGATGGGGAGGGGTGTTGGGTTGTTGGGGTTGGAGGGGTTTACAGAGATGGGGAGGGGTGTTGGGGTTGGAGGGGTTTACAGAGATGGGGAGGGGTGTTGGGGTTGGAGGGGTTTATAGAGATGGGGAGAGGGGTGTTGGGGTTGGAGGGGTTTACAGAGATGGGGAGGGGTGTTGGGGTTGGAGGGGTTTACAGAGATGGGGAGGGGTGTTGGGGTTGGAGGGGTTTACAGAGATGGGGAGGGGTGTTGGGGTTGGAGGGGTTTATAGAGATGGGGAGGGGTGTTGGGGTTGGAGGGGTTTACAGAGATGGGGAGGGGTGTTGGGGTTGGAGGGGTTTACAGAGATGGGGAGGGGTGTTGGGGTTGGAGGGGTTTACAGAGATGGGGAGGGGTGTTGGGGTTGGAGGGGTTTACAGAGATGGGGAGGGGTGTTGGGGTTGGAGGGGTTTACAGAGATGGGGAGGGGTGTTGGGGTTGGAGGGGTTTACAGAGATGGGGAGGGGTGTTGGGTTGGAGGGGTTTAAGAGATGGGGAGGGGTGTTGGGGTTGGAGGGGTTTACAGAGATGGGGAGGGGTGTTGGGGGTTGGAGGGGTTTACAGAGATGGGGAGGGGTGTTGGGGTTGGAGGGGTTTACAGAGATGGGGAGGGGTGTTGGGGTTGGAGGGGTTTACAGAGATGGGGAGGGGTGTTGGGGTTGGAGGGGTTTACAGAGATGGGGAGGGGTGTTGGGGTTGGAGGGGTTTACAGAGATGGGGAGGGGTGTTGGGGTTGGAGGGGTTTACAGAGATGGGGAGGGGTGTTGGGGTTGGAGGGGTTTACAGAGATGGGGAGGGGTGTTGGGGTTGGAGGGGTTTAGAGAGAGATGGGGGAGGGGTGTTGGGGTTGGAGGGGTTTACAGAGATGGGGAGGGGTGTTGGGGTTGGAGGGGTTTAAGAGAATGGGGAGGGGTGTTGGGGTTGGAGGGGTTTACAGAGATGGGGAGGGGTGTTGGGGTTGGAGGGGTTTATAGAGATGGGGAGGGGTGTTGGGGTTGGAGGGGTTTACAGAGATGGGGAGGGGTGTTGGGGTTGGAGGGGTTTACAGAGATGGGGAGGGGTGTTGGGGTTGGAGGGGTTTACAGAGATGGGGAGGGGTGTTGGGGTTGGAGGGGTTTACAGAGATGGGGAGGGGTGTTGGGGTTGGAGGGGTTTACAGAGATGGGGAGGGGTGTTGGGGTTGGAGGGGTTTACAGAGATGGGGAGGGGTGTTGGTGGTTGGGGGGAGGGGTTTACAGAGATGGGGAGGGGTGTTGGGGTTGGAGGGGTTTACAGAGATGGGGAGGGGTGTTGGGGTTGGAGGGGTTTACAGAGATGGGGAGGGGTGTTGGGGTTGGAGGGGTTTACAGAGATGGGGAGGGGTGTTGGGGTTGGAGGGGTTTATGAGATGGGGAGGGGTGTTGGAGGGGTTTAAGAGATGGGGAGGGGTGTGGAGGGGTTTACAGAGATGGGGAGGGGTGTTGGGGTTGGAGGGGTTTACAGAGATGGGGAGGGGTGTTGGGGTTGGAGGGGTTTACAGAGATGGGGAGGGGTGTTGGGGTTGGAGGGGTTTACAGAGATGGGGAGGGGTGTTGGGGTTGGAGGGGTTTACAGAGATGGGGAGGGGTGTTGGGGTTGGAGGGGTTTACAGAGATGGGGAGGGGTGTTGGGGTTGGAGGGGTTTACAGAGATGGGGAGGGGTGTTGGGGTTGGAGGGGTTTACAGAGATGGGGAGGGGTGTTGGGGTTGGAGGGGTTTACAGAGATGGGGAGGGGTGTTGGGGTTGGAGGGGTTTACAGAGATGGGGAGGGGTGTTGGGGTTGGAGGGGTTTAAGAGATGGGGAGGGGTGTTGGGGTTGGAGGGGTTTACAGAGATGGGGAGGGGTGTTGGGGTTGGAGGGGTTTACAGAGATGGGGAGGGGTGTGGGGTTGGAGGGGTTTACAGAGATGGGGAGGGGTGTTGGGGTTGGAGGGGTTTATAGAGATGGGGAGGGGTGTTGGGGTTGGAGGGGTTTATAGAGATGGGGAGGGGTGTTGGGGTTGGAGGGGTTTACAGAGATGGGGAGGGGTGTTGGGGTTGGAGGGGTTTACAGAGATGGGGAGGGGTGTTGGGGTTGGAGGGGTTTACAGAGATGGGGAGGGGTGTTGGGGTTGGAGGGGTTTACAGAGATGGGGAGGGGTGTTGGGGTTGGAGGGGTTTACAGAGATGGGGAGGGGTGTTGGGGTTGGAGGGGTTTATAGAGATGGGGAGGGGTGTTGGGGTTGGAGGGGTTTATAGAGATGGGGAGGGGTGTTGGGGTTGGAGGGGTTTACAGAGATGGGGAGGGGTGTTGGGGTTGGAGGGGTTTACAGAGATGGGGAGGGGTGTTGGGGTTGGAGGGGTTTACAGAGATGGGGAGGGGTGTTGGGGTTGGAGGGGTTTACAGAGATGGGGAGGGGTGTTGGGGTTGGAGGGGTTTACAGAGATGGGGAGGGGTGTTGGGGTTGGAGGGGTTTACAGAGATGGGGAGGGGTGTTGGGGTTGGAGGGGTTTACAGAGATGGGGAGGGGTGTTGGGGTTGGAGGGGTTTACAGAGATGGGGAGGGGTGTTGGGGTTGGAGGGGTTTACAGAGATGGGGAGGGGTGTTGGGGTTGGAGGGGTTTACAGAGATGGGGAGGGGTGTTGGGGTTGGGGAGGGGTTTACAGAGATGGGGAGGGGTGTTGGGGTTGGAGGGGTTTACAGAGATGGGGAGGGGTGTTGGGGTTGGAGGGGTTTATAGAGATGGGGAGGGGTAGGGGTTGGGGTTGGAGGGGTTTACAGAGATGGGGAGGGGTGTTGGGGTTGGAGGGGTTTACAGAGATGGGGAGGGGTGTTGGGGTTGGAGGGGTTTACAGAGATGGGGAGGGGTGTGGGGTTGGAGGGGTTTAGTTGGGGTTGGAGGGGTTTACAGAGATGGGGAGGGGTGTTGGGGTTGGAGGGGTTTACAGAGATGGGGAGGGGTGTTGGGGTTGGAGGGGTTTACAGAGATGGGGAGGGGTGTTGGGGTTGGAGGGGTTTACAGAGATGGGGAGGGGTGTTGGGGTTGGAGGGGTTTACAGAGATGGGGAGGGGTGTTGGGGTTGGAGGGGTTTACAGAGATGGGGAGGGGTGTTGGGGTTGGAGGGGTTTACAGAGATGGGGAGGGGTGTTGGGGTTGGAGGGGTTTACAGAGATGGGGAGGGGTGGGTTGGAGGGGTTAAGAGAGGAGGGTGTTGGAGGGGTTTACAGAGATGGGGAGGGGTGTTGGGGTTGGAGGGGTTTACAGAGATGGGGAGGGGTGTTGGGGTTGGAGGGGTTTACAGAGATGGGGAGGGGTGTTGGGGTTGGAGGGGTTTACAGAGATGGGGAGGGGTGTTGGGGTTGGAGGGGTTTACAGAGATGGGGAGGGGTGTTGGGGTTGGAGGGGTTTACAGAGATGGGGGGGGGGTGTTGGGGTTGGAGGGGTTTACAGAGATGGGGAGGGGTGTTGGGGTTGGAGGGGTTTACAGAGATGGGGAGGGGTGTTGGGGTTGGAGGGGTTTACAGAGATGGGGAGGGGTGTTGGGGTTGGAGGGGTTTACAGAGATGGGGAGGGGTGTTGGGGTTGGAGGGGTTTACAGAGATGGGGAGGGGTGTTGGGGTTGGAGGGGTTTACAGAGATGGGGAGGGGTGTTGGGGTTGGAGGGGTTTACAGAGATGGGGAGGGGTGTTGGGGTTGGAGGGGTTTACAGAGATGGGGAGGGGTGTTGGGGTTGGAGGGGTTTACAGAGATGGGGAGGGGTGTTGGGGTTGGAGGGGTTTACAGAGATGGGGAGGGGTGTTGGGGTTGGAGGGGTTTACAGAGATGGGGAGGGGTGTTGGGGTTGGAGGGGTTTACAGAGATGGGGAGGGGTGTTGGGGTTGGAGGGGTTTACAGAGATGGGGAGGGGTGTTGGGGTTGGAGGGGTTTACAGAGATGGGGAGGGGTGTTGGGGTTGGAGGGGTTTACAGAGATGGGGAGGGGTGTTGGGGTTGGAGGGGTTTACAGAGATGGGGAGGGGTGTTGGGGTTGGAGGGGTTTATAGAGATGGGGAGGGGTGTTGGGGTTGGAGGGGTTTACAGAGATGGGGAGGGGTGTTGGGGTTGGAGGGGTTTACAGAGATGGGGAGGGGTTTAAGTGGGGAGGGGTGTTGGGTTGGAGGGGTTTACAGAGATGGGGAGGGGTGTTGGGGTTGGAGGGGTTTACAGAGATGGGGAGGGGTGTTGGGGTTGGAGGGGTTTACAGAGATGGGGAGGGGTAGGGGTTGGAGGGGTTTACAGAGATGGGGAGGGGTGTTGGGGTTGGAGGGGTTTACAGAGATGGGGAGGGGTGTTGGGGTTGGAGGGGTTTACAGAGATGGGGAGGGGTGTTGGGGTTGGAGGGGTTTACAGAGATGGGGAGGGGTGTTGGGGTTGGAGGGGTTTACAGAGATGGGGAGGGGTGTTGGGGTTGGAGGGGTTTACAGAGATGGGGAGGGGTGTTGGGGTTGGAGGGGTTTAAGAGATGGGGAGGGGTGTTGGGGTTGGAGGGGTTTACAGAGATGGGGAGGGGTGTTGGGGTTGGAGGGGTTTACAGAGATGGGGAGGGGTGTTGGGGTTGGAGGGGTTTACAGAGATGGGGAGGGGTGTTGGGGTTGGAGGGGTTTACAGAGATGGGGAGGGGTGTTGGGGTTGGAGGGGTTTACAGAGATGGGGAGGGGTGTTGGGGTTGGAGGGGTTTACAGAGATGGGGAGGGGTGTTGGGGTTGGAGGGGTTTACAGAGATGGGGAGGGGTGTTGGGGTTGGAGGGGTTTACAGAGATGGGGAGGGGTGTTGGGGTTGGAGGGGTTTATGGAGATGGAGGGGTTTAGAGGGGGAGGGGTGTTGGGGTTGGAGGGGTTTACAGAGATGGGGAGGGGTGTTGGGGTTGGAGGGGTTTAGAGATGGGGAGGGGTGTTGGGGTTGGAGGGGTTTAAGAGATGGGGAGGGGTGTTGGGGTTGGAGGGGTTTACAGAGATGGGGAGGGGTGTTGGGGTTGGAGGGGTTTACAGAGATGGGGAGGGGTGTTGGGGTTGGAGGGGTTTACAGAGATGGGGAGGGGTGTTGGGGTTGGAGGGGTTTACAGAGATGGGGAGGGGTGTTGGGGTTGGAGGGGTTTACAGAGATGGGGGAGGGGTGTTGGGGTTGGAGGGGTTTACAGAGATGGGGAGGGGTGTTGGGGTTGGAGGGGTTTACAGAGATGGGGAGGGGTGTTGGGGTTGGAGGGGTTTACAGAGATGGGGAGGGGTGTTGGGGTTGGAGGGGTTTACAGAGATGGGGAGGGGTGTTGGGGTTGGAGGGGTTTACAGAGATGGGGAGGGGTGTTGGGGTTGGAGGGGTTTACAGAGATGGGGAGGGGTGTTGGGGTTGGAGGGGTTTACAGAGATGGGGAGGGGTGTTGGGGTTGGAGGGGTTTACAGAGATGGGGAGGGGTGTTGGGGTTGGAGGGGTTTACAGAGATGGGGAGGGGTGTTGGGGTTGGAGGGGTTTACAGAGATGGGGAGGGGTGTTGGGTTGGAGGGGTTTACAGAGATGGGGAGGGGTGTTGGGGTTGGAGGGGTTTACAGAGATGGGGAGGGGTGTTGGGGTTGGAGGGGTTTACAGAGATGGGGAGGGGTGTTGGGGTTGGAGGGGTTTACAGAGATGGGGAGGGGTGTTGGGGTTGGAGGGGTTTACAGAGATGGGGAGGGGTGTTGGGGTTGGAGGGGTTTACAGAGATGGGGAGGGGTGTGGGGTTGGAGGGGTTTATAGAGATGGGGAGGGGTGTTGGGGTTGGAGGGGTTTACAGAGATGGGGAGGGGTGTTGGGGTTGGAGGGGTTTACAGAGATGGGGAGGGGTGTTGGGGTTGGAGGGGTTTACAGAGATGGGGAGGGGTGTTGGGGTTGGAGGGGTTTATAGAGATGGGGAGGGGTGTTGGGGTTGGAGGGGTTTACAGAGATGGGGAGGGGTGTTGGGGTTGGAGGGGTTTACAGAGATGGGGAGGGGTGTTGGGGTTGGAGGGGTTTACAGAGATGGGGAGGGGTGTTGGGGTTGGAGGGGTTTACAGAGATGGGGAGGGGTGTTGGGGTTGGAGGGGTTTACAGAGATGGGGAGGGGTGTTGGGGTTGGAGGGGTTTACAGAGATGGGGAGGGGTGTTGGGGTTGGAGGGGTTTACAGAGATGGGGAGGGGTGTTGGGGTTGGAGGGGTTTACAGAGATGGGGAGGGGTGTTGGGGTTGGAGGGGTTTACAGAGATGGGGAGGGGTGGGGGTTTGGAGGGGTTTACAGAGATGGGGAGGGGTGTTGGGGTTGGAGGGGTTTACAGAGATGGGGAGGGGTGTTGGGGTTGGAGGGGTTTACAGAGATGGGGAGGGGTGTTGGGGTTGGAGGGGTTTACAGAGATGGGGAGGGGTGTTGGGGTTGGAGGGGTTTACAGAGATGGGGAGGGGTGTTGGGGTTGGAGGGGTTTACAGAGATGGGGAGGGGTGTTGGGGTTGGAGGGGTTTACAGAGATGGGGAGGGGTGTTGGGGTTGGAGGGGTTTACAGAGATGGGGAGGGGTGTTGGGGTTGGAGGGGTTTACAGAGATGGGGAGGGGTGTTGGGGTTGGAGGGGTTTACAGAGATGGGGAGGGGTGTTGGGGTTGGAGGGGTTTACAGAGATGGGGAGGGGTGTTGGGGTTGGAGGGGTTTACAGAGATGGGGAGGGGTGTTGGGGTTGGAGGGGTTTACAGAGATGGGGAGGGGTGTTGGGGTTGGAGGGGTTTACAGAGATGGGGAGGGGTGTTGGGGTTGGAGGGGTTTACAGAGATGGGGAGGGGTGTTGGGGTTGGAGGGGTTTACAGAGATGGGGAGGGGTGTTGGGGTTGGAGGGGTTTACAGAGATGGGGAGGGGTGTTGGGGTTGGAGGGGTTTACAGAGATGGGGAGGGGTGTTGGGGTTGGAGGGGTTTACAGAGATGGGGAGGGGTGTTGGGGTTGGAGGGGTTTACAGAGATGGGGAGGGGTGTTGGGGTTGGAGGGGTTTACAGAGATGGGGAGGGGTGTTGGGGTTGGAGGGGTTTATAGAGATGGGGAGGGGTGTTGGGGTTGGAGGGGTTTACAGAGATGGGGAGGGGTGTTGGGGTTGGAGGGGTTTACAGAGATGGGGAGGGGTGTTGGGGTTGGAGGGGTTTACAGAGATGGGGAGGGGTGTTGGGGTTGGAGGGGTTTACAGAGATGGGGAGGGGTGTTGGGGTTGGAGGGGTTTACAGAGATGGGGAGGGGTGTTGGGGTTGGAGGGGTTTACAGAGATGGGGAGGGGTGTTGGGGTTGGAGGGGTTTACAGAGATGGGGAGGGGTGTTGGGGTTGGAGGGGTTTACAGAGATGGGGAGGGGTGTTGGGGTTGGAGGGGTTTACAGAGATGGGGAGGGGTGTTGGGGTTGGAGGGGTTTACAGAGATGGGGAGGGGTGTTGGGGTTGGAGGGGTTTACAGAGATGGGGAGGGGTGTTGGGGTTGGAGGGGTTTACAGAGATGGGGAGGGGTGTTGGGGTTGGAGGGGTTTACAGAGATGGGGAGGGGTGTTGGGGTTGGAGGGGTTTACAGAGATGGGGAGGGGTGTTGGGGTTGGAGGGGTTTACAGAGATGGGGAGGGGTGTTGGGGTTGGAGGGGTTTACAGAGATGGGGAGGGGTGTTGGGGTTGGAGGGGTTTACAGAGATGGGGAGGGGTGTTGGGGTTGGAGGGGTTTACAGAGATGGGGAGGGGTGTTGGGGTTGGAGGGGTTTACAGAGATGGGGAGGGGTGTTGGGGTTGGAGGGGTTTAAGAGATGGGGAGGGGTGTTGGGGTTGGAGGGGTTTACAGAGATGGGGAGGGGTGTTGGGGTTGGAGGGGTTTACAGAGATGGGGAGGGGTGTTGGGGTTGGAGGGGTTTACAGAGATGGGGAGGGGTGTTGGGGTTGGAGGGGTTTACAGAGATGGGGAGGGGTGTTGGGGTTGGAGGGGTTTACAGAGATGGGGAGGGGTGTTGGGGTTGGAGGGGTTTACAGAGATGGGGAGGGGTGTTGGGGTTGGAGGGGTTTATAGAGATGGGGAGGGGTGTTGGGGTTGGAGGGGTTTACAGAGATGGGGAGGGGTGTTGGGGTTGGAGGGGTTTATAGAGATGGGGAGGGGTGTTGGGGTTGGAGGGGTTTACAGAGATGGGGAGGGGTGTTGGGGTTGGAGGGGTTTACAGAGATGGGGAGGGGTGTTGGGGTTGGAGGGGTTTACAGAGATGGGGAGGGGTGTTGGGGTTGGAGGGGTTTATAGAGATGGGGAGGGGTGTTGGGGTTGGAGGGGTTTACAGAGATGGGGAGGGGTGTTGGGGTTGGAGGGGTTTACAGAGATGGGGAGGGGTGTTGGGGTTGGAGGGGTTTACAGAGATGGGGAGGGGTGTTGGGGTTGGAGGGGTTTACAGAGATGGGGAGGGGTGTTGGGGTTGGAGGGGTTTACAGAGATGGGGAGGGGTGTTGGGGTTGGAGGGGTTTACAGAGATGGGGAGGGGTGTTGGGGTTGGAGGGGTTTACAGAGATGGGGAGGGGTGTTGGGGTTGGAGGGGTTTACAGAGATGGGGAGGGGTGGTTGGGGTTGGAGGGGTTTACAGAGATGGGGAGGGGTGTTGGGGTTGGAGGGGTTTACAGAGATGGGGAGGGGTGTTGGGGTTGGAGGGGTTTACAGAGATGGGGAGGGGTGTTGGGGTTGGAGGGGTTTACAGAGATGGGGAGGGGTGTTGGGGTTGGAGGGGTTTACAGAGATGGGGAGGGGTGTTGGGGTTGGAGGGGTTTATAGAGATGGGGAGGGGTGTTGGGGTTGGAGGGGTTTACAGAGATGGGGAGGGGTGTTGGGGTTGGAGGGGTTTACAGAGATGGGGAGGGGTGTTGGGGTTGGAGGGGTTTACAGAGATGGGGAGGGGTGTTGGGGTTGGAGGGGTTTACAGAGATGGGGAGGGGTGTTGGGGTTGGAGGGGTTTACAGAGATGGGGAGGGGTGTTGGGGTTGGAGGGGTTTACAGAGATGGGGAGGGGTGTTGGGGTTGGAGGGGTTTACAGAGATGGGGAGGGGTGTTGGGGTTGGAGGGGTTTACAGAGATGGGGAGGGGTGTTGGGGTTGGAGGGGTTTACAGAGATGGGGAGGGGTGTTGGGGTTGGAGGGGTTTACAGAGATGGGGAGGGGTGTTGGGGTTGGAGGGGTTTACAGAGATGGGGAGGGGTGTTGGGGTTGGAGGGGTTTACAGAGATGGGGAGGGGTGTTGGGGTTGGAGGGGTTTACAGAGATGGGGAGGGGTGTTGGGGTTGGAGGGGTTTAAGAGATGGGGAGGGGTGTTGGGGTTGGAGGGGTTTACAGAGATGGGGAGGGGTGTTGGGGTTGGAGGGGTTTACAGAGATGGGGAGGGGTGTTGGGGTTGGAGGGGTTTACAGAGATGGGGAGGGGTGTTGGGGTTGGAGGGGTTTACAGAGATGGGGAGGGGTGTTGGGGTTGGAGGGGTTTAAGAGATGGGGAGGGGTGTTGGGGTTGGAGGGGTTTATGGGGAGGGGTGTTGGGGTTGGAGGGGTTTACAGAGATGGGGAGGGGTGTTGGGGTTGGAGGGGTTTATAGAGATGGGGAGGGGTGTTGGGGTTGGAGGGGTTTACAGAGATGGGGAGGGGTGTTGGGGTTGGAGGGGTTTACAGAGATGGGGAGGGGTGTTGGGGTTGGAGGGGTTTACAGAGATGGGGAGGGGTGTTGGGGTTGGAGGGGTTTACAGAGATGGGGAGGGGTGTTGGGGTTGGAGGGGTTTACAGAGATGGGGAGGGGTGTTGGGGTTGGAGGGGTTTACAGAGATGGGGAGGGGTGTTGGGGTTGGAGGGGTTTACAGAGATGGGGAGGGGTGTTGGGGTTGGAGGGGTTTACAGAGATGGGGAGGGGTGTTGGGGTTGGAGGGGTTTACAGAGATGGGGAGGGGTGTTGGGGTTGGAGGGGTTTACAGAGATGGGGAGGGGTGTTGGGGTTGGAGGGGTTTACAGAGATGGGGAGGGGTGTTGGGGTTGGAGGGGTTTACAGAGATGGGGAGGGGTGTTGGGGTTGGAGGGGTTTATAGAGATGGGGAGGGGTGTTGGGGTTGGAGGGGTTTACAGAGATGGGGAGGGGTGTTGGGGTTGGAGGGGTTTACAGAGATGGGGAGGGGTGTTGGGGTTGGAGGGGTTTACAGAGATGGGGAGGGGTGTTGGGGTTGGAGGGGTTTACAGAGATGGGGAGGGGTGTTGGGGTTGGAGGGGTTTACAGAGATGGGGAGGGGTGTTGGGGTTGGAGGGGTTTATAGAGATGGGGAGGGGTGTTGGGGTTGGAGGGGTTTAAGAGATGGGGAGGGGTGTTGGGGTTGGAGGGGTTTATAGAGATGGGGAGGGGTGTTGGGGTTGGAGGGGTTTACAGAGATGGGGAGGGGTGTTGGGGTTGGAGGGGTTTACAGAGATGGGGAGGGGTGTTGGGGTTGGAGGGGTTTACAGAGATGGGGAGGGGTGTTGGGGTTGGAGGGGTTTACAGAGATGGGGAGGGGTGTTGGGGTTGGAGGGGTTTACAGAGATGGGGAGGGGTGTTGGGGTTGGAGGGGTTTACAGAGATGGGGAGGGGTGTTGGGGTTGGAGGGGTTTACAGAGATGGGGAGGGGTGTTGGGGTTGGAGGGGTTTACAGAGATGGGGAGGGGTGTTGGGGTTGGAGGGGTTTATAGAGATGGGGAGGGGTGTTGGGGTTGGAGGGGTTTACAGAGATGGGGAGGGGTGTTGGGGTTGGAGGGGTTTACAGAGATGGGGAGGGGTGTTGGGGTTGGAGGGGTTTACAGAGATGGGGAGGGGTGTTGGGGTTGGAGGGGTTTACAGAGATGGGGAGGGGTGTTGGGGTTGGAGGGGTTTACAGAGATGGGGAGGGGTGTTGGGGTTGGAGGGGTTTACAGAGATGGGGAGGGGTGTTGGGGTTGGAGGGGTTTACAGAGATGGGGAGGGGTGTTGGGGTTGGAGGGGTTTACAGAGATGGGGAGGGGTGTTGGGGTTGGAGGGGTTTACAGAGATGGGGAGGGGTGTTGGGGTTGGAGGGGTTTACAGAGATGGGGAGGGGTGTTGGGGTTGGAGGGGTTTACAGAGATGGGGAGGGGTGTTGGGGTTGGAGGGGTTTACAGAGATGGGGAGGGGTGTTGGGGTTGGAGGGGTTTACAGAGATGGGGAGGGGTGTTGGGGTTGGAGGGGTTTACAGAGATGGGGAGGGGTGTTGGGGTTGGAGGGGTTTACAGAGATGGGGAGGGGTGTTGGGGTTGGAGGGGTTTACAGAGATGGGGAGGGGTGTTGGGGTTGGAGGGGTTTACAGAGATGGGGAGGGGTGTTGGGGTTGGAGGGGTTTACAGAGATGGGGAGGGGTGTTGGGGTTGGAGGGGTTTACAGAGATGGGGAGGGGTGTTGGGGTTGGAGGGGTTTACAGAGATGGGGAGGGGTGTTGGGGTTGGAGGGGTTTACAGAGATGGGGAGGGGTGTTGGGGTTGGAGGGGTTTACAGAGATGGGGAGGGGTGTTGGGGTTGGAGGGGTTTAAGAGATGGGGAGGGGTGTTGGGGTTGGAGGGGTTTACAGAGATGGGGAGGGGTGTTGGGGTTGGAGGGGTTTACAGAGATGGGGAGGGGTGTTGGGGTTGGAGGGGTTTACAGAGATGGGGAGGGGTGTTGGGGTTGGAGGGGTTTACAGAGATGGGGAGGGGTGTTGGGGTTGGAGGGGTTTACAGAGATGGGGAGGGGTGTTGGGGTTGGAGGGGTTTACAGAGATGGGGAGGGGTGTTGGGGTTGGAGGGGTTTAAGAGATGGGGAGGGGTGTTGGGGTTGGAGGGGTTTACAGAGATGGGGAGGGGTGTTGGGGTTGGAGGGGTTTACAGAGATGGGGAGGGGTGTTGGGGTTGGAGGGGTTTATAGAGATGGGGAGGGGTGTTGGGGTTGGAGGGGTTTATAGAGATGGGGAGGGGTGTTGGGGTTGGAGGGGTTTACAGAGATGGGGAGGGGTGTTGGGGTTGGAGGGGTTTAGAGATGGGGAGGGGTGTTGGGGTTGGAGGGGTTTAGAGATGGGGAGGGGTGTTGGGGTTGGAGGGGTTTAAGAGATGGGGAGGGGTGTTGGGGTTGGAGGGGTTTACAGAGATGGGGAGGGGTGTTGGGGTTGGAGGGGTTTACAGAGATGGGGAGGGGTGTTGGGGTTGGAGGGGTTTACAGAGATGGGGAGGGGTGTTGGGGTTGGAGGGGTTTACAGAGATGGGGAGGGGTGTTGGGGTTGGAGGGGTTTACAGAGATGGGGAGGGGTGTTGGGGTTGGAGGGGTTTACAGAGATGGGGAGGGGTGTTGGGGTTGGAGGGGTTTACAGAGATGGGGAGGGGTGTTGGGGTTGGAGGGGTTTACAGAGATGGGGAGGGGTTTGGGGTTGGAGGGGTTTACAGAGATGGGGAGGGGTGTTGGGGTTGGAGGGGTTTACAGAGATGGGGAGGGGTGTTGGGGTTGGAGGGGTTTACAGAGATGGGGAGGGGTGTTGGGGTTGGAGGGGTTTACAGAGATGGGGAGGGGTGTTGGGGTTGGAGGGGTTTACAGAGATGGGGAGGGGTGTTGGGGTTGGAGGGGTTTACAGAGATGGGGAGGGGTGTTGGGGTTGGAGGGGTTTACAGAGATGGGGAGGGGTGTTGGGGTTGGAGGGGTTTACAGAGATGGGGAGGGGTGTTGGGGTTGGAGGGGTTTACAGAGATGGGGAGGGGTGTTGGGGTTGGAGGGGTTTACAGAGATGGGGAGGGGTGTTGGGGTTGGAGGGGTTTACAGAGATGGGGAGGGGTGTTGGGGTTGGAGGGGTTTATAGAGATGGGGAGGGGTGTTGGGGTTGGAGGGGTTTACAGAGATGGGGAGGGGTGTTGGGGTTGGAGGGGTTTAGAGATGGGGAGGGGTGTGGGGGAGGGGTTACAGAGATGGGGAGGGGTGTTGGGGTTGGAGGGGTTTACAGAGATGGGGAGGGGTGTTGGGGTTGGAGGGGTTTACAGAGATGGGGAGGGGTGTTGGGGTTGGAGGGGTTTACAGAGATGGGGAGGGGTGTTGGGGTTGGAGGGGTTTACAGAGATGGGGAGGGGTGTTGGGGTTGGAGGGGTTTACAGAGATGGGGAGGGGTGTTGGGGTTGGAGGGGTTTACAGAGATGGGGAGGGGTGTTGGGGTTGGAGGGGTTTACAGAGATGGGGAGGGGTGTTGGGGTTGGAGGGGTTTACAGAGATGGGGAGGGGTGTTGGGGTTGGAGGGGTTTACAGAGATGGGGAGGGGTGTTGGGGTTGGAGGGGTTTACAGAGATGGGGAGGGGTGTTGGGGTTGGAGGGGTTTACAGAGATGGGGAGGGGTGTTGGGGTTGGAGGGGTTTATAGAGATGGGGAGGGGTGTTGGGGTTGGAGGGGTTTACAGAGATGGGGAGGGGTGTTGGGGTTGGAGGGGTTTACAGAGATGGGGAGGGGTGTTGGGGTTGGAGGGGTTTACAGAGATGGGGAGGGGTGTTGGGGTTGGAGGGGTTTACAGAGATGGGGAGGGTGTTGGGGTTGGAGGGGTTTACAGTGGGGAGGGGTGTTGGGTTGGAGGGGTTTACAGAGATGGGGAGGGGTGTTGGGGTTGGAGGGGTTTACAGAGATGGGGAGGGGTGTTGGGGTTGGAGGGGTTTACAGAGATGGGGAGGGGTGTTGGGGTTGGAGGGGTTTACAGAGATGGGGAGGGGTGTTGGGGTTGGAGGGGTTTACAGAGATGGGGAGGGGTGTTGGGGTTGGAGGGGTTTACAGAGATGGGGAGGGGTGTTGGGGTTGGAGGGGTTTACAGAGATGGGGAGGGGTGTTGGGGTTGGAGGGGTTTACAGAGATGGGGAGGGGTGTTGGGGTTGGAGGGGTTTACAGAGATGGGGAGGGGTGTTGGGGTTGGAGGGGTTTACAGAGATGGGGAGGGGTGTTGGGGTTGGAGGGGTTTACAGAGATGGGGAGGGGTGTTGGGGTTGGAGGGGTTTACAGAGATGGGGAGGGGTGTTGGGGTTGGAGGGGTTTACAGAGATGGGGAGGGGTGTTGGGGTTGGAGGGGTTTACAGAGATGGGGAGGGGTGTTGGGGTTGGAGGGGTTTACAGAGATGGGGAGGGGTGTTGGGGTTGGAGGGGTTTACAGAGATGGGGAGGGGTGTTGGGGTTGGAGGGGTTTACAGAGATGGGGAGGGGTGTTGGGGTTGGAGGGGTTTACAGAGATGGGGAGGGGTGTTGGGGTTGGAGGGGTTTACAGAGATGGGGAGGGGTGTTGGGGTTGGAGGGGTTTACAGAGATGGGGAGGGGTGTTGGGGTTGGAGGGGTTTATAGAGATGGGGAGGGGTGTTGGGGTTGGAGGGGTTTACAGAGATGGGGAGGGGTGTTGGGGTTGGAGGGGTTTACAGAGATGGGGAGGGGTGTTGGGGTTGGAGGGGTTTACAGAGATGGGGAGGGGTGTTGGGGTTGGAGGGGTTTACAGAGATGGGGAGGGGTGTTGGGGTTGGAGGGGTTTACAGAGATGGGGAGGGGTGTTGGGGTTGGAGGGGTTTACAGAGATGGGGAGGGGTGTTGGGGTTGGAGGGGTTTACAGAGATGGGGAGGGGTGTTGGGGTTGGAGGGGTTTACAGAGATGGGGAGGGGTGTTGGGGTTGGAGGGGTTTACAGAGATGGGGAGGGGTGTTGGGGTTGGAGGGGTTTACAGAGATGGGGAGGGGTGTTGGGGTTGGAGGGGTTTACAGAGATGGGGAGGGGTGTTGGGGTTGGAGGGGTTTACAGAGATGGGGAGGGGTGTTGGGGTTGGAGGGGTTTACAGAGATGGGGAGGGGTGTTGGGGTTGGAGGGGTTTACAGAGATGGGGAGGGGTGTTGGGGTTGGAGGGGTTTACAGAGATGGGGAGGGGTGTTGGGGTTGGAGGGGTTTACAGAGATGGGGAGGGGTGTTGGGGTTGGAGGGGTTTACAGAGATGGGGAGGGGTGTTGGGGTTGGAGGGGTTTATAGAGATGGGGAGGGGTGTTGGGGTTGGAGGGGTTTACAGAGATGGGGAGGGGTGTTGGGGTTGGAGGGGTTTACAGAGATGGGGAGGGGTGTTGGGGTTGGAGGGGTTTACAGAGATGGGGAGGGGTGTTGGGGTTGGAGGGGTTTACAGAGATGGGGAGGGGTGTTGGGGTTGGAGGGGTTTACAGAGATGGGGAGGGGTGTTGGGGTTGGAGGGGTTTACAGAGATGGGGAGGGGTGTTGGGGTTGGAGGGGTTTACAGAGATGGGGAGGGGTGTTGGGGTTGGAGGGGTTTACAGAGATGGGGAGGGGTGTTGGGGTTGGAGGGGTTTACAGAGATGGGGAGGGGTGTTGGGGTTGGAGGGGTTTACAGAGATGGGGAGGGGTGTTGGGGTTGGAGGGGTTTACAGAGATGGGGAGGGGTGTTGGGGTTGGAGGGGTTTACAGAGATGGGGAGGGGTGTTGGGGTTGGAGGGGTTTACAGAGATGGGGAGGGGTGTTGGGGTTGGAGGGGTTTATAGAGATGGGGAGGGGTGTTGGGGTTGGAGGGGTTTACAGAGATGGGGAGGGGTGTTGGGGTTGGAGGGGTTTACAGAGATGGGGAGGGGTGTTGGGGTTGGAGGGGTTTACAGAGATGGGGAGGGGTGTTGGGGTTGGAGGGGTTTAGGGTGGTTGGAGGGGTGTGGGGAGATGGGGAGGGGTGTTGGGGTTGGAGGGGTTTACAGAGATGGGGAGGGGTGTTGGGGTTGGAGGGGTTTACAGAGATGGGGAGGGGTGTTGGGGTTGGAGGGGTTTACAGAGATGGGGAGGGGTGTTGGGGTTGGAGGGGTTTACAGAGATGGGGAGGGGTGTTGGGGTTGGAGGGGTTTACAGAGATGGGGAGGGGTGTTGGGGTTGGAGGGGTTTACAGAGATGGGGAGGGGGTTGGGGTTGGAGGGTTTAAGAGAGGGGTGTGTTGGGGTTGGAGGGGTTTACAGAGATGGGGAGGGGTGTTGGGGTTGGAGGGGTTTACAGAGATGGGGAGGGGTGTTGGGGTTGGAGGGGTTTACAGAGATGGGGAGGGGTGTTGGGGTTGGAGGGGTTTACAGAGATGGGGAGGGGTGTTGGGGTTGGAGGGGTTTACAGAGATGGGGAGGGGTGTTGGGGTTGGAGGGGTTTACAGAGATGGGGAGGGGTGTTGGGGTTGGAGGGGTTTACAGAGATGGGGAGGGGTGTTGGGGTTGGAGGGGTTTACAGAGATGGGGAGGGGTGTTGGGGTTGGAGGGGTTTACAGAGATGGGGAGGGGTGTTGGGGTTGGAGGGGTTTACAGAGATGGGGAGGGGTGTTGGGGTTGGAGGGGTTTACAGAGATGGGGAGGGGTGTTGGGGTTGGAGGGGTTTACAGAGATGGGGAGGGGTGTTGGGGTTGGAGGGGTTTACAGAGATGGGGAGGGGTGTTGGGGTTGGAGGGGTTGGGGAGGGGTGTTGGGGTTGGAGGGGTTTACAGAGATGGGGAGGGGTGTTGGGGTTGGAGGGGTTTACAGAGATGGGGAGGGGTGTTGGGGTTGGAGGGGTTTACAGAGATGGGGAGGGGTGTTGGGGTTGGAGGGGTTTACAGAGATGGGGGGGTGTGGGGTTGGAGGGGTGTTGGGGTTGGAGGGGTTTACAGAGATGGGGAGGGGTGTTGGGGTTGGAGGGGTTTACAGAGATGGG